>NC_137803.1:9928529-10241029 GCF_963383645.1 Muscardinus avellanarius
CTACCTCCAAGCTACACCTCAGCCCTATTTTTGTATTCTTTATTTTGAGACAGAGTCTCACTAAATTGCAGAGGGCCTCACTAAAGGGCTAAGGCTGAGCTGGGTGTGGTGGCTCATGCTTGTCATCCAGTATTTGGGAGGCTGAGACCTGAGACAGGAGGATCAAGGTTCCCGGACATCCTCAGCTACTACCCTCAGCTACTACTTAATGAGGCCCTTTGTGACTCAGTAAGACCCTGTTTCAAAAAAATAAAGAATATATAGGGCTGGGGGGTGTAGCTCAGAGGTAGAGTGCCCCTGAGTTAAATCCACAGTACGGCAAAAGAAAAAAAAAAGAAATGAAAAAATAAAAAAAAGAGAGAGAGCTAAGACTATCCAAGAAAGACTCTCTCTCTCTCTCTCTCTCTCTCTTTCTCTCCTTTTCTTTCTTTTCTTCCTCTTTCTGTCTCCATTCTCCCTTCTTACCTTTTGATTATTCAAGTTCCTTCTACAGAGGTCATATCTGCAAGACAGTGACCCAGAAACAGCTCTGCACTCAGCAAGACAAGAGTTGAACTATGTTCCCAAGATGATTACTTCTGCTTGTCAATAGACTTTGGTTTTTCTTTCACTTTCTGTTTGGTCACTGTGTGTGTGTGTGTGTGTGTGTGTGTGTGTGTGTGCGTGTAGACTCAGCAGTTCTTACACAAACTTCCTTTTTGTTTTTTTATCTTCAACCTCATTGAACACAATCTTTAAAATAATTTATCCACCACATAAATTTTATATCAAACAGGTCAATAATATACAAACAACACTGGGTAGTTTTAGTTGTGTACAGGTGATAACTTAGAGTTTCCTTATTACATCAAACTGTTGTGATTATTGCCATTTAAATGAGTAACATGCATAATAATGCTTACTGAAATTTGTAAATTTATCTTTTGTCCCCATACTTACTTAATTCCAATGAAACAATGCTAAGGCAAATAACTAAATAAAATACTAAGAGAATATTTCACAATTTTAGATATATTTCAGAG
This sequence comes from Muscardinus avellanarius, assembly GCF_963383645.1. Taxonomy (NCBI): domain Eukaryota; kingdom Metazoa; phylum Chordata; class Mammalia; order Rodentia; family Gliridae; genus Muscardinus; species Muscardinus avellanarius. The sequence goes on from NC_137803.1 coordinate 9,929,552, forward strand.
TATCATTTAATTTCTGCCATAAATATTTCCAAAATGTCAATTTGGCAAGCATGAAACAAAACTATTTTTAATATATTATGTTCTTTAGCATTGTTGAACTCTTTGGGTAGAACTTATTCAGTCCTATGTTTTCTAATCTACTTTAATAGAATAAGATAGGCTTTTATCTTTTACTGGGAGACATTGATGATACTATCAGGGTGTCTCTATGCACCTCAGACAAAACATGTGGTTAAGGAACAATATTATTTTATTAGTCCCTGTTAGGATATATGAACACAGATGGACACATAGTGTAATGCAACACATGCTCTACTTGAGTCAAAGTGGAGAAAACTCTTTCTACAGAGAAGATCAAAAACATTTTCCCCATAACCCTTCAAAAAAGATAAATTTGATCTGTATGTGTCCTTATAAAATTCACTTGAAATTACTCATCTCTTGTGGTAAATTGAACTTATTTTTACCTACTTTCTTGTTTCATTCAATAAAAATGTATAAATCTATACACATAAGAGTAAAATTTCAATCAGTATAATTCTGTAAAAATTTTATGTTCACAATTTTGGCCTACTTACACATTGCATGCAGGTATTAGTAAATAAGAAAACATGAACATTTCTAAGAGTTGATAAAGTCTTATTATCAGAGAAATTAAGTATTTTAAACAGTTACTCATTGCACCTAACTGAGCAGTGTCTCCTCTGCATTCTAAAATATTGAGACATTAGACAATTTGAGTGAGTTAAGAAGAAAATTATGCAATGTGAAACAGAGCTCTTGACAACCGGCTAAGTATATTTCAGATCTAGGATTAATAGTACATTAATAGTTTATCCCTTGTTGTTTTTCTTTGTGCAAACTTCAGAGGCATTCTCTTAAAAAGTAGTTAGAAAAAATGTTTAAATCATTACAATATATTGTTATGTGGATAGGCATTACTGAGACTTGATACTGAGTCGGAGATTTGAACTGATTTTGTATGTAAAATCACAAATTTAACTTTCAAATCTTCAAAATGTGCCAAATTTCCAGAGAATCAGTTACAAATACTCAGTTTTGCATTACAAAAATCTACCATATCTAGGATGACATATTTTCTAAAATACATTGATTTATGTTAAATGAGAAGAGAACACTGCTGAAACAAATATATTTTTACTTCAGTATTTATTCTGAAGTATAATTGCTGCCATAAGTATTTCAAAAATTTCTATTTACAATGAATAGGTAAGCATGGAATACAACTTTTTTAAAATATATTTTTTCCTTTAGCATTGTTGAACTCTTTCGGTAGAAACCACTCACTTCTATATTTTCAAATCCTCTTTAATATAATAAAATGAGCTTATTCTAGATAAAAAGTCTCAGAAAACTATCTCTCATGGAAGAGTCAATAATTAAATAGCAGGAGTAGAACATCATAAACTTTTTTCTATTTTGGTAGAGAAGAAGAAAAAGAATTATCTTAAGAAATGTAAAGCAGGAAAAAATGCATGTAAATTAGAAAAATTATAAAGATTTATCACAGATGAAAAATGTTATAAATCTGTGGACTATGTAAGGCAAAGTAGTTCAGATTGACACCATAAGTCATTTGAGTTGAGGAATATTTAGCTCTAGAAAAAAAATAGATTATATCTAGAAAAGTGATTTTGAGGCAGAAATAATATGAGAGAGTCAGGTATGGTTGTGCATGTCTATAATTCCAGTACATGGGAGGCTGAGATGAGAGGATGTTAAATTCTAAGCCAGTGTGCATTAATTCAGGGTGATGCTGTTTTAAAATATAAAATAAGGTAAAAGAGGGCTGGGGGAGGTGTAACTCAGTTGTAGAATGGCCATGGGTTCAATCCTCAGTGTCTTAAAAAAAGAAAGAAGAAAGAATGAGAGAACAAGAGAAAGAACAAAGGAAAGAAAGGAGAAAGAAAGGAAAGAAGGAAGGAAGCTATGCAGGAAGGATGGATAGAAGGAAGGAAGAAAGGAAGGAAGGAAGGAAGGAAGAAAAAAAAAAAGTGGGTCTTGCCGGGCATGGTTGCGCACGCTTGTAATCCCCGCAAAGAAGGGAGGATCGCACAAGTTCGAAGCCAGCCTCCCTATCTTAAGAGACCCTGTTTGCAAATAAAAAAGTATAAAATAGGTCTGGAAGTGTAGCCCGGAGGTAGAAGGGTTTCTAGGAACCCCAGTACCACCAAAAAAAAAAAAAAAAAAAAAAAAAAAATTAAAGAAATGGTGGGTCTGTAAATATCTTCAAAATGAGGGTTAGAGTCCCAATTAAGTACAGTATGAGAAAACTATTAGATACTTTAAGAAAACCACCAATCAAGAGTATATAATCCACAGCAACTGAGTTCTGCAGGTTGCCACAAGCCAACTGTAAAGATAAAGTCAGCAGCATATTGAATGGGGAAAAGCTGTAAGAAATTCCTCTAAACTCGTCAACAATACAAGGATGCCTGTTATCACCACTCCTTTTCAATATAGTCCTTGAGACTCTTGCCACAGGGATAATAAAAAAGAAGCTTATCAAAAGAATTCAAATAGGAAGAGAGGAATTAAATTTATACTTGTTTGTGGATGACATGATCCTATATCTAAGAGACAAAAAGCCCTCAACCAAAAGACTACTGGAGCTGATCAAACAATTCATAAAAATGGCCAGATACAAAATCAGCCTAAAGAAATCAGTTGCTTTTCTATATGCCAACAATAAATCTACAAAGAAAGAAATAAAAAAACCAAACCAATCCTATATACAATGAGCTCAAAACCAATAAAATACCTAGCAATAAACCTAACCAAAGACGTAAAAAATGTGTACAAAGGGTCAATAGATACACGAAAAGATGTTCAACATCATTAGCCATCAGGGAGATGCAAAGCAAAACTACACTGAGATTCCATCTAACCCCAATCAGAGTGGCAAGCATAAAGAAATCAAATAACAACAAATGCTGGCGAGGATGTAGGGAAAGAGGAACTCTTTTACACTCTTGGTGGGAGTGCAAAATATTCCAGACACTATGGAGATCAGTGTAGAGTTTACTTAGAAAACTGTGAATAGATCCACCATGTGATCTAGCTACACTACTCCGAGGTATCTTCCCAAATCTTTTGAAATCAGAGAACTACAGTAACATATGCATACCATGTTCTTAGCAGCACAATTTGTAATTTCCAAAATATGGAACCAACCTAGGTTTCCATCAACAGATTAGTAAATTGTAAAATTATGGAAAATAAACACAATGGGATTCTACTCGGCAAAAAGAAGAGCGGAATTATGTCATTTGCAAGGAGATGGAACGACCTGGGGGACATTATGTTAAGTAAGCTTAGCCATGCACAGAAAGTGAAGGATCATATGTTTTCTCTATTATGGTCAAGCTAGGGAGTATTAAGGAGACCACGGGGATGCCATGTAATTGAGGGGAAACCTCAGCAAAGCCAAAAAGGAAGAGTAGGAGAAGGCTGAGGTTAATCAATGAAAAAGCTACATTTGAATATGTGTATAGATGTGAATGCTACACTGTTAACCTAGACACTCAGCACTGGGAATGAGGGAAAGGGGACATGGGAGGGAGGGCACCAAGTACTGTGTGGATAATGCCATTGTCAACACGATCCACTTAATGATGTGAGACTATAGTGCACCAATAAAATAAAATTTAAAACAGATATAACATTTTTAAAGTAAGGCCTCAGTTTCAGTGCCAGATCTGGAGAAAGAGTTTTTCTCAGATAACTCTGCTTTCTGAGGAAATTGAGAAATTATAGGATGGAAAATCACTGACAGGAGTTGAAAGGAAATTCTTCCCACAATGCATCCTGTGCCTTCTTACCCTCAGCATTATCAGAATCGAAGCTGAATTATTGGAACACCGTGCCTAGGAATAATATTCTGTGTAAATTACTGTATGAAATGAAATATAAACTAAAATTATCAAATGTTATTAATCTAACTGGTGTCCTTAAAACTGACTAGTAGTTAAAATTTTACTAGTAATTAAATCCAACATTGGAGAATAAGAAGGAATTTAAGAAACATAACTGAAATTAACTTAATAAACACATTAAGCAAAATATCACCCAAAACTAAAACAAAATGACATGAAGAAGGAGTATCGTTAAATTCAGTTTAAAAATAGGAGTATTTTAAATTCAATTATTCCCATCTGGGACATTTATACCCATGTTTAATCAATAAAGAGTCCACAATAAAATACTACTTATATCTTCAGAAATATTAAATAAAACTAATTAGTAAGTATAAGACACCTAGGCATAAGTATTCTGTTCATAAAAATATTTTGTCTACAGGAAGTTTCAGTTTCTGAGGCAGAGTATGCATCTTTGTCTTCCTGGTGAAGGATTTTGATCTGTAGTCACTTGGCCTGTCACAGGCTCAGAAGCACAGAATTTTCAGAAAGCATTTGGTGTAACTACTGAAGTGTGGCGTCTTTTCTTAGCTGCAGAAACCATGCTCATTGGCTTTGGAAAAAATAACAAATAGATGAGCTGTTAGTCAGAACCTGTACATCAGCCTGTGGATCAGAGTACACTTAGAACTATCATTGGGATCTTAATAGCGTAGTTCTTCTTGTAGAAGGCCAAGTGGTTTTACACTGAAACATGCATCTTATGAAACGTCCAAGTTAGCTCAATGCGTAATAACTAGAATGGGAACTAAGTTCTCCCTCTGTATTTTTTTTTTTTTTTTGCAGAAATGGGGATGGAACCCAGGGGCATTCTACCTCTGAGCTACACTTCTAGTCCTATTTTTTATACTTTATTTTGAAACAGAGTCTCATTGAGTTGCAAAGGGCCTCACTAAGTAGCTGAGGCTGTCTGTGAACATGGTCCTCCTGTCTCAGCCCTAAAATGCTGAGATTACAAGCCTGTGCCACCAAACCACGCCCTTTACACTTTCTTGAAGTGTAATTGGCAAGTAATAATTATATGTATTTAAGGTATACAAATGGCATTCCGGTTTCTGCACACCATGAATTTTCAATTCAAGCAAAATAATATATACGACATCTGAGATACTTTTTTCTCCCACAAGGATATTTTATCTTGTTTCTTTTGATCTAAGTCTTAGTTACTATTTCTCAATTAAAATTGTTAAAAAATACAAAAGGCTTGCCATGAAATAGTAATAGTACATCAAATATAATAACAGGCCAGGCGTGCTGGCACATGATTGTAGTCTCAGTACTTATGAGGCTGAAGCAGGAGGATCACAAGTTCATGGCCAGCCTCCACAATCTCTCGAGGCCCTCTGCAACTTTGGAAGACCTTATTTAAAAAAATAAATAAAAATGAGGTTGGAGGTGTATCTTGGAGATAGAATGCTCCTAAAGTAAATTCACAGTACACACACCCACACACACACCCACACATACATAGATCATGCTTCAGAAAAATTCTCTCTAGATATTATCAATAAGTACACCTCCAATACAGTGTGTGTGTGTGTGTGTGTGTGTGTGTGTGTATGTGTGATGAGAACATTTAAGGTTTATTCTTAGCAGATATCAAATATAGAACACATTATTAATCAATTTTATTAGCTTGGCTTACCATGTTAAACATTAGGTTTTCAGAAATAATTACCTTATAATTTCAACTACGCCTTTTTTTTTTTTTTTTTTTTTTTTTTTGCGGGTCTGGGGATGGAACCCAGGGGCATTCTAATTCTACCTCCATGCTACATCCTTTGCCCTATTTTTTAATTCTTTATTTTGAAACCGGGTCTCACTGAGTTGCAGAGGCCTCACTAAGAAGCTGAGGCTGTCTGCAAACCGCGATCCTCTGGTCTCAGCCTCTCAAATGCTGGGATTACAAGCATGCGCCACCACGCCCAGCTCTCAACTATGTACCTTTTGACCTATATTTCTCTATTTCTTCTACTCTTTAACCTTGGGGACTCTCAGGGTATAATCTGTTGCCGTGAATTTGACATTTTACTTCCATATAAGTGAGATCATGCAAATTTTCTTTTTCTCTGGCTTATCTAACTTTCCACAGTATCTTCCAGGTACCCACACACAATGTTATGTTGTTTAGCCTCTAAAAGAAATCTGTATACAACAGATGGGTGAAGAAAGTTCTTTGAGTTTGGGTGAATATCCATGAAGGTGGAAAAGGCCATTTGGCTGAGGGATGCCTGAAAAGGAAATACCACCCAGATGTGAGATGAGTAGCTCTTGTGTTTATGATGAGAAATAATGGCTGAATTTCCTATAAAAGTCACAGATCACTGAATGCCTCTTATTGTTTGATACCTAGTAGGTGAAACTGCTTCTTTTGCTGAGGGAATATTCTAGAGTGGTGATGTTCAAGAGGACATTGTATAATTGTAGGCATGGCCTGTCCCTGTACAGTTCAATAATACAGGAGCCAATAGACACATGTGCTTTGTTTTATATATGAATATAAAATAAAATATATGTAAAATGTGTATCTATATACATATACGTGTCATGTTTTATATATGTAGTGTAAATATATATATATATATATTGTTCAATAAATGAAGTATACAAATATTTTTTATTTTTAATTAATTACAATTAATCTTTTAAAAAATTTTTATTAGTGTATTCCATTCTTATATCTTAATGGAGTACAGGATAGTAAAGACATACATGCACACATCATCCAGTTAGCCCTTACCCAATTCTCACCCCATTCCTTCCCCTCCCTCCTCATGTTTGGCTTAGTGTTTGACTTTGATATGTTTATTAATGTACATCTTTTACATAAGAAAATTTCCCTCTTCCCCCTTCTTATCCCCCACAACTAGGTCACATTATTTGCTCATCTATAGTATCTCCTTCTTTGTCTAGAGTTCCTCCTATGACCCATTTTATCCCTAGCTTTGGCATATTAGGGAGAGCTTCCAATTTTTATTTTTTTTTTAGTGACTGACTATTCTCACTTAGCATAATGTTCTCCAGTTCTATCCATTTACCTGTAAGTGATGTAATTTTGTTTATTGCTGAGTAAAATTCCAAAAAATTGTGTACATATCACATAATTTTGTAATATTTTCATCTGTTAATGAATATCTTGGCTGGTTCCATAGTTTTGCAATGGTGAATTTTGCAACTATGAACATAGATACCTATGCATTAGTTTGATAGTTTGATTTCATCATTTGGGTAGACCCAAAAGTGGTATTGCTAGAGAGGAAAATTCATAGCACTGAGTTCCCACATAAGAAAAATATAAAATCACCAAATAAATAACCTCAAAGCCCTTGAAAAACAGGAACAGTCTAACCCCAAAGTCAGAAGATGACAGGAAATTATTAAAATCAGAGCAGAAATCAATGAAGTAGAGAATTAAAAAATACAGAAAATTAACAAAACCAAAAGCTGGTCCCTTGAAAAAATTAACAAGATAGATAAACTACTAGCCACCTTAACTAAAAAATGGAGAACACGATTTACAAAGATAAGAGATGAAAAAGGAGATATTTCAAAAACAGTGTAGAAATTTAAAGATTATCAGAAACTACTTTGAAAAACTATACTCCAACAATATAAAAAGTCTGTACGAAATTGACAACTTTCTAGATAAATACAACCTTCCTAAAATGAGTCAAGAAGATATAGAAAATTTAAACAAACTAATAGCAATCAAATATATTGAAGCAGCAATAAAGAGCCTACCATCAAAGAAAAGACCAGGAGTAGATGGTTTCCCTAATGAGTTTTATAAAACTTTTATAAAAGAGTAAATCCTTATATTCCTCAATGTATTTTATGAAATTGAAAGAATCAAGACTCTCTCAAAACATTTTATTAAGCCAACATCAAATTAATACCAAATCCAAACAAAGAAATCTTAGGAAAAGAAAACTGTAGGCCTATATTGTTGAGAAAATTGGATGCACAACTGCTAAACAAAATACTAGCAACACACATTCAAAACCACATCAATAAAATTATACACCATGACCAAGTAGGGCTCATCTCAGGGATGCAAGGCTGGTTCAATATATGAAAATCAATTCATGTAATTCATCAAATAAACAGAACCAAAGACAAAAGTCACATGATCACTTCAATAGATGCTAAAAAAGTATTTGACTAAAACCAACATCCATTTATGCTAAAACCACTCCAGAAAATTGAAATAGTAAGAACATACCTCAACATCATAAAGGCAATCTACAATAGTCTCACAGCCAACATTATATTAAATGGGGAAAAAAATTGCAAGAATTCCCCCTTAAAACAGGAACAAGACAAGGATGTCCATTACCACCACTTCTTTTCAACAGAGTACTTGAGACTCTAGCTAGAGCAATACGGCAAGAAAAGGAAACCAAAGGAGTACAAATAGGAAAATAAGAAATAAAATTGCCGCTATCTGCAAATGACATGATACCCAAAAAAACTCAACCAAAAGGCTTACAGAACTGATCATCAATTTCAGCAAAGTGTCTAGATACAAAATCAATCTTAAAAAATTAGAAGCTTCTTTTTTGTGTGTGTGTGTTTGGCACTGGGTTTCCTGAAAGCCCTTCTACCTCCGGGCTACACTCCCAGACCTATTTTTTAATATATTTTTAAAATTGGAAACAGGGTCTCTTAAGCCAGTGCGGCTGGCTTTGAACCTGCATTGATCCTCCTGTCTTTACCTCCCAAGCGCGGGGCTTACAAGCATGCACCAACAAGCCCGGCAAATTTAGAAGCTTTTTTACATACAAACCATAAATCCACTAAAAAAGAAATCCAGAAAACACTTCCACTCAGTATATCCCACAAAAAATACTTAGAAATAAACTTAACCAAGGAGGTAAATATCTCTATAAATAAAATTAAAAAACATTGAAAAAAGAAATCAAAGAAGACTTTAGAAGATGAAAAGATCTTCCATGTTCATGGATAGGCAGAATAAATTTCAAAATGGCCATTCTTTCAAAAGTGATCAACAAATTCAATGCAATACTCTTTAAATTACCAAGGTCATACCTCACAGGCACAGAAAAATGAGTCCTTAAATTCATTTGGAACAACAACAACAACAACAAAACACAATAGTCAAAGTAGTTCTCAGTAAGAAAAATCATGCAGCAGGAATCACAATACTTGACTTTATATTCCAAAGCCATAGTAATAAAAACAATTAATCTTAAAAAGCCAGGTGCAGTTCAAAGAAACACCTGGAGACTTCTGTAACTGAAAAACATAGGCATGGGTTATTCTCATTTAAAATACTTTGGAGGAACACAATCCAGCAGACACCTGACTTTGGACTTTTGGTCTACAGAACTGTGGGAAAACAAATTTCTCTTGCATTAACCATTGAGTCTGTGTTAACTTTTATAGCACGTTAAAAAAGTAATACAGACATACATCTTCATAGAAAAATTTGAAGCCTTAGAAAGAGGGTAAACACACACACACACACACACACACACACACACACACACACACACAGAAGCATTGATTCATTATGGAGGGAAATAAACTTAGCACCAAATATTTGTGGTCGTGGTGGAGGAAGGGCCCATGGTGGTGAGTTGAGTCCCTTCCACAGTGTTCCTGTGCTATCACTGCTGTTCTGGCCTGCCTTCCTTCCTTCCTTCCTTCCTTCCTTCCTTCCTTCCTTCCTTCCTTTTCCTTTTTTTTTCCTTTTTCTTTTTGTGGGTCTGGGGATGAAACCCAGAGGCATTTAAACTCCGAGCTACATCCCCGGCTTTACTTTTTATTCCTTAATTTGAAACAGGGTCTCACCCATTTGTGGAGAGCCTCCCTAAGTAGATGAGGTGCCCGAGAACTGCAATCCTCTGGTCTCAGCCTCCCAAATGCTGGACTTACAAGAGTGCACCAGCAAGCCCTGCCTCTGGGCTTCATTTCTAAGGGGCTGCTCTTATTCTAATCTGTCTCCTCAAACTGCCTACTAGTTGAGTGAATCACTCAATAGAATGTATTACATGTTTTAGACTAACTAGAATCTATTTCAGTCACCTACAAACACAGCAATGACAAGAATAATAAGATTCTATCCAGCCATGGCATCATTTGAATTAGTCCTAATACTTCAGAGGCTGAGAGAGGAAGATGATAGGTTTGAAGCCAGCTTCTACCTCTTAGTGAGGCCATCAGCAATTAGTGAGAACCTGTCTTAAAATAAAAATTAAAATAGGGCTTAGGGTATATCTCAGTGGTAGAATATCTCACACACAATCAAAGAAAATAATAATAACATCCTGATGGAAGTTTTGTGAATTGTGGACAAAGTTTTTTAAACATGACAAAATACAAACAGGCTTTTAGAAAAATGTTAACATATTTATGAGTTAATAAATAATATATGTAAACAAAGGATACACATTTATGATGAGCTGGGCGTGGTGGCGCACCCTTGTAATCCCCGCGCTCCAAAGGCAGAGACAGGATGATCCTGCAGGCTGAAGCCAGCCTAGCTGGCTTAAGAGACCCTGTTTCCAAATAAAAAAAATATAAAAATAGGTCTGGGAGTGTAGTCCGGAGATAGTAGGGTTTCCAGGAACCCCAGTACCATCCCCCCCCAATTTATGATGAATTATAAAAAATTAATAACATATAACTAATTTACATATATAATGTAAGCATTTATTTTTATAAATACTAAAATTATTACAAATAAGTGTCTGTATCATACTTTATGGAGATAGAATGAAAGTGACCAATAGATCAATGAAAAGAATAAAACTTTATAATCAGTAAAATACAAATTAAATAAATAATACTTTTTCTGTGTCTGGATTGCCTAAATCAAGTAAATTAGGATCTGACATGAATCTTTGGAGAAGATACTCTAAGTCTAGGTTTGTGGCAAATTTTATGGAATATGTGACAATAATGGGTGGGTGGCAATTTAGAATGTTTAACCTTTGATCAAGTTATTTTGTTTCTTAAGATTTGTCTACAAAATTAAGGCCACTTGTGCACAAGTTCCTAACGGGCAGACTGCACATTGAATTATTGTCAGGATGCTATTGTACACTTGATCATATCTTAAGTGCTCAGTGTAGTTAAAAAAAATTGGAACCTAGTTTCTAAGGAATCTGAATACATTGTCTTGTCATGGTGTTCATAAGTGCAAAGCATATGAATATATAAATCCAGTCTAGAAAAAAATAATATACTTGTAATATATATGATTATATTTAATCCATATATATGTATCAAATTTAATCTTTACATATAAAAATAATTCTGCCCTTATTCATACATAATGTAATTATTTATACATTATATCATTGTGTGTATATATGTATCAGCTAACCACTGCTATGTGTAACAATGTCAGTCAGAAAGACTACTGAGGATAAGGAAGAGTAATTCAACTCATTCAATCAATAGTTTAGCATTTAATATGTGCCAGAAAATAGCATAAGTGCCTGCAATATATCAGTACACATTGCCTTGTTTTTTGCTTATCACATGGTACACATTGCCTTGTTTTTTTGCTTATGGTTAGGTAAGAAGTCTGTATAATGTTAGTTTAACTTTGATTAAGTTGATAGATTATCTATAAACTGAATACCTCAGTCATGTTGAACAAATTTCCACAATACAAATCTAATAAAATTGTACAAAGTCCCGTATTTATTTATATACTTCCACATGTATATATGTATATATATGTATGTATGTGTGTGTGTACATATGTACACATACATGCATAAGTTTATTCCTTTTTATGTTTTTATTACACACAGTTGAAATTATATGAATAATGAGTATCTAAGAAGTTATATCCCCTTCTCAAGCTAAAACCTGTGATAAATTTTCCTCTCATTTTGGAAGTGCATTGTTTTTCACTTGGGGCATTATGATTGCCATCAGATTGCGGAGGTAAGCAGATAAAAACTGCCAAAATAGAAATGTAAATCAAGCTGAAATATTTCTTCGGCAGCAGCTAATTTTTAAGGTTATGGATGGAGTAACCTGAGGAAGTACCACATATATTAGGTCTCTCGTTTAACAATGATTGTAATTTTAAAAGCTCATTGCATTAGAGAAAGAAAAATTCATACTGCAGACTCTGAAAGTTAGCATTCCAGTAAGTAGTAAGAAATGTTACCTCACATTAATGTGGATGAGTCATACGTTTTAAAAGTGTTTCTGTCTTATCAGCTAGAACTCAGAAACCGATAATGCTAAGTGCACATCTTCATTACCGTCCTAGTAGAGAATCTTTTAATCCACTTTCGTTTAGATGAATTAACCTGATATATACAATGCAGTTACATACATGATTTATTTTATATAAAATAAATATAAAATTTAATATATATACTGATTTTGCTTTTTAAGATTTTTTTATTCCTTATAATTATAGTTCCAGAAATATATTCAGAGGAAATTCAACATGTCTTTTCATCACACTATTTTTTATTCCCAAAATTAATGAGGAGGGTCAATTATTTCCCTCTATTCTGCATGAATTTTGCATGAAACCTGGCTTATGTTTTCTATCGTTCCACAGTTATCCACATCTACCCTCAACTGTGTACTCACCAGTTTTACCACATTTAAAACTTCTTTGCCTAGTCATTGCCTTCATAATTCTTTTTTCTCCTCTTCCTCCTCTTCTTCTTCCTCCTCCTCCTCCTCCTCCTCCTCCTCCTCCTCCTCCTCCTCCTCCTCCTTCTCCTTCTTCTTCTTTGGTGGTACTGGGTTTCCTGGAAGCCCTTCTACCTCCGGGCTACACTCCCAGACCTATTTTATATTTTTATTTGGAAACAGGGTCTCTTAAGCCAGCGAGGCTGTCGTAGAACCTGCGCTATCCTCCTGTCTCCACCTCCCAAGCCCAGGGATTACAAGAGTGAACCACCACACCCGGCCATAATTCTTTTTTTTTTTTTTAATACTTTAAAATTTATTCCCTAATGTGGACAATCTCTCTTTTTTTATTTTTCAGTACTGGCACTGAGGTCACAGCCATCCTATCTCTGAGCTACCCCAGTCCTGTTTTGGCGCAGGGTATAACTAAGTTACTGAAGGACTGAGTAAGTTGCTGAGGCTGGCTTCAACCCAAGAGTCCTCTTGTCTCAAGTCTCCCAAGCATTGGGATTGCAGGTGTGCGCCACCATGCCGGGGTGAGTTGGCGATTTCTTTACTATGTGTGGGACTCTTCAAAAAGTAAAAGAAGGCCGGGCGTGGTGGCGCACGGTTGTAATCCCCGCGCTTGGGAGGCAGAGACAGGAGGATCGCGCAGCTTCGAAGCCAGCCGCGCGTGCTGGCTTAGGAGACCCTGTTTCCAAATAAAAATGTAAAAATAGGTCTGGGAGTGTAGCCCGGAGGTAGAAGGGCTTCCAGGAACCCCAGGACTACCCCCCCCCAAAAAAAAGTAAAAGAAGAATAGTCTGCAAGTAATTTTTAAAGTCTTTCAAAGGAAAAAAAAATTATAGATCAAAGCTCTCAGAAGAGAAGAAAATTTATCATGTAATTTATTACTCAGGGCAAATATCAGAAGTTTTTGTGCTAGGAAAAGGAAATTTATGATGGCTAGGCTAATTAAGCATTGCAAAAAATGAAACTTGGCACAAGACAGAATTAATTGAGTTGTACAGATTTTTTTTTTTAAACTAAGTCGTATTCCCACTATACTAGAAAATGTCTTCATTAAGTGCAGTAAGAGTGTGGCAACCCAAGGTCACATAAAGCCCATGGTTCTTATCGCCTTGAGTTTTTTAGACCTGTTGTGAAAAAACATGTTGTCAGTTTTATTACTCCTGGGCAGAAGCTGCTGTGATTGGAAATGTTCACTTTATGATCCCCATCCTTTGAAAAGAAGTACAAGAAAAATACAGTTCATAAGTTTCTCAAGGTCTTTATATATTAATTAAATTCAGAAAGCAAAAAATAACTGAGCATTAACTTAGAATCAGAAAAATGTGGTTTACTGAGAGTAGAAACAAAAATTAACTGATTGGAAACATATGGGCATTATGATAATGAAGAGAAAAAGGAGGAGGAGGAGGAAGAGGAAAAGAAGAAGGAGGACAAGGAGGAGGAGCAGATGGCTTCTTCTGTAGGTTCTGAGATCATCACATATGCTGACTTATATTTTGTCCTTGAAGCAACCTTGTGAATTGAGTAGTACCATTTTATCCATTTTGCGGATCATTAAACAAAACACAACAATGTTGTTGACACCCCTTGGTGTGTACAGCTGGTGAATGGCATAGACTATTCATTAAATCTAATTCTATTAAGCAAGAGGACAAAATTTGTATTCCAAGGCTGATATCTTATTAAATAAAAATTATGTGATTTGCTATAATAAAATAAGCATATGAATAATTGATGCATTCATAACATTAATGCCCAAAACATATATTAAAAATAGGAAATGAAAAAATGTTGCTACCTTCTATACTATTATTTTTAACTTATATTTTCTCTAAACTGTATCTGATAAATATCTGTTTAATTCTTAACATAAATTTAAACTAGCCTTGGAAATTTAAGCACTAGATACCTTATTTTGACAAGTCTTTGCTAATGATCTAAATTATTCCGAAGCCCTCAAAACAATGAATATACTTCACATTGTATTAGTAACAAGTACAAGAATTTGCATGGACTTTAAAAGAACTAATACAAGAAGATGTGAGTGATAAATCTAGGCCATGACCATGTTTTTTAAGTACTTTTTTCTTAATATGGGCATTGGAATCACTGTCTCTCATGCAGCCCAAATCCTCTGTCAGTTCTTCAGCCTAAGCCACCCCATCACGTTGACTTAGATTAATAGGAATTGCTCACTTGAAAATGAGCTGTGCTTGGAATTTTTATCTGACAAGAGTCTGTCTATGCAGTGGATTTTGGATTAACTGATTAAAAGCCTTTAATTTCAGCGGCTTTATCTACAAAAGAAATAATTTTGATTGAATATTTTAAATGAGTCCAGAAAATGACTTTGTATACTTTTAATATGCATAATTTTGATTCTCCTGGAAAATCCTTGAAGGAGTTACCAAATTACTGCTATCTTTCTCATTTACTTATTTGCACTTTTTGGGGGGAGGAAGGGAGTGAATGTACATGTATATGAATTTTTATATATCTCTTGTTTTATTTTATTTGTTTATTTTTTGCAGATACGGGGATGTAACCCAGGAGCATTCGACCTCCAAGCTACACCCCATGCCCTATTTTTTATTCTTTGTTTTGAAACCCGGTCTCACTGAGTTGCAGAGGGCCTCACTAAGAACTGAGGCTGTCTGCAAACCACGATCCTCCGGGTCTCAGCCTCCTGAAGGCTGTTTATATATTTCTTTAATGGAAACCTATTTAGGAGTGTAGTGAGAAGATATGTATACGTAAAATATAGAATTATTTTCTTAATTTATTGAAATATTGGTGTTACATAACACATAGGATGTTTTACCTTTTTTTTTTTTTTTGGTGGTACTGGGGTTCCTGGAAGCCCTTCTACCTCCGGGCTACACTCCCAGACCTATTTTTACATTTTTATTTGGAAACAGGGTCTCCTAAGCCAGCACGCGCGGCTGGCTTCGAAGCTGCGCGATCCTCCTGTCTCTGCCTCCCAAGCGCGGGGATTACAAGCTTGCACCACCACGCCCGGCCTATGTTTTACCTTTTGAAATTCAAATGCGTCACATATATATGTATGTAAATATGGGGGAAGATGGCGACCGAGAAAAGCGGGGCTTAAGAGCCCCGCTAACAATCAATCTCCATTACCACAAAACCAGCGCCTTTCATAGCCAGAAAACACCAGCACCAGAAAAACAAAAAAACCACCAGGCTCCAGAGAGAAAGCGGACTGAGAACAGAGCTCAGGGCCACAGAGGAGACACACGCGCCCGAGGACGCGGCAGCAGCACCATACTGCCGGCGGCAGCGGCGAACTCAACGGACGGCTACAGCAAGCCGAGGTGAGCCGCTGAGGAACAGCCAGGCTGGATCTTTCAGCGCAGAGAGTATTTAAAGCTCCCAGTGGCCGAGCTCAGCACACGCTGCAGGGATTCAGAGTGGAAATCAAAACCAGAGAAGAAAAAATACGCCAGCCTCATGGCCGAGGGCATGGCAGAGGCGCCATATTGCCACCGGCGGCGGCAGCAGCAGTGAATTCACCGAGTCCAGTACAGCTACATCTGCGTACTCAAGAACAGTGAGCAAATTGCGGGCCACAGAGGAGAAATCCCAGTACTGTACCTCCTGGGACTTGACCCAGTGAGGGAGTGGTGGTGGCAGAGATATCACACCATAGGAGAACGTGCAACCTGGCACCCCCCATAGTTTAAAGCAGCCTCTATCGACTCCCTGGGTCGGAGACTCTGTGATACAACCCAGTAAAGAAGTAGTGGGGTCTGAGATAATACAGACTCGAGATCCAGAGCACCTTAAGTGAAGCCATAGTGACCCAAGGGAAGAACCCAGAGAAGGCACAAACCTCCAAAATCATGGGAAAGAGGAATAACACTGGAGTAATGAATGCGCACAACCCCACAACATCAGAACCCGATAAAACAGAAAATCAGAGATTTCTAGAAGATCAAATCAGGAAAATAACTGTAGAAATAATAGAGGTGCTTCGAAAAGAACTCAGAGAGAGCCAAAAAGAAATAAAGGATGCAATTAATGAAGTAAAGGCCTCAATTCAAAGCACAAACAACCGATTAGACCACATGGAGAACAGAATCTCGCTCTTAGAAGATGAGCAATCCAAAAATGAACGCATAGTTTCTAATCTAGAAAAAAATATCCAACAGCAGGAATCTGACATTGAAGAAATATGGGCCCATCTTAAGAGAGCTAACCTAAGAATAATTGGAATAGAGGAGGGAAAAGAAAGTGAAACCAAAGGGATCAACAATCTCTTCAAGGAAGTAATAGCAGAAAATTTTCCAAATATAGAGCAAGAGGTTGATACACAGATCCAGGAAACTTATAGAACTCCCTTTAGACAGGATCAGAGAAGAGGATCCCCACGCCACATAATTGTCAAAATGACCAATGTGGAAGCCAAGCAGAGAATCTTAAAGACAACAAAAACAAAGGGCCAAGTGACATTCATAGGCAAACCAATTAGAATCACTCCAGACTTCCCAAACCAAGTCATGAGAGCCAGAAGGGACTGGAGTAACATATTCCAAACTCTGAAAGAAAACAACTTCCAGCCAAAAATTTCCTATCCAGCAAAACTTTCTATCAAATTAGATGGAGAAATAAGAAGCTTCCATGACAAACAGAAACTGAAGGAATTTATGTCTTCAAAACCAGCGCTAGAGAAAATACTCAAAGAGATTAACTACAAAGAAGAAATAGGTAACACTCACCAGAACCAGAGAAACAAGATTTTCTATCCAACAGACAACTAAGATTGGTTATCTGTGGAGATTTATTATTTATGTTAGTCTTTACCTATCTCTAAATTGTATTGTTTGCCTTTATTGTTGTTAATTTTTAGGATTTCTAGTTGGAATATTAATATACCTTCAGATATAGCATTTGGAAATATTTTATCCAATTCTGTTAGTAACTTTTAACTCTGTTTACATTGTCTTTGGATATACAATATTTTTTTTTAGGGAGTTTTTATATTCTTCTGTTGCCTGTGCCATTAAAATCATAACCAAGAAATCACTGCCAATTTCAATGTTTTGAGGTTTTATGACCCAGATTTTCTTCTAAAAGTTTATAGTCTTAAGATTTATATTTAGATCTTTTATCTATTTTGAGTTAATACTTGTATGTGGGATTAGGTAAGGGTCCAATTTTATTCTTTTCCATGTAAGTATTATTTTTCAACAATATTTAGTTAAAAGATTATTATTTCCACCACCAAATGTTCGTGGAAACCTTGTCAAAAATAACTTGACAATATAGGGAAGAATTTAGCTCTAGGCTTGTATTTAACTCCAATGGTTTATATATCTGCCTTTAGAACAGTATTACACTGTTTCAATTATTGTAGCTTTATATGGTTTGAAATCAGAAAATATATATCTGCTAGCTTTGTTCTTTTTCAAGATCGTTTTGGGTATCTAGAATTCATATTCCATATTAGGATAAATTTTTTTTCTGAAAAATAAATATATGAATATATGATAGTTTCACCTAAAAAAAGAAAAAATATGCTCTGGTAAGAAAGAAAGCAAAAAGAAATATTGAAATGTTATCTTTAAGTCATCAAAAGCTTGGTATCAGACAAATGAAACTGTTATGTGAGATTAACATTTTTAATTTTGGATAAATTGCTATAATACTAGATTTCAACCACTAAGCCAAGCATGGGAAGGAGGGATGGGGAGGGAATGGGGTGGGGATCGGGTGGGGGCTGACTGGGCGATGTGTGCATGTATGTCTACAAAAGTTTGTATCCCACTATGATGTATGAATACAGTGCACCAATAAAATAAAATTAAAAAAAAATAAAAATAAAAATAAATAAATATGTATATATGCAATAAAAAATACACCTATCCAAATTCTATCAAGAGGAAAATTCTCAAATGAATTATAGAGCACATTTATTTTGTGGAAAAATATGCATATATTTTCTTGATTAAAACTACTGTTAATTTCAAATGTAAAAGTTGTTTACAGTATACTGTTATAGAAAAGCAGGCAAGATGTTCAAGACAGAAAGTGTGTAAAATGATTTGAATTTCACATATACCACCACTTTTTTGCCTATAATCATGTCTGGACAACAGTAGTTCTTTCTCTTTTATCAAGTTTTCTTGGGTTTACTCTGACTAGCAGACCCTAACCTATACCTACATGGAGAAAGCAACTCAAAGAAACACCTTACCCATGTAGTTCATTCAACATAGAGAAAACATATTAAATTAACACAATATTTATAGCATTATAAAATATGAACAAATTTTGCAAAAATACATTTTCATCTGAAGAAAATAAATAACATTATACCCAAACTTAATACAATCTTCCCAAAACTAGTTCCTTATGTCCTTCCCACCAAACATCAGACAAACAGAATTACTATAATTAAGTCTGTGGTTGTTATTCGTTATTTAATAGCCCACTCATAACCTCCTTTGAATTTTTAAAATTAATAAGTAAATTTTATAATCAATGACTGAATTTTATAATCAATGACTGAAGTAAATTTTATAATCAATGACTGACATTATAATTAATGTCTTGCATTAAATGACTGTATAAAATAGTTATTATATATTATTATGAACAGCTAAACATAGCAAGTATGCAAAACTACTTATTTCTCATTTCTGCGGCTGGTACTTGGTAATACTATTCCCAATGTGCTTTTCCACAAGTCATCCCATGAAGCCTTTGTCTTCGTCTCATATTTCAAATATGGGTTATTTATCTGGGCATATGACCTATTACCTGATTACTGGAGGATTTGTACAATTACTGGGTTATGCTTGGATTAAATTGTATATTACATGGACTTCACCACCACTGGACACAGGGAGACTCTGAAGTACTCAGATAATTTCATTTTCAGATGTGCTCATTCTTCTCACCTTAGAGCATTACTAGATTTTCCCTGCATGATTTCTATTAGTTATCCCAGCCAGTACTACTTTCTCTGATTGTTTGGCTCAAAAGTTCATAGTAGGAAGGGAAGAATCTTCAATTCCAATAGAATGGAAGTTCATTGTTTCTTTGTCTTTTGTACCATGATTGAAACTAGGGTCATTCTGCTTCTGAGCCACACTCTTGACCATATTTTTATATTTTGAAACAAGTTCTCACTGATTTGCTGAAGTTTAACTTGAACCTATGATCCTCCTGTTTCAGCTTCAAAAGTACTGGGATTTTAGGTCTGAGACACCATACCTAGCTTCATTGATTTTTGTATTTTGGGCAATAAAATATCTTAACCAGCAATACCAAAATTATATAAATATATTAAAAGAAATATCTAGCAAGGCCATCATCGTATGTACTCCTTGATTCATCAATTCTAACTGTATACTGATCACACTTTCTCAGTATATATAACAACATATAGGGAAGATCTCAGCCCCCGCAAAGTCTTGGCTATTAGTCTAATTCGATTTTGAATACACCATCTAATCTTTTGTTAGAAGACACGTAAGAACAATATAATATATAATAACAACAGTGAATCCTATAAGTGTGAGATAATGTCTACTTTTTTGCCATGTAAAGAGTTTTAGTGAGAAATGATGTGGTATGGAATATTATGAGGGTAAGTTATATGTTTTGTATGTTAACAAGTGGTAATACCAGAAACAACTCAATTAAAGAGTAACTACATAACTCATTGAGGAAGAACAAGACTGGATGCTTTTCTTTCTCCTCTGTCAACCATGCCATTTGGATAACTCAAGATTACTTTTACTGTTGTATAGCTGGGCACTCAATAGAGGTCAAAGTCAGATCAACTCTAGTAAAATGTTCATTTTCTTAAGGTATTCACAACCTCACCCAGCAGCCATAAGCTTTGTTCCTTGGCCCATTGAACTTTGTGAATCATGATACCCAATTTTATTAGCATCTTGTGCTCATTGTCCTTGGGAAAATACCACTTATCTCTATTACTTCTGATTTCTAATTTCTGAATATCTGGCCAGCCTGTCTCATGCATGGTTTAGTCTAAGTTATTTTCACTAGAAGGGTTGTAAGTTTCAGTGGCCATTTGATCTTGCACATACACTTTTAGTTAATCTTATCAAATTGCTAGTAAAATGGGAATTTTAATCCCTTATTTAATACATACATAAAAAATCTTGACCTCTTTTTTATTATATTTCTTCCAAATATTAACATTATCTGATAAGAGAGTAAAGTGCATCTAAGTTTGTCATTTCTAAATCCATTCATTATTGCTTTTTATGTTCACTTATTTCAATCATCTTTGTAGTAACCACTAACCACTTTTGTATGTGTGTGTGGTACACAATATTGAACTCAGGATTATTCTACTTTTAAGCTCCAACTCTCAGCCCTTTTTTATTTTATTTTTGAAACAGTGTCTCAGTTAGTTGGTAAGAGTCTCACTATTTGCTGAGGCTGTCTTCAAAACTTTGTTCTTTCTGGCTCAGCCTCCTAAATACTGAGATTACAGCCATGCATCACCATGCATGGCTCATAATGACTTCTTTTGAAATAAACACTAAAACCACTAATGAATATCTCTAGCAATGAAAATAACTACGCTAGGAAAAAGCACACATTGAAACATGTTTTTTTCTCAGGCAGTGAGATTATACATCGCTGAAGAAATTGTATTTGCAACTCCCATGGATGACAGTGACATTTGCTGGGTTTCCCAGGCAATAGTTGCTGTATCATCATTGTTGACTTGCAGTCAAGTCAATGCTGATAAACGGGAAGAAAGATAACTTAGAATTCACTCCTCATCAAACAGCATGGGGTCTTAGCGAGCATCATCAGCATTTGAAGGTGAAGAAGTGCAAGATATAGGTGTACAGAGTGCTGATGTTGAAAGATGGCTGGCTGGAGCTGGAGGTCTAGGATGCAGTGTCTCTGTGTCATATCAAGCAAGGTAGAACCCAGAGAGATTTCTAATTTCCTTTATGCATACTGAATCTGCCAGTATTCTCACCACTATAATTGAAAAGTTTGACCATGTAATTTAGGGGAAAGATTTATTTTTTACAGGTTCATGTTCAGTCCATGTGAGGACTGGGAACTCCGATCTCAGGTCATGAAGAAGGGGAATGTGGAGGGGGGAGAGAACAGGGGTGTGCTCCTCATACCATGGGGGCAGATGCAAGAGAGATCAGGGATCCGATAAACCATGGCAACGAGTAAATATTTGCATTCCCAGGAGTGAGAGTCACAGAAAGAAAGAAAGAAAGAAAGAAAGAAAGAAAGAAAGAAAGAAAGAAAGAAAGAAAGAAAGAAAGAAAGAATAAGACAAAATATAACAAAATATAACTAAATCTGGCAAGGCAAGTATTTAATACTATGGGATTGCCAATGGGCCTTTTATACCTGCCCCTGTTGCCTGGTTAATTTCAGTAGAAGGAAACTTGCTCTTCTGGCCTGGCTCTGGAAGAGCCTCAAACCTAGCAGACTTACCTCCAAGATGGAGGGCCAACCTCCATCTTGACTGCAGCCGAGCCCATCACTAAGATGGGTTGTGTTGAACCTACCTTCACCAAGGTCACATTCCTTTCCTAGTTCCTAATCACAGCCTTAGACCTCCCTTCAGCCATCTTACTTCCTTTCTCAGTACCATCTCTCTAAGCCCTGCTTCACACACACCTTTTTGGCCAAACTGCAAATCTATGAAGTGTCTTTGATTTACTTTCCACTCCATAAATTTGGTATATAACCCACTGAAAGCAGAAATCAATATCCATAATATAGTTTGGATATTTTGCTGTTTTGATATTTCCTCTACCAGTTTATGCAGTCC
This sequence comes from Muscardinus avellanarius, assembly GCF_963383645.1. Lineage (NCBI taxonomy): Eukaryota > Metazoa > Chordata > Mammalia > Rodentia > Gliridae > Muscardinus > Muscardinus avellanarius. The sequence continues at coordinate 9,951,947 of NC_137803.1, forward strand.
ATCACATCTAAATTTAGCCTCACACAAAGTTTTAGGACTTAGGGAAAATGCCAAGAAGTTCTTTGCAAAGTGTGGCACATGTGGCCTTGACTCCACTTTCCTATGGACTCTTCTTTGCCCTCCCAAAACTCTTAAGCACAGTTTCTACCATCTACTTTTTTCAGCTTTTTCTATTTCTTCTCAAAAAACAGTTCCAAAGAATTCTAATTCACATTCTGTTCTGATTAGCTTTCTTAACACTATTTAATCTAAAAGACTGACTATATAATTTAGAAGACAGAAGATTTATTTTCTTATGGTTTGGGGTTTAGTTCATTTTAGGCTGGGAACCACGAATTTCAGGGCATGGTGACAGGAAATAGAAGGAAAGCACATGGTCTGTGCTCCTCACATTATGAAGGTCAGAAGCAAGAGAGGAGGAGGAACTGTATATAATCCCTGAATCTTCACCCCCAGGCACACAGCTTCTCCAGCCACATTCTATCAGCTTAGGCCACCACCCAGATAAATTCATTGCAATGAGTTTACAATACTCATGACTGAATTGCATCAGCTCCAAACACCAATTTCTGAGCTCTTCAGGAGGCCATTTTCTGTGTAACCGTATCACCCACACTCTGTTAAGTGAATAAATCCACTCTACTAGCAATAATGTTTGCTAAAATTTTAAGAGGCATGACTACTTACCTCCTCCCCTTTGCCTCTACTCGGGGGATGTTGTTGTTTACAACTTGATACTCTCTGTTGCTCAAGATCCCAGGCCTCACTGACACCTTTCACAATAGAGTTTAATGAAAGAAACTCACTTTTCAATTGTGTTGTCAAAAGTAACATAAGTGTTATAAATGTGCCGTGGAGATCTATCGTATTTCATATAAATTATAAAACTCTGGACGTAAGTTTTGATAAGATGTCATAACAACCTTGCCAGTGTTTTCCCTGGCAACATCATTGAGTGAGAGACAAGATAAACACTCTTGTCTTCAACATGAATACTGATACACCAGTGTCTAACTGAGGTGGTGACAATCAACTACAATAGAACGATGTTCTAGGTCCTTTATTTCTGCAGCGTTGAAATGTTCGATGAGATCAGTAGATTCACCTCCGTCAGAATTTGCTACTTTAAATACATGCCTATCAATAATGATTACAGCAGCACAATTCACAAGAGCCAAATTATGGAGCCAACTTATGAGTCCACCAACAGATGAGTGGATGACAACACTATAGGATACACACACACACAAAGAAATTCTACTCAGCAGTGATGAACAAAACATAGGGAGAAAATAGATAAATCTGGACAGCATTGTGTTAAGTGAGATTTGCCAGCCACAGCAAGTTGAAGTGTCATGTTTTAAGTAATTGAGATACCAAGGGGAATTTAGATGATGCAGGAAAAACTCCAGTGGAGAAAGAAGTGTGTTATAAGGAAGGGTGGTGGGAGGGATAGTTGATGAAGGAACAGTCCCATGCACATTGTGTATATGTATGAAAATACCAATGTCAATTTCAATATCTTAAATTGGGAGGTGGGGATGGAGAGGGAGTCAGGGGAAGTTTCACCAAGGGCTGTGTGTATGTACGTTACTGTCACTATAAACTACATCACGATGTGAGGCTATAATGCATCAAGAAAAGGTTTTATTTCTTTTTTACTGAATTGGTTACTTTAGGCAGACCTTAAGAAAGTAAATCCCTATGACCCTTAAAAATAAATGCAAATACCTCACATGCACGTTAAGATGTAGGCAGCTAGATGTGAAAGAAGAGTTGGAAAAAGACCTTAGTGAACTGGGCTCTTCATGGCTTAAATAATGATGTCAAATTAGTAACTTAACCACTTCCTCAACCAATTTTTCCTCTCTATATTATTTTTTATTATTTCTAAAGTCTACTAAATACACATTAAAAGGTCCCAGAAAATATTTTTTATAAATGGAAATAAGAAGGCAAAGTCAAGAGACAGGCATGGTATTGCATGCTTGTAATCCCAGTACTTGGGAGGCTAAAATAGGAGGATCACAGGTTTGTGACCAGCGTCAGCTACTTACACTTTCTGTAACTTAGTGAGACCCTTAGTGAGACCTTCTTGCAAAATAAAAATAAAAATAGGACTGGTGGAGTAACTCAGAGGTAGAATGCCCCTGGGTTCAATCCTCAGCACTGCAAAAAAAAAAGAAAAGAAAAGAAAGAAAAAAAAAGAAAGCTAAGTCAATTAGAACAAGATATAATAAAGATTTGCAATTTTATATAAATTGTATATATTGAAACACTATCAAAATTAGGTATGAAGGTTGGAGGAAATGAGGTGGAAATTGGGAAAGGGCGAAATGGGTAATGTGTGTATGTATGTATGTATGTCTTTACTATTTTGTACCCAATTAAGATGTATGACTAAAATGCACCAATAAAAAATAAGGAATAAATAGTCTTTTGTAACTATGCTAATCGAATTGATAGAACAGAAACTTAGTGACACTGAATTGCTGACAGATAAGTTGAGAAGAGGAAAGGAGAAAAAATAATATTCAATTCATTTGACCACTTCAAGGTCAGCTACCCATCATGCTTGGCAACCATGTGTGCAAATCTTCTAAATTTATTTTGGCCTTTGTGAAGAATACTCTAAATGGTTGCACACATTTCTGCTTTGATAATAGCATTTTACTAGGACAATAATTGGAGTTAAACAGCATACTCAGCTGGGTGTGGTGGTGCATGTTTGTAATTCTGGTAGTTGGGAGTTTGAGACAGGAGGATTGCGGGTTCTCAGCCAGCCTCAGCTAAATACTGAGGCCTTCTTCAGCATAGTGGGACCCTCGTTTCAAAATAAAGCATAAAATTTGGACTGAGGATGTATATTAGAAGTATAACACACCTGGGTTCCATCCCTGATACCTCAAAAAAGAAAAAAAGCATACTGGTGACATATTTTTTTGATATTTATCAATTTATCCTGTAGTTGTGATAGCTACCTTTTTTTTCTTTTAATAAGCAGGTTGGTAAATATTATGTTCATTCAATATACATGGATGATGAGCACAATAATTCTAAATTACATATATGCAGGAAGTGACTAATAAACATAAACCATGACAGCAGCTGTTAGGCTTTGAGGTAACACTTTGGAAACTTTTCATTCTGACTCAGTATATGGCAAAATAATTTGAAACTTAATTCATTTTCATCCCCAGATATCTTATCTGAAAAAAGAGGGTAATAATAAAACCTATGCCATAAAGTTTGTGGTAGGAATTAAATAAGAGATTGGGTGGGGTTGATATTTGAAGTAGCAATAACGCTTTCAATAAAATGCTGGTCACATTCTTTGGATATTAATGTTGATGCCATCTCTTTTTTAAAGAACACCCCCAGGTACTCTGTTGTGCCAAAGAACTCAGTCTGCTCAGTGTTGGTGAGGGTCACGTTGCCGTCTTCATGGATGGAGCTATATGAGCAGTTTATGGGGGCTCCTGGAGCCTTTTTCTTCCAGTCAGGAGATCCCGGTGGAAAAAAGCAATGGTGGCTGCATGGATGTGAGTTCCCGCAATGGTGGCTGCATGGATGTGAGTTCCCATGTGACTGGTCAAGAATTTCTTGAAGCCTCAAATTATTTATTGTTATTATTATTTTGGGGGGGGGTCTGAGGATGGAACTCAGGGGCATTTGACCTCCTAACTACACCCTCTGCCCTATTTTTTATTCTTTATTAATTGATATAATAATTCTGGCATTCATTAGCATTATGTGATTAAAGGAAATAATTACTTTCTAATACATAGAAAATGTGAAGGGCTAAAGTTTATTGTTGAAGATATTAAAGTTACAGGGAAAAAAAAACGAAAGATTGAGGTGGCTTTACCACTGAGCTACATTCCGAGCTCCTAATAAAAATTTGCATTTCAAAAGTTTGTTTGGACTGCCAGTAGTATATAGTAATAACACATATTTCTGGAAGAAACAGTTTGTCAGACTAGAATTTAACTCTCCTTAGAGTTAGTTTCCATGTCCTACTGACGTAAAAAACTAATGAAGAATATCTAAATATTTTTAAATCTGCATAAAACATGGCACACCTTAATTTTAATATGCTTTATCTTATGTACTTTTCCGACTGAAGTCACCATGATAATACTTTTAAAGTTACATATATTCTATTTTCTTGGAATCAATTCCAGAAATCTCCCTCACTCAAAAGTGCCATGTCTACTCATTTGAATTTGGCATTCCTCTTGAAGTTTCATATTCTCTTCAGTCTGAGTAAAGACAATTTTAATTTCAGTTCCATTTCTTGTCAACTGAAATAGCATGATCACAGCGGTTTCCATTTTACTTGGTGTCAGAGCGCTTTGTAACATAGGTTTCTTCTCTAGATTATATGTTATAATAGAGACTATAGAATGAAACGTTCACATTTTCATGCAGCACGATGATGGTAAGCTTGCTTTGCACATAGTGTTGTATTTCCTTTAGTGTTGCTGAATCGTCATATGCCTAAGTGAATATGGAATCACAAACACTGAGTCTCACTCTAAGGGTTAGAGGTCCCTTTCCTAATGAGTCACAGTATATCGCTTGATCAATTTCCTACATCACCTGCCACTCTGACCTTTTGAATTGCTGGCTGTACTGATAGATATAAAGTAAACAAGATAAAGAAAACCAAGATGAAGGGAATGATGAGATAAAAGAGGAAGAAATGAAACATTAAACAATGATCAAGAAAATACGGATGACATAAGGATTGCTGAAATAACCTGTCTTTTGTAAGTGAATTTGGATTATGACATAGACAGCAACCAGTAATTAAATACAATTGCCAATTTAAAATGAGCAGCAGAGAAGTAATTTATTCTTAATAATTAAAAGACTCTCCCCATCATAGTTATTTACACTGTAATGAGTCAATTATTCTTTGCTCTATAAATTTACTGCGCCTCAATGGCAGGCAAACAGAAAGGACAATAAAAATTATAGTCCCCATGAAGCTAGGATGATAAGATTTCCCTCTGTAAATGTTACAATATATTTTGTAAATTATTTAAATTTTAATACAGTAATAAGAACATTAATGGATGACAATTACATTTTATAATATTAATAAAAATCCATGTATAAGTGCTTCTAGTGAAATATTAAAATTTTGTGGTTAACGTCAAGGACTTTCAAGTACGTCCGTGTAGTTTTATAACATATGCAATCTTTTGCTCAGTAATTTGGAAAGTAAAATATCTCTGTTCATTAGCTTTTTCATCTATAACATGGAAATAATCATTTTATTTCTCCAATAAGATGCTTGTGGGGATTAAAAGCTGTACCATGAGGAGTTTTCACTACATATTTGACACTAGTCAGTGTTCAATAAGTAGCAACTTTATAATAACAAAAAATGTTATATATCTTATGTTATATATCTTTAAATCAAAGAAAACCTGCAGAAACCCAGTGTCAAGATGATTATGTGATGTTAAACATTTATTCCTCTATTTTCAACAGATCACTCAAAAATGAAAGAAACAAATATTTAATATAAAAAAGAAAGATGACTGAAGGAAAGATCTCTTTAAAAGACAGACATTTAAGTATTAAAGCAGACTCCTATTAGAGAAAAAGATAAAAATTGTTGCTTGAGCATTTGACAAGAAAAAGAAAGAAGAGGAATATGAGGAGGATGAGGAGGAGAAGGAAGAAGATAAGAAAAAAGAGGACTTTAATTTAGGGAAAAGATCTCATGAACAGAAAAAATGATTTTTTAAGAGGCTGGTTGCATGGCTGAATCATGAGAGAGGTACTGCATTGAGATGCTATTATGAAATCTATTTCCATAACCTAAGAAGTGGCAGATAATTAGCGCCAATTTCTTACTTGATTTACCTTTTATGGATCAGCAAGTATGGCAGTAAGAACATGTAAAGAATCAGAAGAACGTTTACATTTATGTGACCTTTATTTTTCCTTTGGAAACAATGGCAGACATGATGTACATTTATAAATGTATCAAAGTCAATTAGTTAACCAAACATGAGAATGAGGAGAATGAGGGAGGGGTAAATGGAGGAGAAAATGGGGTGGGAAGTAGGGAAGGACTAAATGAGTGATGTGTGCATGTATGCCTCTACCATCTTGTATCCCTTTAAGATGTATGACTACACTGCACTATTTATTTATTTATTTATTTATTTATTTATTTATTTATTTATTTTTGGTGGTACTGGGGTTCCTGGAAGCCCTTCTACCTCCGGGCTACACTCCCAGACCTATTTTTATACTTTTTTGTTTGGAAACAGGGTCTCCTAAGCCAGTGTGGCTGGCTTCGAACCTGCGCGATCCTCCTGTCTCCGCCTCCCAAGAGCGGGGATTACAAGCTTGCGCCACCACACCCAGCACTACACTGCACAATTTAAAAAATATTTCATGAAATCATATTTTAAGATAAATTCTAAACTGTTTAATACAGATTGGTTAGTAGGTTTCTTATTATAATCATGCACTAAATTTCATAAGTTTTAAAGGCATCCTGTTAAGTCAGAAACCCATAAATAAATTGCAAAAATAGTAAAACCATGAGAATAATACACATATCCTGCAGAAATCATTTCTACTTGTTAATTTTGTTCAATTCAATTATTTAAGAATTAAATAATGAACAATGGAAGTAGTATATCATACATATGAATATATTCTTTGCTAAGGTTAATATGCTCATTTGATACACTAAGTATCAGTGTACGGTACAATTTTCTTTATAATGATATTATTGTACAATTAAGATTATTTAAAAAGAAATTCTGAAAGAGAATAAGCAGTATATTTAGAAATAAATGCATAATTACTAAAATCCTCTTAATAAATCACTTTGACTAGTCAAACATAAAAAATTAGAGAGATTTTTATTTTGGTCATTAACAGAAGCCCATGGCTTTTTTGTAAAAAAAAAAAAAAAAAAAAAAAAAAATCCCTGCATTTTCAGCTCTCAATTTGTGGTTAACATTGAATAGTATAATACTGTAAAAATAAATTTAAAGAAGGGCTTCTAAACTAAAACAAAACAAAAACAAAAACACACATTTTTATATCCCAAACCCCAACTGCTGCTCAGTGAAACTCAATGCATGCCTTAAATCTGAAATACCTAAGTACAGTTCCACTAACAAAAATCAATCTTCCCTACCCAATTTATTACTAAGTCTTTTAAGCGCCCTCTTTTCTATTTCCCTCCTGCTTTTATTTTCTACCTTGTTTTCAAAGCCCTTTCGATAATCAAATCACTAAGTACCATTTACTCATCATACCTTCTAGGACCTGATCTATCACTGGCTTATAGGCTCTCTTGCTCAGCACTGATTTGATTCATGCCTTAGGGTGTCCGAGCCTGAAAGAGCCATTCAATTTCACTTTTCAGAGCCAGTTTCAATATCAACTTATAATCGAGTCGGTAGTATTTAATATAGTTCTCCTCTGGCAGGCAATAATCCTTTACCCCAAGGTTTTCTATCTTATATTGAACAGAAGAATGCTGAGTCAGGAGTTTTAAGTGTCTGTTTTCCCCACTGTTACTGCTTTAACTTGGGCCCAGAAAAAGAGTTTTATAAGTAGAAATTCTCAGGCTACTTGGAAATATAGACTGTGAAAATATATTGCAAATCATAGGCCTATATTATCAGTTGTGATAGTATTCAAATTAATAAATTAAGGGATTTTCAGACTAAATATTGACACCTATAGCTATTACAGGCTATACTTTTTTCTACATTTATATGCCAAATGAAGGTTGGGGGGAACTCTTTCTATCCAAACATATTTTTTAACTTTCATGTCAGCTCTGTCTTAGCAATCAGGGAAATAATTTGGTGCAAGACAATTTAAGAATCATAATACTAATTTATAAATTTTTAAAATATGTTATTTTAAGCTGGCAAAGAGTTCTTTATTTCTCTTCAACTCCTGTGAACCACTTATCCCTAAGTGGATATATTTCAATATACAGTGGCACTTGAGGCTTAAATTAGAGGGGAAAATACTAAAGAAAAAAATGCAAAGGTAATCAGATTTTCTAATGTTTCTCCTCCATAGTGCTAATTTTCTTATATTTCACATTTAGATCTATAATTCATTTAAGTTAATTTTCTTATATGATAGGCTTGCTTCTAAATGTCACCTGGTCCTTTATGTTTGTTCCCATTAAGATTGCTTTTGATTTCTAGAAAAAGAAGAGCTAGCATCTCTGAAAGAGCATTTCAGAAAATCATTGCTCAAAATCCTCAGATTTTACCAAGACGTGATGTTATAGCATACATAATAACAGAAAAATTACCAAAAAATCTCAAAAGAAAATATGATTATTCTGATAGGTAACTTTAGTTAAAAATGGGTACAATTTTTTTGGTGCATTGTGTGTGTGCTATTGGAATTGAACCTTGGGGCATTCTATCTCTGAGTTACACCCCTAGTCCCATTTATTTTTATTTTGAAACGAGATCTCACTGCTTGCTGAGGCTGTCCTTGAACCTGCGACCCTCCTATCTCAGTTTTGCTAGTACTGAGATCACAAGCATACACCACTATGCCCAGCAGGTGCATTATATTTGAAATGCAATTTAATTCAATTAATTAATGATCTTTTTCAAATATCAAACTTGATTCACTGAAACATCTCTTTTTGTTTATGACCAAATCTAAGATATTGTGAAAAAAACCAGGATCAATTTTTCTTAGTAAAGTTGCAAAAATCTGAACATACTATTGCCAATCTGTGTACTTGCAGAGGCAGTGGGCGGGGGCACCAAGTGCTGTGCGCATGGATGTCATTGTCAACATAATTTCCATTATGATGTGAGAATATAATGCACCAATAAAAGCACAAAATGTTTAAAGCTCTGTTTCCTGGGCATGGAATCCTGTGGCATCCATGAGACTACCTTCAATTCCATCATGAAGTGTGACGTTGACATCCTCAAGGACCTCTATGCCAACACAGTGCTGTCTGGTGGTACCACCATGTACCCAGGTGTCGCCGACCAGATCCAGAAGGAGATCCCAGCCCTGGCCCCTAGCACGATGGAGATCATGATCATTGCTCCCCCTGAGCACAAGTACTCCGTGTGATCGGCGGCTCCATCCTGGCCTCGCTGTCCACCTTCCAGCAGATGTGGATGAGCAAGCAAGAGTAAGACGGATCCGGCCCCTCCATCGTGCACCGCAAATGCTTCTAGGCAGACTGTTACTAAGCTGCGTCACACCCTTTCTTGATAAAACCTAATGCGCAGAAAAACAAGATCAGATTGGCATGGCCTTGTTTCCTTTTTTGTTTTGTTTTTGTTTTTTGTTTTGGCGCTTTTGACTTAGGATTTAAAAACTGGAACGGTGAAGGTGACGACAGTCGGTTGGAGCGAGCATCCCCCAAAGTTCAACAATGTGGCCCAGGACTTTGATTGTACATTGTTCATTTTTTTTTAATAGTCATTCCAAATAATAGTGAGATGCGTTGTTACAGGAAGTCCCTCGCCCTCCCAAAGGCCGCCCCACTCCTCTTCAAGGAGGATGGCCCAGTCCTCGCTGAGTCCACACAGGGGAGGTGACAGCATTGCTTTTGTGTAAATGATGTAATGCAATTTTTAAAAATCTTTCCCTTAATACTTTTTTATTTTGTTTTATTTTAAATGGTCAGCCATCAAGGCCCCCAATTTTTGTCCCCCAATTTGAGATGTATGAAGGCTTTTGGTCTCCCTGGGAGTGGACTGAGGTGTGGAGGCCTCCAGGGCTTACCTGTTACACTGACTTGAGACCAGTTCAATAAAGTGCACACCTTAAAAAAAAAAAAAAGCTCTGTATTTACTATTTATGCTTTCTAGGACCATTTGTATAATTAATTTGATTTTATATGTTACAGATCAAAATAGTTTTATCTAATACTATTATCAGATAAGATTAAAAATGCCTCAACCATTATACAAACAGCTAATAGATAGACATATATCTGGCTTCAGTAGTGTATTCTATTCTCCCTCACTTTTTTCTCATTGTAATCAATAGTCTGCTTCACCAAGTTTGACTTTTTAAAACTGTTTTCTTTTTCTGTATTTCTCTTATATTCTCAATGTTACTCCAATTTTAACAGTAATCTGTAACAAGCAAAGTAATTGCCCAAATGTAAGTTCTATTTATTCCAATAGTTTTATTTATACTGAAAAGAAATAAGGTATTTATTAGAACATTTTTGAATAAAAATTAATCAAATTCATGAATACCCTATTGATAGTATGTTTCAATTTGTTTTCGCAAAAATAAGAAAAAACACCATATGCCAGTAGCCCTATATTCTATTACACAATCCATCTGTATGTTGGAGTATATAAATTCAACACACTTCCCCTATTACAAAGTTTTAAAGTAATTGAAATATTCATTTTGAAAGAAGTCATTGAAAGTATGCAGTGCAAACTCATGTTTATCATACTCAAAGCATATGAGGAGATAGTAGTTTAATTACAGTCTCATTTGCTTAACAGATATTTATGCATAACTACTACTTGCCAGCTATTAGAGTGTACTTTGCATTTAGAGAAAATAATGACAAGCTTTTTCTTTTTTGGAATGTGTATGTTCTACTGGGAAGATAGGCAAATATGTTTATAAGATCACAAGTTTTCAGAAATGATATATGCCATAAAGAAATGCAAAAGAGGGGGGAAAAGTATTAGTTCTCATCGATTTGTAGTGGAGTGTACAATGTTCTGTGTATAGGATCACGTCATCTTGGAACAGGGACAATTAAACCTTTTCCTTTTCAATTTGGATTCCTTACACTTCTCTCTCTTGCCTGGGACTATCATCTTATGGTGAATAGAGGTGAAGAACATGAGCATACATGTCTTCCAGATTGTAGAGGAAAAGCATTTAATGCCTTCCCTTTAGCGCAATAGATTTCAGAACAAAGGAGCTAGAGCCGAGGGCCTGGGAGACAAGGACAGCCAGGGCCCCAAAGAAAAGGAATTAGAGAAGGCACACCTCTAACGGGGCCATCCGGGGAGCCACACAGCACTCCCCCAGAGGACTCAGCACTGTCGAGATTCACAACACTCGAGTGTGAGAAAACAATTCAACCAGGGAAATAAGTGCAGGTCCAAGTCCAAGAGACCACTACCCACAGACCAGTCTGGACCACCTCCTCCTCCAGAGGTCATCAGAGGCAGAGTGTTCAGAATTATCGTACCTTGGCTTGTTGTGTATGCAGTCAACCCTTTGTGCTATTACAGGTAAATTGTAATATGTAATCCTTGTATCTCCAGAAGCCTTCCCTACATGGGTATTCCTAAAAATAGTTCTTATTTCTTATAAACCAATTATTTTATTTATAGTTTACAATGAAAGTCTTTACTTTTAAATCCGTAACTTAAAATCCCAAATATCAAGAATTGTAGAACAAGAGACAACTTCAGCACACACTTAGAAATAAAATATAAATAGTTGCCTTTGGGTCTACTTCTGCTTGGAACCCCAAACATATACCACATAAATACCCAAAGGTTTCCTCATTTCCAATTCCCATTACTTGAATTACAAAAAAAATCTTATGAGTTCAAAATTACTTTTAACTTTTGCAATTGAACTATATTTTTTGCAAATTATTAATAAATATGCAATACTTTTAAATATATTATTAGGACCCTTAATGAAGCCTGGGAAGGATTAATTATTAAGTCATTTTAATAACTTTTTCATGTGTATATATGCATGTGTTGTGTGTGTGTGTGTGTGTAGTATGTTTCCATGTGTGGTAGTGTTAATTGAACCCAGTACATCCTGCATCTGAGCTAGACCTCCAGCCCTATTTTATTTATTTTGAAACAGGGTCTTGGTAAGTTGCTGAGGCTGTCCTTGAACGTGCAATCTTTCTGTTTCAGACTCCCAAGTACAGAGATTACAATCAGGCACCACTGTACCTAGCCATCTTTAATATCCTTGGTAAATTATTTGAAAAATATTTTGAGGCAGATATATTTCTTTTAATCTATAGACTAATTGTTGTTAAGGATCTAATAACTTGCTTATGAGAAAAATAGTGCTAAGTAGTAAAATCGATCCATAACTTACTACATGATCAAATCCTGAGCTTGTAATTAAGATACTGCCCTATTTCTACGCAAATAGTAGAGTTCTGTTGCACTGATACCTATTTTGACTTGATTTTTAATTTTTTTTTCTATAGAACAAAATGTCTACTTATTTCTTATGTGTTGCATGGCTTTGTAAGTAGCTTCTTTCCTTTGATATTTCTGTAGCTGTAATGTTGCTACTGTCTTGGGCCTTATGAACCTAGTACTTTATGTCCATGTCGCCCCACTTAGAATTGCCGTTATAACATGATTCATATACAAATGTTCTTTAAGGGAAAATATGATTTCATCAGTTGCTGCCATTCCTAAAACCAGTTTACTTAAAATACATCATATCATAATGATCTGTAGATTTCCTCTCTGTGGGTAGGATTTTACTTCTAGTGTAAACTGTGTTGCCAAGATGGAATGGTTTCACTATCTGTTATCCTTGGAAAGAGCCATGTTTAAGATACACACTTATCCAAATAGATCAGCTTCTTTTAAACAATCACACTTGCTTCTTGGTAAAAGTTCTAAAGTAGTCTCAGAACTAAAAATTTGACTTGTTGCCCTTGGTGTTTTTTTTAAATATTGTTTTATCTCCTTTGCTCTGGTCTCTAACTACCAATAATAAATCCTAAATTTATTATTTAATTTTCAAATTATTTTAAAAATATTCAATTTTAATAAATATGTAGATTCAAATAAATTCAACAAATATTTTAATTTTCCCATAGTTTCTAGGACTCATCACAGGTTATATAGAAAAAATTTATCTACATTCTATGATTCTAATATTTATAATTTTTTCAGGTGTGTGTGTGTGTGTGTGTGTGTGTGTGTGTGTGTGTGTGTGTGTGTTACTAGGGATCAAACCCCTGGGTAATTTACCTCTGAGATACACATCCAGCCTTATATTTTACTTAATTTTTATTTTCAAAAAGGTATCATTAAGTAGCAGAGGACCTTGTTAAGTTGCTGAGTCTGTCTGCACACCAGCAAACCTTCTATCTCAGCAATCCTTCAGTATTGGGGTTAAAGGGATATGCCAGTGCACAGAGCTTTTTCAAAGTATTTTAGGGTAGTTAGAAAAATGTGATTAAAGATTGCATTCTTCTGAAGTAAACCTCTCTTAAAAATTATATTTTTAAGTAATTTTAAATTTAAAAAATCAGAGCCGGGCGTGGTGGCGCACGCTTGTAATCCCAGCATTCGGGAGGCTGAGACCTGGAAGATCGCGGTTTGCAGACAGCCTCAGCTACTTAGTGAGGCCCTTTGCAACTCAGTGAGACCCGGTTTCAAAATAAAAAATAAAAAATAGGGCAGGGGGTCAAATGCCCCTGGGTTCCATCCCCAGACCCGCCAAAAAAAAAAAAAAATAATAAAATAAAATAAAATAAAATAAAAAAATCGAAAACTATATCAAATCTCCTAGTCACAGACTATACTGTCAATTCAGTTGTCCTAATAATGTGCTATATTTAGATTTGAATTTATTGTTCTTACCATCTTGCAAATTATCAACAAAATTTCATTTCATGTGCTGAAGTCTAGAAATACTTGACAATTTAGAATATTTCAGGGTAATAAATAAGTTGGAATTTATTATATAATTATTTGAACAATATATGTGCATATGTTTTTTAAATTATTTATCACAACTGATAATGATAGAGCATAGAAAACCTTATAACCTGTATATGGTGATACAGATTCTTAAGTGCATTTTATTTTCAATCCAAAGGAGATTACTATTTTTTACTATATATATATATATATATATATATATATAGTATAAATATATATATATATATGCAGTGCATATATATAAAGAAAAGCCAGTGCAGCCATGCATGGTGTCGCACACTTGTAATCCCCACGCTTGGGAGGCAGAGACAGGAGGATCGTGCTGGTTCGGAGCCAGACTCGCTGGCTTAAGAGACCCTGTTTCTAAATATATATATATATATATATATATATATGCATTCAACAATGAGAATATAGGACATATGTCAGTTAAATATCTATATTTTTACTCACTGATACATAATAGTTTGCTAAATGCTATAAAATTTATATTTGTGTTTTTACTCAGTAATTTTAGTTCACAACAGATTATTCCATTTATAAATCTGGTTATGATGGAATTCTTAAAAAAGCAGAAAAATAACTAGTTTTCTTCTATGTCTTCTACTCTATCTATATTTACATTATAGAATATAAAACCCTGAAACACAGTTTATTCTTTCATTCACTTATAGAAAATCCATGTGTTTCTAACAATTAATAGGTTTTTTCTTAATTTTTACAATTATTTATTTATTAGTGCTGAAGATTGAACCCAGATATTTATATATCCTAAACAAATGCTCTACTACTTAGTAAGATTCTCAGGCCCAATAAATTTTATATGTTAACCAGTTATTTTAAAGTCTGTTCATCCAAAAGGAATCATTTGTTTAACAAATATGTATTGATGTAGTAATAGCTATGTTTCTTCAGGCCTCAGTAGCAACCAGGTATAGAACTTTGATTTTGAAATAAGCGTATTAGTATATGTAAATGTTTTATTGATTATAGTATGACTTAAATATAATTTAAAAAATATAAAATATAAATTTAAAAGCCAATTTCTTTTTTGGGAGTCTTACATGAATCAGATCAATATTATGTTTTAGTAGTGAAATGTTTTTCCACTAAAAAAATATGATAGAAACTTTTTATCATGCCTGATTTAGACCTAAATCTACATTTTGTTAATTACCATGTGTTGTTTAGAGAACTTATGATGGGTGATCACTATTTTTGCTTTTTCATGATGGTTGAGTTTAATTGCTAATTCATGAGAATTACTATCTTATCATTTGCATGAGTTGTATAAAAATTAAAACATTTCACATAACATCTCTATTTTTGAAATGCTATTAAATACTATGTAGCTTGGTTTATTGTAATCATAGTCATAAACTTCAGTTATATAAAGTGTTGCATTAATCCTTAAAATAATTGAAAAAATCCTATAGTAGTATGCCTAAAATCTAAGAATATGTTTAGATTTCTTCTGGGAAAACGCAGATTTATTCATATTTTTTATATGCTTGAGTAAATACATGTTCAAACAAAAATTTTAATCTCTGCTTTAAAAATCCTGTTTTGGAGTGACTCCAGACAGAAAAAGAGAAACATTGAAGTGTAGGAGGGGACTACGTAACCGGGATGGGGGGAGCGAGACTTGAGGAGGAAAGGGCTCAGTACACATGATGTACATACACAAAATTATCAACAGCCTCCACTGTGCTGAACACAGGAGAGTGGGAACAGAGAGGTAGTGGGGGAAGAGTTGGGAGACTCTGAATGAGTGCTGGGTGCGTGTTTGCCCCTATCACCCTTCATCAAGATGCGTGATTATAATGCACCAATTAAAAATACTCTTTTGTAAAGGAGGAGCGGCTCTTTAAAATTTATTTTTTATCTAGTTTGCAAATTGACTAATTTTTCAGATATGGACTTTGTATGCTATTTCTTAAATTATGAGAAATAATTTCCTCTACATTTTTTTAATGCAAATTATACTCTTCTATTTGGAACCTGTGAATGTTGAATATTTCTTTTTCTTTCTTTTTTTTCTTCTTTTCTTTTTTGCAGGTCTGAGGATGTAACCCAGACGCATTTGACCTCTGAGATACACCCCCTGCCCAATTTTTTTTTCTTTATTTAGAAACAGGGTCTCACTGAGTTGCAGAGGGCCTCACTAAGTAGCTGAGGCTGTCCGCGAACTGTGATCCTCCAGTCTCAGCCTCCCAAATGCTGGGATGACAAGCATGCGCTACTGTGCCCAACTAATGTTGAATATTTCTAAATAAGAAAAGACACCACTGATTTACTTGTTGAAAAACACTGGAGTGAAATAAAGAGTAAACAAAGTGAGCTTTGAATTATTACCCAAATGTTATCTTTCATACAGGTCTAAAACAAAACAGAAAGATAAAATGTAATAGTTGATTATTTGTTTTCTATTTTTGTCATTTAAAAATTAAGAAAAATGTTATAATGCTTGACTAAAAATAACAGAATGTTAAAACTTTTAGAGTTTAATTCATTTGTAATAGTTTACATGTATTCAGATGTTATTTTTACAGAAACTTCTGAAATTTGAAAAAAGTGAGTTCATTTGATATACTATGACATATTATACTGATAGCAAAATATAAATAGAGGTAAGCAAGGAATAAGTATATTTAAAATAACCATAGATTATTATAACTCTAACCAAATGTTTAAAAACATTAGATTGCAGTAATGATTTTATTTCTACATACACCTTTTTGAAATATAACAAGATTGAGCATACATCTTAATATAAATTTGCAAGTATAAGATGCTTTCCAGACTTTAATAGACTAAGAAGAAAATCCAACCTATCCCTGTATGATAAGCAATTTAAGTAGATTATTTAAAAATAGGGATTGAAGATGTTAGGATAAGTATAACTTACATTAAATGCTCAAGAACTGATCTATTTCTCTCCTTTAATCCATTTCTTGTTAATACATCAAAGAAAGAAACCTCAGTACTTTAGAGCTTGGGATTCGTTATAAGTGTAAGTCAGCCTTTATGCTCTGACATAAGTAATGCTCCAACATGACATTAGAGATTATTATTAAACATTTAGTCTGCTTTCATTTAAGGCCATTACACTAGCAGAAAATATTACACTCGTAATATTACACTTGTAATATTTTACACTTGTACATTAATTTCAAATTTCTCTATTGGTTGCTGCTTTTCATTCCAACACACTGATATCATAGACAGAATTCAAAAGTAAAGAGATTTTTGATGACTGCCTGCTCCACTCCATTTATTTGTCAGTCTGGAGGAGTAACTGCTAATTCCTATGCCTTTATTTTGCTTAATGTATAAAAACACTAATAAATGAAGAGACGACTCTGTAATGCATTTGAAAATTATTGACATAATGGATATGTAATATATCAATTTTCTCAAAATACTTTATATTAAAACACAAAATATAGGAAGAAATTCACACACACACACACACACACACACACACACACACACACACACACCTACTAATACATTGTGTTTTTTAAGGACTAGGGTTGAACATGCCTCAAACATACTAGGCAAGTACTCTATTAAGCTAGATTCCCAGGCCCAATACATTGCCATTTCTCAATATCCTTCTTCTTAGCTCCTATGTATGTTTCTTACATGCCATTATAGCTCCTATGTATGTTTCTTACATGCCATTATATTCACAAAACATTCCTCAGGACATGTTTATTTATTTTTCATATAACAGTGCTTTATATGGCAAGGATACAAGGAATTCTTATTACCTTATTCTGACTGTCCCCGCACTGATGCCCATATCATTTTTGTTTGACTATAAACAATTTTTGTAATCATATTTTCTACTTGCAAAATGACTCTTCCTTCTGTAATTTAATCTATATTTACCAATACAATGATTATTTTTAGTGTAAATAAATGCATGTTTCATTGGAAAATTCATATTTTATTTACTAATGCAGTTACCAATAATTTACAATAATATATCAATAACTCTGCAATGGCAGATTCAGTCATAGGTTGTTATAATCTTTAAAATCCATATATATATATATATTTTTTTTAAATTGGTGTTCGTGTGTGTGTGTGTGTGTGTGTGTGTGTGTGTGTGTGTGTGTTTCTGGGAATTGAATCCAAAGACATTCTAATTCCAAGTCACAGCCCCTAGCCCTTTATATGATTTCCCATATCAAAGCCAAAGACATAACTCCACGCCACATGCCCAGCCCTTCATATTTTTATTTTATTTTGAATCAGTTCTTGCTAGGTAGCTGAGTGTCTCATTAGTTAGCTGAGGCTGGCTTCAAACCTGTGACCCTCCTGTTTCAAGCCTCCCAAGTACTGAAAAAGCCCTATATTAGCATACAGAAGAACTGTGTTTGCTGATGGATAAAAATGAAATCACCAAAAAAATTAAACACTATGGAAGTATGGATAAGAGGCTTTAACAGTCTAAAATTGTTTGAGATCTTGGGTCAAAAGAAAAGCCAGTGCAGCCATGCATGGTGTCGCACACTTGTAATCCCCACGCTTGGGAGGCGGAGACAGGAGGATCGCGCTGGTTCGGAGCCAGACTCGCTGGCTTAAGAGACCCTGTTTCTAAATTAAAAAAAAAAAAAAAAAAAGTATAAAATAGGTCTGGGAGTACCCAGAGGTAGAAGGGCTTCCAGGAACCCACACAAAAATAAATAAATAAATAAATAAATAAATAAATAAATAAATAAATAAATAAATGCCAGTGGAAAGTTAGCAAATGGCTTTCACACAGCAGATACCCTTCCCAGGGTAGAAAGTTAAGAGAATACAGTAAGAGAATCTTCTGAGACCAGAGTTAGCATCTCTGAGAAAGAGATTAAGATGGACTGAAGGTCATTTTTTTTCAACTACTCAGAAAATTTTGTGCTCTGCTTATACCCCTGAGAAATGCAAACAAGGTATTCACTTTGAACTTCGATATTCCTTTCTCAGAATACAACGTGAATGGATGGGATAAAATGCATCTGGTGGGAGGTCATGACAGTATTTTCACAGAAGTACTTGGTGACTACAAAATAACCTTCCTTAGTGAGTAGAAAATACAAATTACACAATTAGAAAAGTTAAAATTTGAAAGGAAGGTCGAGTTTGCCTGAGGAATGTTTAATAATAGATTGTGGCATAGTAGAAATAAGTTTATATAAAATAACTAATTGGAGATGATTCTCTATGATCTGACCAAAATCATGATGTTGAAGCATCTCAAAACATGAACATCTGGGTACGCTTACTATAAAGCACAAGTTATTCTAGTTATTTTCTCAAGGAGGTGAGAATGATGCAGTGTAATTTTCATTAAGTTTTCTGATCATTAGAAACAACAGAAGAGAAAACCAACAAGAGAACGGAACGTATCTTCTATCTCACAACCCCTTTAAAGACTCCTCCTTTGACTTGGTGAAGAGATAAGGACTTGCTTATTCTGTTTACACTGCCAATGAAACTGATAGTTCAACAAAGTAGCACTGCGTTTGCAAAAATCCCTGTCTATACTGGTTTCTTTTCTGCAGTGAAAGCACTTTTCACCCGTGGAGACAAAAGCCGTATTTTCTGTTGTCTAAAATGTCCTAATGTATAATGTTAATAGTGATGTTTTTATGAGTGAACTACTGTACTATTTCAATTGCATGAAACATATTGAGTTCTAGTTGAGTAAATTGTACCTCTTGTCCAGTTTTATGAAATACTAGATAAATTAGGCACACAAAAGAACTGCTGAGTTACTGATAATGTGAATTAAAACAGGACTTTAGAGAAAATTGTATGTATCTAAAATGTTTATTATTATTTTTCCTTGTAACAGTTCTCTTGGAAGGCGGGCTAATCTTTACTTTAAAAATCAATGGTGTGATATTTTAGTATATTTACTCTTACTCAAAAGTTTAACCAATGCCATTGTATGTTATTTAATTTTGATATTTATTTTACTTATTAACTATGGGCTTACATATTCAAAGTCTGAGTAAGCTGTGACTATTAAGCATATATGCCTCCTAAACATTACTATATTTTACCAAGAATTATAAAAACAGGATTGAAATTGATTTAACAATATGAATATTTCAATTGCATTATTTTTATTATACACAATTATAAAAATAGGATTTTAACTGATTTAACAATATTAATAATTCAATTGCATGACTATTTTTATTATACTATTACTTTTATTATCAGAATCTCTGGGCATAAATCAAACATCAAGGCTTTAATGTGCCCACTTATCCTTTAGAAATATATTTCTTAGTTGAATATAACAAAATTTGGTCTTGTGACATTTATACTTCAAACACAATAAACCTACTGATAGTTTCATAATTAAAAATGTAGTAATAAGAAAAAAAACTATGATTTGGTGCTTTGTGTGTTTTTGAGAAAGCAAATGGCATATATATAGTTGTTAGACTATGACCTTCACTGTAATAGAGTTGATTATTTACTGTTATACCCCCAACCACACATAAAAAATCATCTTTACAAATTACGAGATTTCAAAAAGTGCAAGCTGAAAGTAAGTAATGCAAATTTTCTCAAGAAAAGTATTTAAACTTATTACAATTTATAATTTTTGGAAAACATCTCAAATGTAATTAAAATAAATTTATTTTCCAATTTTTACTTTTGTAAATCAGTAAAATTTATTCTAATAGAATTTAAAAATACTATGATGTAACTGTGTAGTCTTTTGCTTTATTAATTGATATACAGAAAAATCTTTAGATTTATTTTTATCAATACTTATACTACCTGGCAAAGAAGGTTGATCCCACACTTTTGAGGCAATGTATTAGAAAAAAATGATTTGTATGGATATCTATCCCCATGATATATTGATAGTACACAGAAAACCACATCACATACTGTTGAGAACTATAATAATTTTTCACTGTGCTTTTAAGTTATTTTAGCTATGAATAATTTACTTATTGCAGAGTCAATAAACGATTTATTTCTTTTCAATGCTGAAGGTCAAACCAAGGACTTCTGACATAATTGTTAAGCTATAGCTTAAACCCTAGAATGAGATTTTTGGACTCAGACTAAAAAGAAAAAGGCTGATATGGAAAATAATGAATGGTTAAGAAAGAGTATTGTTGATAATTTTATGAAAGTGATTTTATTTATTTATTTTTTTTTCTTTTTCTTGCAGCTCTGGGGACGGAACCCAGGGCATTGTACCTCCAAGCTACACCCCCAGCCCTATTTTTCATTCTTTATTTTGAAACTGGGTCTCACTGAGTTGCAGAGGTCCTCACTAAGGAGCTGAGGCTATCTGCAAACTCGGATTCCTCCTGTCTCATCCTCCCGAATGCTGGGATTACAAGTGTGCGCCACCAAGCCAGGCTGAAAGTGGCTTTATATCAAAGATATCTTAGGAAATTTTATTGATTAGACAAGGTAAATCTGTTATACAGACATATATGTTTTGAAAGTAGTTGGGGAGAACTATGTAAAACAAAGTAATTACCATTGTTACTTATATATAAGGAGATTTCTTTTTCTGGACATTGATTTTCTTTTTAATTTATTATGGCTGAACAGATTAACATGTTAACAAATAATTATTTTTATGTCTTCTCCTCTATTTTTCTCTTTTAGGTCACCTTCTTTACTTATTTGTCATTATTATAAAAAAAAAACTATGTATATTCTATGCAACCCAAGAATTATACTACTTGGTATTTCCCAAATAAAATTGAAATTTCCCAAGTAAATATTTATGTTCAAAAAATTTACACATGCTTCTGGTTTGTTCATTTACCTAATGACTCTAGTATACTTTGATCTTTTTAGGATATAACTATACAATTAGTAAATTAAGACATTCATTAAAATTTTGGATATATTACTATAATATTCTAATTTTGTCTTTTTTGGAAAGACACCCAGTAGTGTTTTTTTTTTTTTTTTTCCTGAGGAGGTCCACACTGATCTTCATAGCACAAATATAATATTCCACAGATCCATCTATTTTCCTGAAAATAACATTATTTGTTCCTCTTGATTGCTAAGTAGAATTTCATTGTGTGCATATACTATAATTTTAATCCATTAATCTGTTGATAGACACCTAGGTTGGTTCCATAGTTGGGTTGATGGGAATTGTACTGCTATAGAGATATGTGTACATTACTACAATGTTCTAATTTCAGTCCTTTTGAAAAGAGTATTGTAGGTAGATCATATGGTGGATCCATTCCCAGTTTTCTGAGGAATCTCCACACTGATCTCCATAACAGCTGCGCTATTTTGCAATTCCATCAACGGTGTTTCTATTTCCCCAAACCCTGGCCCGAATTTGTTGTTTGACTTTTTTTTTTAATTTTTTGAAGTATATAACTGTGTAGACATAAATGCACACATTACCCAGCCAGCCCCCCTCCCAGTCCCCACCCCACACCCTCCCCATCCCTCCTTCCCATGCTTGACTTAGTGGTTGACTGTGATATGAATTAGTACATCGTGCGCTTTAAAGAGTTTCCTCCCCCCCATCCCCACAGTTAGGTTGCCTTATTTGCTCCTGTATAGGATCTCCTATTTCACCTGGGATATGTACGCAATGGAATTTTACTCAGACATAAAGAACAAAATTATGTCATTTGAAGAGAAATGGATGGAGCTGGAGAACATTATGCTAAGTAACATTAATCACAAAAAGTAAAAATTCAATGTTCACCCTAATATAGAGAAGCTAAAAGGAAACCAGATCATAGGAGAAACTTTAGAGGAGAAAGGAGAAACCTGAAATGGACAAATAAGTAAACCTAACTGAGGGGGATGGAAGGGGTGAAGAGGGAAGTTCCCTAATGTACATGACATACATTTATAAACATATCAAAGTCAATCACTAAAGCGGGCAGGGAATGAGGTAGGAATTGGGGGAGGGCTAAATGAGTGATGTATACATGTATGCCTCTACCATTTTGTACCCCATTAAAATGTATGATTACAATACACTACTAAGAAACTTTTAAAAATTCCACCATATAGCTGGATACAAAATCTATCTAAAAATATGAGTAGCTTTCTATAAGTCAACCATTTATTCCACTGAGAAAGAAATTCACAAAATAATTATATTCACAAAAACCTCAAAAGTAATATAATACCTAGAAATAAATCTAACCCAGGAAGAAAAAAAAACTCTAAAATAAAAATTTTTAAATACCAGAAAAGAAATTAAAGATTATAGAAGATGGGCAGATGCCCCATGTTTCCGGAAAAGAATAAACATTATCAAAATAACCATTCCATGAAAAGTAATCTACAAGAGTCAATTAAATTCATCTCAAAATATCAATGCCATTCTTCACAGATCTAGAAAAATAAGTCCTAAATATTATATAAGGAAACAAAATTTCAGAATAGTCAAAGCAGTTCTCAGCAATAGGAATGATGTAGGAGTCATGCCAGTTTCTAACTTCCAACTATACTACAGAGCCACAGTAATGCAAACAGCCTGACATTGACACAAAAATAGACACATGGACCAGTAGAGCAGAATAAAAGTTACAGACAAAATTCTACAAAAGTTCCAAACACAGATGTTGGAGAAAAGGCAGCCACTGTAATAAACGATGTCAACAGGGACTCTAGATAATGGAGTAGAAATTTCAGTGGAAAGAGGAAAGTGGTTTTGGGGGGGAATGAGGAGTATAAAGGAGGAGTTAATAAAGTAAACACTTTCACCAAAATTACATATATACATGAGAATACCAATACCTATCTCAATATCCTGTATGGGAAAAAGAGAGAATGAAGGAGTTTCAGAAAAACATACCAAGTACTGTGTGCATGTACATCACTACCACTGTGAACTATATTTTGATGTGAGAGTATAATGCACCAATAAAAATATAAAAATTGTAGATATAGTAGTCTTTGAATTTTAGTACAAATTTTATCTACAAAGAAAATAATTCATACATTGAAATCTGTTTTGCATTAGCTTTTAAGTAGATGAATACAATTTAAAACTAATAGATACTATTAAATCATATTCATTATTTACATTTATTTACATTAAAATTACTTTATTGAATCACACTTTTAACATTATCTATAAATTTATATTGTCACTGATGTCAAACATTAGCCTTTCGATGTCTCTATAACAGTATCAGACATGAAGGAAAACAGATTTAGTTTCCAAATGAGTAAGGTCCTCCTATTGAAACAAGGATATGCTTTTGACTTGAAGAATATCTCCAAATTGATACTCTGTACCAAACTAACATGGACATTAAGATCAGCACAGCAGCATTGCAGTTAAAACATTCCATAAAAGCATCACTCTCCACAAA
Source organism: Muscardinus avellanarius (assembly GCF_963383645.1). NCBI lineage: Eukaryota > Metazoa > Chordata > Mammalia > Rodentia > Gliridae > Muscardinus > Muscardinus avellanarius. The sequence goes on from NC_137803.1 coordinate 9,975,987, forward strand.
GCACATAATGCTTCCCACTGTGGTGGCAGGCTATTATATATAGTCAAGTAGTCGTACAGCCATCAATAAAAATGGAGCAAAAAACACTGCATCAAAGAAGAGATGCAATATGACAGAAATTGTAGTTTACATTTTTGTGTCAGTATTCTCACCATTGGGATCCAAAATACCTGACACTCGCAATTCAGAGGAAGAAATAATTATTTGATAAGGTTCTAAAGATTTCAGACCACATATGCACCATTTTGTTTCAACTTCTAATAAGGTGTACGGATATTTCTGTAAACACACAGTCTAGTCTTCATAATCGTTCTTGAAATCATGCTTATAAGGTGAAAAGAAAGACCTTATTATTAGCTAGAAAAGTATTATTGTCTGAAAGTATAATGGACCTAGAACTGCACGCTCTGCACACAGCCTTGCTCAGCCGTGGACTTGGGCTTGTGGCCTCTGAAGGCCTAGCATGGTTGGAGTTGGGTCCCTGGGGGTGGAGTCTTAGGGGCTGTGTATGTCCCTCTCCTGTCCCCTTTAAGAAACTATGGTGTGATATTTTAGTGTACCTCTTACTGCACATATATGAAGCAACATCCTAAATTAGACATTTGTGGTAAAAGCCAGAAGAGAGAAAATTAAAAAAAAAAAAATTCACTTTCTGGATTAAGAGAGGTAAAAATTTCTACGTAATGGAGAGAAAAAGAAAAAGCAAGAGGAAGAAACCTGATTTAAAAAAAAAACACAAGTAAAAAGTAAAAACTTTATTATTTATTTATTTATTTATTTATTTATTTATTTATTTATTTATTTATTTATTTATGGTACTGGGATTCCTGGAAACCCTTCTACCTCTGGGCTACACTCCCAGACACCTATTTTTTATATTTTTTTAAATTTGTAAACAGGGGCTCTTAAGCCAGTGAGGCTGCTTCGAACCTGCACGATCCTCCTGTGTCCGCTTCCCAAGTGCGGGGATTACAAGCGTGCAACAACATGCCCCGCTAAAAGCAAAAACTTTAGAGGTGGGTCAAAGATAAGAGACTATCACATGGTCATTTAGTGAGACTCTATTTCAAAGAATATCAAGAGTAAACTGATGGGCTGTAGCTCCATGTTAGATCCCACCCCTGGATTCCATTCTGAGTAACACACAAAAAAGTAAAATAATTATGTCCTGTTTACCTGAAACAACTTCTTTTACGGCATTGCTTATAATGGAAACCATATCTTTTACTAGTTGTATGTTACTCTTCACTCATAAAATATGAATATTTTAATGTCCTTAGGCTCACATTTCTGTTTTGATAATTTTTTTAGAAATTATAATTTCAAATCCACTTATTTCAAAAATATAATGGGTGTCAATTAAGTGTGTCCATTTTTTTTTGAAGATTTAAAGAAGTTTATTAGAAAGATAGAAATACAGAAAATAGAAATACAGCCCCTTGCCAAAATGGCATGCGGGGGTGACTCGAAATGAATACATACCCTAAGTGTATCCATTTGACAACACTATGGCAACCGGATATAGGACCATGTGTCCCAGGATACCCAAGAGCACCTGCACCTAGACAGGTTGTTTGTAATGAATACTGATTTCAATTCATTGCTGATCACTTTTTTGTGAACTTTAGAAAATATCAATCACAAATTTAATAAGATTTTTATTTGTTTTTTTCCACAAAAATCTGATTGAACTCAGTGGTATTTGTGTTTTCTCATAAAATAACATGAAATGTAACATTGCTACCTTTATTATAGAAAGAGGAAGACAACATAAGATAAATACACTTGAAAATTTGGGGGAATTAGGGTTGTCTGTTTGTACATGACCCTATGTCTGACAGCAAATCCATGAAACTGATATTTTTGCGTCTGTGGTGTGGCTTCTTGACCTTTAAATTCCAACATTAGCACGTGTGGGTCAATAAATCTCAGTAATGTCCTCAATTAAAGTCACTATGTCCTTATTATGCATACAAGAGAACTGCTGAGAACAGTCAGCTGTGAAGGCAACCTCAGCGAGTGGGAACATTTGGTTTCTGTCGCCATGGTCTTCTCTGTTAGATGATGTGGAAGTCAGTGTGATGTGATCCCGGTCAGAAAGCCCGTTGCTCTGTTCAGAGACACACGTCTATTGGAGGCTGGCAAATTTCGACTATTGCCAAGACATCCAATACAGTTTTATTTAAATTTTCATCGAGTTAGAAATAGCTGTGCAATAAAAAATACCTAAAACTTATTTGGGGTATTCTTCAAAGTCAACTCTATCCTTTCAGCAAATATACCAGGAATTCAAATTATTTGATCAGTAATCTAATAGATTCATGGGGATAAGACTAAGGATCTGGCTTAGTGAGGTAAATTATTTGTCTAGAATGTAGGATGCTTTGGGTGTGATCCACAGCAAAACACACACACACACACACACACACATACACACACACACACCACACAAACCACACACACACACACACACCACACAAACCACACCACACACACACACACACACACACACACACGCACACACACACACACTACACCATCCAGTGGGAATAAGAGCAAAAAAAAAAAAAAAAAAGAAAAGAAAGAAAGAAGAGAAACCCGGCCTACCTCTGTAAAAAGCTGATGATATCCCAAAGTATTCACTGTGCAAAGTAACCTAAGACTACAATAAAATATGGGCTGCACAGGGATTATTGTGGTATTTTGGAGAATGAAAGGATTTTAAAAAATATAGAGGCCCAAAGTTTTACGCAGTAATGAGTGAAAACTGCAAGAGAAGCTGAAGGCTTTGATAAAGTAGCAGAGTCAAGACTGCTGGCACACACCTGTAATTAGAGTATCTGGGAGCCTGAGACAGGAGGATCTCAGGTTTGAGGCCAGCCTTAGCAACAGAGTGGAGATCCTATTTCAAAACAAAAAAAATAAATAAAATAAAATAATGAAGGTGCATAATTAGGGTCTAGAATTTCCCTGAGTTCAATACAAAGTACAAAATATTAAAGAGAGAGTGAAAGAGAGAGAGAGGGGAAGAAAGAAAAAGCAGATTATTGGCTTGGAAAGAAAGTAAAAAGTATATTGCTTTGACATTGGGCTGCTAGACAAAATCTTATAATATCCACAAATTGTATAGTAAACTATCTATTGAGTCTAAATTGTGAGCTTTGATTTTATTGATACAATAAAAATGTTAGATAGATTATATAAATCAGGTTCAGTAACGACTTACTTAAACTGCCTTGAAAGCAGTGTACACAACAGCAATGACTCTAACAATACTGACAATCAATATCGATTGTTAAATTACCCATACATTAACTAATTCCATTTGAAAAGACCTTGATCTGTACATGGTATAGCAGATACATAAAGAGCAAAGACCATAAAATTGAATATTACCTTTCTTCTCTTTATATTTATTGGGCATATTGTAATTTTACATCATATTGGGGTACAAAATGTTAGAAGAATATATATACATCTTATTGGCCTCCCCATTGCGTGGCCCTTCAACTTTCACACCAAATACTGAAATCAATGATTCTAGAGTTCTTCCTCCGAGCTCCCTGGCTCCAATTTGAGCTCTACACATTTGCAGAAGTTAAGAACTGCACAGATTACTCAGGATAACATGTGCCCACTAGGCATAAGTTACTTCTCCTTCCCACCTATCAAGCAAACACAATAACACTTGGCAACTGTTCTGCCATTACCGAGGATAATTCCATTCTCCATGCAAGATTCTCGTGTATCTCTGCCTACAGCCAGAGAAACTTCTGTGTGAGCAGGGTGGGACATGTGTGATGGTTACGATGGTTATCACGCAGGTGCTCCAGCAGTTCTTGCCTGCTGTGATGGCACCATTTCCTTCCGCCCCAAGAATGGTAGTAGTTTTTTTTTTCCTCAGAAAATAAGGCACTGCTACTCCTCAATAGACATATAACCTAAGCAGAAAATATTAACTCCAAAGAAAAAGACTAAAACATTAAGTGAGGAAGTAATTCACACACACACACACACACACACACACACACACACTCACAAATGTATATGCCAGCATTTTACAAATTTTCTCTGATCTTAACTCCTGTCCAAGGATACATACCTTAAATTCTTTTATATTTTTGTGGGTCTTGGGATGAAGCCCAGGGACATTCAACTGCTTAGCTACACCCCTGCCCTATTTTTATTCTTTATTTTGAAACAGGGTCTCACTAAGTTGTGGTGGGCCTCACTAAGTAGCTGAGGCTGTCCATGAAACATGATCCTCCAGTCTCCCGAATATTGGGATTACAAGTGTGCACCACCACGCCCGGCTCTAACTTAAATTCTTAAGGACCACTTTGCTTTTAGTCTGCTTAATAATATATTTATCAAATCTACTAAAAATCGTGTTTCATTTGCTATGTTTATCACAGTTAAACCACCTAGTTCTGCTTTTAAACTTGTTTCAAAAACTTGTTGTCTCCCTCATAATACTTTGGCAAGAAAATTAGGGGATTTGGAAAGTATTTGAAAAATATTGCTTATAGCAGATAATAGATCACATGCAAAACTAGAGGTATGCATTCACAAATTGAAGTTGAAATGGAGGTTTATAAATGTTTCTAAGTCATATATTAAATTAATATGTCATTGTGAAATACCTCAGACATACAAGTCTATAATCACATAACACACCACAGTGCATTTTACTTGAAAAATACGTCTTTAAAGATATGATTTGCATATTAAAGTGTTTGATTTTGCTTATGCAAATCAGATCGCATTTAAAACGACTTCATTATAAGGAGGCGACATGCTGGATTGCTTTTTTAAATATAAACTTATATAATAAAATTCACATCAGTTTTTACTTCTGTTCAAATTCTTTGATGTCTAGAATATCGTTCTTATTCTTATGTAAACGGAAAGATTTATTTGCTGTCATCATCTTAGAACGGGGGATGCTTACTCATTCACAAGCAGCTGTGAACATTCAAACTACATTGGCTTGGCTCAGGAGAAATGCTGTCCAAAGGTCTGTTTATACATACTGAAAAGGATTCTTAAAATACGACTAGTTAGAACATTGTGCTGGACGATATGCTGTCCTTGTAAGGACAGTCTAGTAGTGCAATTGCAAATATGGAGACAAGGGTAAAACGAATGTAAAGTGTAACCTTCCAATGCCTTTTGTCTCCACTAAAACGCACACTTGACTTAATTGCCAAAGTGAAGATATTGGGTGGTAATCCTTGGAAAGAGATTCTTAGTTGATGAGAATTCCACGCTTATTAATATGTGAATACTGCTAAAAAAGTAATCTTTTTGGAGTGGGTTTGCTTTTGTTTTCTCCCCTGTAGTTAATTTACCATTCACAATATAATGTTGAACTTAAAAGATGGATCCCTAGTAGATAGAAACCTGCCAACACTTTGATCTGGGATTTCCTCACCTCTCAAGCTGGTAAGAGATAAATTTATTTTCTTTGTAAATTACCCAGCCTGTGATATCATGATATGAGAGTTCAAAATTAAAGTGTTATGTTAAAGTAAGCGTTGGATTATAAGGTTATTAGAGGTTTCCCAGAATTCTATGATATAATTCAAATACTTTAAAGCTAAGTTGAATTGAACAATTATAAAAACAATTTTTCATTTCATGGGAACTATATTATCAAGAATCACAACTTTGACTGAAATAAGCTCTAATAACATACATTTATTTAGTGTAGAATAATAGTTTACTAATCTCATTGCCTTCAGTCCATGCCATTTGAGAATATTGTTAAGATGTTATACTTATTGTGTAACATATATAAAAGTAATCTGTAATAATATGAAAAATATAAAGATAATAGTAACACTTATTCCTTGGCTAAAAGGAAAGGTGCCAACTCACTTTACTATTTATCATGTCCTGTTTTATTCTTATAGTATTTTACAATAAAAATTGCATACCACTATGCACAACATTGCATCTTACAAATTCATGGTACTTTGTTGTACAACAATACCGAGAACATGAGACTGTTTAAAATGTTAGTATTGTCAGTCCAGCATGGTGGTGCACACCCGCAACCCCAGTACTAGGAGGCTGAGACAGGAGGGTCTCAGGTTTGAGGCCAACACACCTGCTACCTTAGAGAAATCTTATTTCACGGTAAAATCAAATAGGGTAAAGATATCAATAAGAGGCAAAATGTCTCTAGGTCAGTCCCAAGTATCTCGCTTACACAAGCACACACACATACAGGCACACATGCACATATAAAATAAAATATTAGTATTGCTCTCATGAGTTAATATTTAAAATATAGCCTATGCTATAAAATGGCAAATCCATTTGTGAATGGAGCAAACCTTTACCTCTATATTTTAATGGTTGTTAGGAATGCCATGCCAACAACCATCAACACTTTTATGTGTGATTACATAGCCCTATTGTTAATAGACAATTATAAATTACTTAAGCATGAATTATAAATGATAATGGTGCCTTACTTTTCAATAATGAAAACTAAAAATTCTTCATTTTCAGAAATCGACGTTAAGGTTTCTTGATGGGAAAAATCACCAATCTATCACTTTCTGGATAATGTCTGCAAGAACTCTCCAACTGACCTGTCAGCATTGACCTCCTGAAGTTGTCTGATCGAACTGAAAGAAGGAAGAATTAAAATGAAGGAAGGAAGAGGTGAACTATCTGTGTTTAATCTTCAGTTTCATCAGAAATCGATTAACTAGCTGACTTTGGGTCCAAAAAAATTAATTATACTCAGTCTCCAGTATAATTAACCACACTATGACCATCTCCCCAAATATTCATTAAACAGTCAGGAACAATATGAAATTCAAATTAAAATTGGAAAAGAGATTAAATAGAAGTAGTCATCTCTAAAAAGAATCATACTACATCTGAGATGAAATCATTTGAGCAATACAAAATATGGAAATACATTTTGTGTTACATTTAATTATCATTAATTCCAGCACTGCAAGCTGGCAGCTATTTTAGGCTCATTACAAGGACTAAAATGGGCTAGAATGTTAATATGAATCTATTCTCATCGGAATAATGGGAATATGCTTCAAAGTTAAAGAAAGTTTAAAAATAAAGTTCAGCATTTTGGTTAAGTTTTGAAATGTTCAATTAGGAATACAGATTACTCAGAAGGTACGGCTAATCCACTGATCATAACGCAGTCATCACACAAGCAGCAAAAAGTAGCGTTCCCTTGCTCCTAATGACTTAAAAATTATTTACTCTGGTTCTCGTTTGTAAAAAAGTATGTGTATTTTAAGTGGACTTAAATCTCATGATTTAAAATGAGATTTATTTAGGGAATTAAGTGTGAAGTATGTATCCAAACTTCTGGAAAATATTATGAATATAGTTTTTCATATTATTAACTCCTAAAATTCCAGGCTCCTAATGTCTGTTACTTCCCTGTTTGACTCCAGGCATGCAATTTCTTCAGATAAAGATGTGATACCTCCACATTTAGCTACAGCTAGAGCTTTCAAGGATGGTTCATAGTTATAATGTAAAGTTTTCACATGTGAGGAAATTCCCATTAAACACATTTTAAAGTTGGAGACAATGTCTTTATCTCTTTTAGCAGAGATCAAGTTTCAAATGTACAATATTGAAAATAGAGTAATCTTTTGCCTCTACATGTTTAATGATTGTTAGGAATGCCCTGCCAAAGGCATTGGACAGACTATGTATAAACAATACATGCCCTTCGATAATTTTCTAATTGATTAAACATTTTAAAGTCTATTTTTCATTTTTGTAAAAAAGTAAATCAGGCAGCCCTAAAACTTGAGAGTCTGAAGCAAGAGGATTGCAGGCTCCAGGCTAGTCTCAGTAAGTAGACAAGACCCTTGGCAAGTTAATGAGACCTTCATTCAGAATAAAAAAAATAATGAAATAGAGATGAGGTGTAGCTCTGAGATATAATAATCTCGCATTCAATCCCCTGTACCACAACAAACTAATATTAAAATTATTTATTTATTTATTTATTTACTTATTTATTTATTTAGAGGTACTGAGGATGAAATCCAGGAGCATTCTACCTCCAAGCTACAACCCCTGCCCTATTTTTTATTCTTTACTTTGCAACCGGGTCTCACTGAATCTCAAAGGGCTTCGCTAAGTAGCTGAGGCTATCTGGGAACGTCCTCCTGTCTCAGCCTCCTGAATGCTAGGATTACAAGTGTGAGCCAAACGCCCGATGAAATCATCCTGTTTTTAAAGTATTACCAAAATCGGGCCTTAGAATTTAGTATATTATTTACATAAATACTGTAAAAGTTTTTTAAAGCATATATTATCTTCATTCTTAAATTCAATATATTTATGCAAATATTCTAAAATATTACATTTTTAAAATGTAAGAACATTTCTTAAATGACTTCTCTTGAAATTTAAGCAAACTGAAATCTGAGTTAGAAATGCTGTCTGACTTGCCACAACTATTCCATATAAGCGGTAGCACACATAATCAAAAGCCATTAAAGCCAATTAATTTCTCCAAATACTGATATGCGAAGAACACAAATATAAAACACTTTGATGATGTTAGATACACATGTGCAAGTCAATTTTGATTTTTTTCTCTTTTGTATTACTTGGAACTGAACTCATGGAACCCTACCTCTGAGCTATACCCCCGCCTTATTTTATTTTATTTTTTGATTTGGAAACAAGGTCTCCCTAAGCTGCTAATGCTAGCTTCAACCTGTGATCCTTCTATTTCAGTCTCCCAAGTAGGGGACTACAAGAGTGCTCCACCATGCCCAGCTGAATTTTATAGAGTAAATATCCAAAATGTATGTTCCCTGAACAATATAGAAATTTTAAGCTATTCTTCAGAATAAAATCATACTCCCCTCAATCATCTTTTCATATCTTGTGCTTTCTTTTTTATTGTTCTTCAGTAATAAAAACACTTACTTGTTTTGCTTTTTCAAAAATAATTCCTCATGGTAAACTAACTTTAAAGAATTTGTTGGAGAAATATAGAAAATGTTATTGTTTTTCTATCCCAACATTTTAATACACCTAAGACCCAGCTATCACACTAACCCAATACCAAAGGCACTAAGCATATATGGTTCTATTTTTTAAAATATACCATACATACTAGATACTGTAATGAAGAATGTCTATTTCCATTTAGTAGTTCATAGCTAAATGTATCTGCTGGCACCAGCTACTGTTGTCATGGTAATTGTTATAATTTAGAAATTTATTTCCACACTGAGGAAAATTTATTACACTGTTGTGTTGGCTGAATACTCATTTTTAAAAAATAACTAGACTTACATTAAATTCTTAAGTCACAGGGTAGATGAAGTTATAGCATATATAAAATATATAATGTACTTCCTTATTTTAATATTTTAACCTTTTAATCAGACACATTTACGAATACATGACGTATTTTGCATTAAAAGTTGAAGAAATTTTGTAAGGACTTGTCAGTACACAGGAGGGTAATTTTTTAATCCATCATGTAGTTTCCAAAGGATATGCTTTCAATCAAACCTAGAATCAGAAAGTGATAGACACATCACAGACAACACAGTTTTGCATCATAAAACTACTGAGAGATGCCACGCATTGTGGCACATGCATGGAATCCCAGTAATTGAGAGGGTCAGACAGGATGATCGCAGACTTGAGTCCAACCTCAGCAAATTAATGATAATCTGTTTCCAAAACAACAACAACAACAACAACAACAACAACAACAACAACAACAACAAAAATAAACACTGCTGGGGGTGTAGCTCAGAGACAGAATGTCCTTGGCTTTCAATGGCATGTCTCAAAAAACAAACCACCAACAAAAATTAATGAGTGATAGATTCTGGGGAAGAAAAGTAAGTTAACAAGTCCTTGCTACCCTAATAAACATAACCACTAAATGCATCTGGGAATAATGAATTTCTAAATATCTTTAAATTATACAGAGACAGCAGCTCAGGAAACTATATTCCATTTTCATAATATTCTTTGCAGACTGCGTTTTAAGTTTGACAAAGTCACTTATTAGACTGCCAATTTTGGATACGTACGTAATGCTCGTTTCCAAAAGTAGTTTGTTTACAAATAACACATTTTATTAAAAATTGGTAAATAAAATTTAAATTTATCAAACAAGCACTGAGAAAATGATAAGATCATCATCAAAATAACAAAAGGGATGTAACGCATGGTAGGAAAATTTTCTGCAAGTTGGAATAGGGAAAAAGGAGTCTAAATATTTTAAGAATTTGTCTGAATTATGGATATTGAGTAGGAGTCAAATACCCAAATTCCAGCATCTAAACACCGATTTATTGTGTTCAGAAAAAAAATATTTCTTGTGTTAAAATTGAAAGAAAAGCAAGTAAAAGGTGTGAGATATGAAGATTCAGAAAAGCACAAACAGAGGTCAAAAGAAATCCGCTGCTAAATCAGAAGTTGCTGCATCGACGGTATTTTATCTTTGAAAGTCCCCACACATCTTCCAACAGGAGGGGAGAACAGCAGGCAGTCACTTCCCAGTCCCTAAATGAGTGAATCATATTGTCAGCACACCACAAATATCATCAGTTTGCAGTGTCAGCAGATCTCCTCAGAGTACATGCAGCATCTCAGAAACTCAGCATATCCAGAACTGGCTTCAGAAGGCTCAGGGGAAATCAGACCACTCTCCTGTCCCAGGAAGCACATAGTAGATACTGTCCTATGAAACTGACAGTAACAACAACACAAGTAACAGCCGCAACATCACCTTCAAGAAGAGCTTTTTCTGAAGTTTTGATATCCAATTTAACCTCTTGTTTATGATGTTACTAATTGATCTTTACCTCTAAAAGTAAGTTGAATTTTCATTCAAGAAGGATTTCCAACTGTGTGTGTTCATGTCCCTATCGCTTGGAACTTCACTATGATATGTGATTACAATGCACCACTAAAAGTATATTAGAAGTTAAAAAGTGCATACCTTATTCTGGTAAAATGTCTATTTCCGATCCTTTGCACATTTTAAATTCCATTTTGTCTGTACTGCTATTGAGTTAAACAAGTTATTTATATGTTTGAAATATCAATCCCTTATCAAATACATGGTTTGCAAATGTTTTATACCATTCACGGTTGCTTTTTAATTTGTAGATGACAGAACCAATTTTGTATTGTGCAAAAAGTTTTTAGTTAGATGAAGCTTCATCCACTTGTTTATTTTGGTTTTGGTTGCCCTGGGCTTTTGTTATTATATTAAAACATTATGAAGAACCAATGGCATTCAATATTACAGTTTCAGATCTTATATTTTAACTTTAATGCATTTCAGGTTGATTGTTTTGTGAATGGGGTAAGATGCAGTTCCATAACTTTCCATTGGTACAACCCGGAGAACCAAGCTTTTAACACAAGACCTTTGTGCTAACCAGAAATATGTTGTACTCAGTGAGATAAACCAGCACAGAAGGATAAATAGTGTGTGGTATGCCCGGCCAATTAAGAGATTTTCAATCATGCCTATCTTCAGATAATTAAGAATGGTCTAAATGTAGCATCTAATATAACCTAAAAAATGGCATTGTATATACTGATTTTTTCCCTAGTGATATAACATTTCCTTCTCAAACACAGACTTATTCTTTCATGTATAGCTTTATTATACTTTCTTTATTACTATTTTAGCACAATCAGTTTGTTTCCTATAAATTAAATCAAATGATATTTTATAGAGTTTTTTCAATAATTCTAAATATCAATTGCACACTATTATGGTTTTCATTTGTTATGATTAGATATAAAATGTCCCACGAAAGAGCTCAATTATTAATATTTGGAACTGATATAATTGAGTCCTGATATTTTAAACCCAGAAGTAGATAAATTCTTTGTAATGGACTTACCTAGGTGATACCTGGTAAATTGGTAGGGTGTGTATGGAGGAATTTGTTCCTGGGGTTATACCTTTAGAGATTATATGTGGTTCCTCCTCCCCAACCCAGTCTTTCTTCTAGCCTCCCTGATGTGAAGAACACAGCCCATTCGCTCCCTGTCTTTCTCATACTACCATGTCCTGAGTTGCCTGGTTCCCAGCCTCACATGAACTGAGCCAAAAAAAAAATCATTTTTTCTCTAAGTCACTTAGTCAATCTTTATTATTATAGCTGCAAGAATGCTGGTGGATAGATCAATTTTTGGGAACACTAATAAAGAAACAAATATGTTGCTCACAGAAATAAGAGAATTTTGACAGACACGCAGTACAGCAGTTTTGTAATAAATGTGATAAATGACTCATTATCCTAGAATATTAAATTATAATATTGATTCTTAAAATATGACAGTGTCAGAGATACTAATACAGGGACAAGAGAAAGATATTGAATGTTTTGTTTTTATTTTACAATGGAACATCCACATTACACTGAAATTCCTCCCTAACCAAAAAATAAAAAAAAATACAATGGAAAGAATTTTCCTGCTATATTTATTAATTTATGTAGTGTTTGTAAAAGTGGAAAAGTAAATAAAACTGGGAAAATGTTTTTGTTTTGTTTGAGGATAACTTTCAGGCCCCACACAGAATTAATATTGTCGCCATCATTTTCTCTGGGTAATTTCAGTTTCTCAGAATTTTCTTATGTGTGGTAATTTTGGCAATATGGCCCAGGTAGTATGTAGAATGTACAATTACAGTCAGTGTTACATTTTCCCCGTGATTATATTGGGATGATGGTTTGGGGAGGACCACAAAGGTATACTGGTGCTGATTTCCTATTTCATCTCCCCATAGCAATGGCACCTGCTGTCAACGTCTTTTATGAGAACCAAGCTTGGCTTTGATCACCTGCCCAGGGGAAGGTTGCATAGACTAGGCCTCCCCACTAGGAAAGTTACTCTTTTATTGCTCTAGTTTTCATTCTGTGCTTCTTAGAAGGATTTCATCCTGCAATTCCCACATTTAAGGATTGGAAGAAATGCCACTTTTTCTTAAGGAAAGAATATTGATATTAATGATTTAAAACTTTGCACAGGAGATTTCTCTATTGTTACACATTGATATGTTCAATCATTTAAACTTCTCAACAAGGACTCATAATAATTAATCTATTAACTTTTGTTACAATCTAGTAATACTTAACTTTTTGGCCAAATTTTTCAGTTCTTTACTTTGAGAGCACTTTCAATTGACTCCTTTGAGACTTATTAATTTTTTTTTTTACTTTCTTACTACAAGATATTTTGTATTTTATAGGCTCACTTTGTATTTTGTCTCAATCTCAAAATCAGACATTTCTCCAAAAGGCCATGCTTAGGTATTTAATTGATTTACTCATAAAATAATTTTACCTACTGTATAATAAATATAGATTGAATCAATAAATAACAGTCCCTTAACACAGTGATTTTGTTTATTTTTACGTGCAGCTTGATTTACAGGCAGGTTTTTAATAATAATTCTTATATGTTCCAAATTTTTCCATGAGACCACAGTAATGGAGTTGGGAACAACTTTTATGAGTTTCTTGCACTACATAATTTTGCATCATGTGTAGTGTGGAATTTCATTCACTAAATCTTATATATACGCCTCTGTATTTTTTTTATTGGTGTGCTATTTGGCCTGTCATAATTGATAAATTACAGAAAAAAGTGTTCTGCTGCCTACCTGAAACACACTTTCTGTGCTCTGACTTTTACATATTCTTTCTCTACTAATTGGATTTTAAGACAAGGTCACTGTAATTGCCAGTCTCCCAATAAACATTCTGTGTCCTTTCCTTTATTTTCTCACAAGTATATATATATATATATATATATATATATATATATATATATGTATATTACATATAATTATATATACATATATATACATATATATTAGGACATAACAGCTTATTGTAACCATCAATTTGCCTGTTTAGATATGCTTAGCTGAGTGCTACCTCCAGACAGATGACAAAGGCAGGCCTCGTAGGAGAAGACACAAAGAAGAAATTCAGTTGATAGGGTTGCCAAGTGGATCCTAATGAAAATATTACACAAATCAGTAGTTTACTATAGAACAACTATGACAAAATTATACAAATTATTAATATACTAGGGATCGATGATACTAAGGAAAAACTTTTATAGATGTCACAACACGTGATATAAAGGATTAAAAAGATTGCGACTTTGTGAAATGGAAAATAAACACATTCATGTTGAAAAAACTGGGAAAACACATGTGATATCACATTTTGAAATTTCTGGTATTTTTGTTTAATGTATATGTTAATATATTTAAATAATAAATATAAAATAAAAACAATAATATATAGGGGCAGAATTAAGAATTTAAGTCTTGTAACCTCAGAGTACAAATTTATAAATGACATTATAATCACATCAACTAAACTAAGAATAAAATTTCAGGTACTTGATAAAAAATAGTATTTAAAAAATGTAATTTTAAGTAAAAATATGATGCATTAAAATAAATCTCCAGCCTCATTTTATTTCTGTGCTTATCAATTTACTTTTACTTGATAATTTTCTTCTACCTCCCTATACTTGATGAGAAGAATAGGTGTTTTGAATATATGAGATATATACACAGAGTATTGTATTCTGGAATAATTTTACCCAAAAAAAAGATTGTTAGTTAACAGTAAGAGGTATATCTATTTGCAGGGTCTTTTGGCAAAACATTTTAAAGGTTAAAGTGATGATTCCACCATAGAATCAGTCTATTTTTATTACTCACGGCACGAACTATGTAAATCATTGTAGACCTACCTGAATTAAGGTAAAAGTATTATTGACTTAAGATCAGCAAGTCTGATTCCATCTACACAACTGGTTCTAAGCCAAAAAAAGAAAATTAAGAAAAATAAAGCTCAGTCTGTAATTGTGGAGTAGCTGACAATTTCTGAACGAAACTTATTATTTTACATAATATGAATCATTCTAGCTGGTCTATGATAAAATCTAGTGTAGCTGTATGTGTAAACAAATCGTTCAAGCAAAAATAAATAGGAAAACTTACATTAATGCTTTTTTACAAGTGTGCCCCTCCATGCCCGGCTTTCATTGGTTTTTTAATCAGCCTGGAAACAGAACTCAGATCAGGATCAAGCGATCATATGATTACTCTCCAGTGTTATCTCATTATGTCAGTGGTTAAAGTGAATGATGTCAATATTTTTCAAGTTTCATGTGTAGGATATGTTTTACTGTTACAAAATATTTTAAGGTTACAACCACATGCAATTTCATGAACAATTGCATTGTAGGGAAGGGGGTACTGGAGATTGAACCACTGAGCTACACCCCCAGTCCTCTTTATTTTAGTTTTGATTTTGAAACAGAGTGTCAATGAGATTCTGAGGGTTTCACTAAGTTGATGAGGTTAGCCTTGAGCCTGAAATCTTCCTATCTCAGTCCCTAAGTACTGGGGATTATAGGTATATGCCACTATGCCAGGCTACATGAATGATGGTATTTATTGCTCAGACCTGGTGTTTTTAACTACTCAATTTATCCATTACCAATTCAAAGGACTTTAGTTAAACTAAGGAAAAAAATCAAAGATGAAGGAATAGTGGCTTACACACCAGAAAAAAAAAATCCTGTGAAATATTGAGGATGTATCACAGGTAGAATTTTTTTTCTGTGGTGGAAATTGAATGTTGTAATTTTATGAGTATTGACTCTAGCATTAGATAGTCCAGTATTGATTCTGAGCTTTGCCATTCCTTATGCTTAGAAACATAAAAGCATGGAAATCTACCTAACTTGATAAATCTCGATATCTTCCAATGTAAAAGACAGACATAAATATATAAATTTTTGAAGCTTTCTTGCAAATGCCATAACATAGAAAACCCTTGGCATGATGCCTGAAGGATAGGAGACTAATTAAATGTTAAATATGCCAGTTGTTATTTTTTCTACTAATTATCTCTTTTTCTATACATACAGCAAATTAAAAGTGTTTATTTGATTTAAATATGTTTGCCAGGCTTGGTGTGGTGGCACATGACTGTGATCTCAGTACTTGGGAGGCAGAGACAGGAGGATTGCAGAATTAAGGCCAGCCTTATCAATTTAGCCAGCACTCAGCCCCTCTGTAAGACCCAGTTTCAAAATAAAAAATAAAATAGGGCTGGAGATGTAGCACAGAGGTAGACTGCTCATGGGTTCACTTCGCTGGATCTCCCAAAAAATCTGTTTGCCAAGCTCATGTACCTTTGGAGTTGCAAGTCTCTGTTAAATTGATGAAATGCGTGGAATTGTGAGTATTTAGCAGGTAAGGAGAGTCCTGGATTTGTGAAAGACAGTTTATCTTTATTGTTAAAGAGAATAAATTAAACTTCATGTCTTTCTAATAGGGGCTGACCTTGCAAAACTCAAGTTAAGCAGCTATGCAAGGAATTAAAATGGGAGAATGAATTATAGAGATTCTGCAGGCAATGAAGTAGTATTTTCTGAGAACTCTCATTACTTCTTAATTATATATCTTATTACAATAGGAGTTATGAAAACTTACTGATGAAGGGGTGTGTGGACTATATATAGTGATATTATGCTTAAATTAGAAACAGTTTAAAATGCAAATAGTGTTATGCAAGTTAAAATGAAATAATTTGTACATGCCCATGCACTGGTGAATAAATTGATTTGATTATATTTACAGATTCATAAAATAAACCTATTTAAAAACTATTCAACTAATATTTTCAGAAAATATTTACTATCATGTTTGCCTTAAAATAAAATGTATAAACTTTTAATCTCTTCAAAAGTTTATTTATTGTTGCAATATTTCAAATTTGGAACTCAATTGAGTATGTTTTGTAGACCTTAATGATTTTCAGTGAAAAAATATCTTCTTAGAGGCCAAATGTAATCCTCTAAAATGTCTCCTCTTTCAAGGTATATGGTAAATTAAAAACAATACCACATCCTAGAAGGGATGTCAGAAGGCTTCATGGTTCTTTAGGAGCTATGGAAGGCAGAGATGGAGTCCTCTACACTGACTTGCTAACGAATGCCGGAAACAGTTCGTATAGGACTTAGGCCATAGTGTGATTCAATGGATGTTAAGCATCTTAATGTATTTTTATATTAGATAGCTTTAACTTAAAAATGGCAAGTATTTGAATAGACATTTCTAATATTGACCATAAACTCCACAGAACCCCCAAGCCTCAAATCTGCTGTACGTAGCTCTATAAAAATGAAGAAGATGTAGTTTCAACTGCAGATTATATCCTATGCAAAAGATGAAATTTGCCAAGAAAAAAAAGGAATATAATTCTAGATACATCATAATTAACCATCTCATTAGTTGAACCCTCTGTAGCTTTATAAGGTCTTGTTCTCAGAAAGCAAAATCTTCTATGGAAACACAGAAAGAAGCCCACTGAAAGATCAGCTTGTGACATAAGTTCACAATCACACATCACAACATTTTACCATAGACCTTGTCTCGATCATGTACTCCTCTGGGTTCTTAAAGTAGATTATCATCTCCATTTTTTACTACTCATTTAAAATTTTCCATGCTGTTTAAAAGCATCTGGGCTGGCCTCTGTGCTTAATTAGTGAAGAGAATATAAATATCTTGCCAAGCCATTCTCAGGCCGGGTGACAACATGTATTATAAAAGTTGGACAATTGAGTATCAAGAATGTCCAAGAGGACATAACTGGTACCAAATATAGTCCTTTCTTCCTCAGATCTGTAATAACATCTCCATTTCTGTTCACATCACAAGTTGATCCTTCACCCTCCTGTTTGTTGATGACTTAGTAAGGGTTGGCCAAGCTATCCAGTGCTTTTTTTTATTATAGTATTTTATTGCCATATTGTAGCCATACATCTTCATGGGGCAGAAGATGGTAGAGGCATACATGCACACATCACTCATTTAGCCCTTCCGCAGTGCCCACCCAATTCCCACCCCAGACCCGCCTGCTCATGTTTGGCTTGGTGATTGACTTTGACATGTTTGTGAATGTACATCATGGACATTAGGGAATTTCTCTTTTTCTCCACCCAAGCCCCTTAGTTAGGTTGCCTTATTTGCTCATCTATGGTTTCTCCTTCCTCATTTAGAGTACATCCTATGATCCCTTTTCTCCCTAGCTTATGCATATTAAGGAGAGCATCTGATTTTTTTACATTTTGTGGACTGACTAATCTCATTTAGTATATGTTCTACAATTCCATCCATTTCCTTGCAAACGATGCAGAGAACTCAAGAAATTCACCACTAAGAGAACAAATTTCCAGTGCTTATCTGTAGTTTATGGTGAAAGTGGATAGTTAAAATGCTAAGCCTTGAGAATATGTGTCTATTACCTCTTGTCTTTCAGTGTTGTTGTCTTTTGTGTAAGATGCTGTATGAAGCCAGTGTGAGTCCCAAGTTAATCAAACTTGGAATAGATCTGAGCCAAACCCAAAGGAGATCTAAGCCCACATAGATCCATAATTTGGACCAGAGCCTCCAAACTGAGCTCCTCCTGGGCTATATGATGTCAGTCAACACAGAATTATATGAGTGATAAATGATATAATAAAAACTACAGAATTTTAAATAGAGTGCTATATACAGAAATCTAATACAGAAACCATCACACAGTAGTGGATTACTCCTATAACATAAACTTAATAGAGAATATGTGTTTTGGAACTGTGTGACAAGACATGAGGAAACAACTAGAAGAATAACCACAGTGCTGTTATCGATGTTTGAGCAAACATCTCACCAAAACAGCTGAAAAAAAAATCATCCTCCGTGAGTACGTGGAGAGAAAAAGATTACCAATATTTTTCTTTTAGAATACAAGTGATTAGTCAGAAGAATTTAAATAATAAGCAAGTATGCATCACTCTTGAGCACAGACCTGGAAAGAAGGCAAGAAAAAACAAAGATCTGTGAACATATTCTAAATTTTCTCTTTTTGACTTTTGACTGATGTTCTACTCAGCAATAAAAAGAATGCCATTTGCCAAAAATAGAAGAACTTGGAGAACATTATGTTAAGTGAGACTAGCCAATCATAGAAAGTGAAAGGTCATGTGTTTCTACTGATATGCTCAAGCTAGGGAAGAATTGGGATACAAAAGGGACTCCAGATGATGGAAGAAAAACCTCAGTGGAGCAAGTTTTAAAAAAGGGGAGAGAAAGACTAAAGTTATTATTTGAAATACTACCATCGACTGTGTGTGCACACGTGAATATACAAAGGTTAATCTCAGTACTGTGTATTGGGAAGAGGAGAAATGGGGAAATGGGGGGCCATCCAGTGCTGGTGCATGTATCTTACAGTCAACATAATTTATATCATGATATGAGACTATAATATGCCAATAAAAGAACAGAGAAAATAAAAATAAATATCTAATAAAATATTAGCAAAATCTATAGGTATAGTATAATAAGGTTTGGAGATAAAGGTCATCAAGGATTGTGGAGATCATTTTTCTGAGAGTGGTAAGTATGGACTGTGTGCAAAAGGGAGGTTGAAAGAAGAGGAAATCAGTCAGGCATGGTGGTATACACCTGTTATCCCAATATTTGTGGGCAGAGACCAGAAGATCACAGGTTCAAGGTCAGCATCAGCAATTTAGAGAACCTCTCATAAAGATACCTTGTTTCAAAAAAATATGGCTGGGTTGTAACTCAGAGGTAGAATTTCCCTGGATTCAATCACCAGTGCCAAGAAGAACAAAAAGAAATATGAAAGAGGAATTCATAATAAATGTATTGAAGAAAGAAAAGTAGTTAGCCAAGCAGGTCGAAATGGTTGACAGTGTACATTCTATTAAGTGTAGAGTTTAGTGGAATCATTGATGATATCCGATATTATCTCAAGAATTATCTTAAAATTAGGACTTGAGTATGCAAATTTTTTAGAGTACTTAGATATCTGTAAAATATTATGGACAGTTCTGAGAAACATAATGCTTTTCTATTGTTAAGTCTAAACCCCAAGTTCACAAAGTGCATAAATATTAAATCAATGGAAATAATAAAATGATTACCTGCATGCCAAACAGTGCATTCCCCCCAATGTTTTTCTTCTTGTTTTCAAGTGTTTTATTTTACTCCCAAATTTTAACCTCTATAATAGAATAATTTGTACTGTACTAGAAAAAAATTATCAGAAACTTTACTCTGCCTCCCTGTTTTTCTCTCCTTCCCTTTCACCCTCCCTAAAAAAAGGGAAGGTCTATTTTATAAGTTCGAATGCTGGCCTGTGGCCTTGCTTGCTTTTCGTAAAGCAGTTTAAATGATTCATTATGGATGTGTTACCGGTATCTTACTATCTGCGGGTTGCGACTCTTTCCAGAGAAGTTTAAAAATAAATAAATAACAAGGAAACTTTTAAAAATGCATTGGCCTCTTGCTTTGGGGTTTGGAGTAATCATAGTGAGAATGCTTTGCTGGCTGATTTTATGTTATGGACTGGGCGCCTTTATCCAAGTGCAGTCATAAAATTGCTTTGCCATTTTTTTCAATTACCAATAAAACTTGTCAAAGAGCCATGCTCAAAAGTGAGTCGTTAGCTGAAGTCAGCTCTTTTATTTATATTTAGTAGACCCACAGTACCTCTAGCGTTTAATATTCCAACCAAGATGTAAGCATTGCAATTATCTATTGCCCTCATGCCACATAATGCTTAAAATATTTTTTATTTACCTGATCTCTACATAATCTATTTAGATAATTCTACAAAGAAAAAAACTACCATTTTTTTTTCAATCACAAGTGCCACTGAAAAGAAAATATCCTGGACACAACAAATCACCATAATATTTGGAGCCCAGTGGATTATGTAAGCATGTGCCAGGCCAGAAAAAAAAATTGTGTTTATTAAGGCACTCAGAAAACTTTTGTTATTTCAGAGGTGTAAAGTAGGGCTCGGCTGCTTTAATAAATAACATAAAGTTTTGTAATAACAAATGTGAGTTCATACAACACCCGTTCTTAGTCATTAGTGTTGATGGAAAAAATGTTGTCATCTGTGACCTGTAATATTTTCAGCAGCAAATAATAATGGAAGAATAGGAAAGATCTGAGCTAAATTATTCAAGGATTCTAAAAAGGAAGGAACATGCTAGAGTTAGAGTGTACATATTGGTGGCACAGAGCCTAAGTGATTTCTACATTGAAAGACCAACTTATGAAATCCACTGAGCAGCAATGTCCTGTCTATGTAGCATCTTTCTGAACGGTATTTTGATGGCAAATCAAGCCTTGTGCAACCCATGACATTTTTTTTTTTTTGCTTTGCGGGTCTGGAGATGGAACCCAGGGGCATTCAACATCCAGGCTACAGCCCCTGCCCTTATTTTTATTCTTTGCTTTGAAACAGGGTCTCACTGACTTGCAGAGGGCCTCACTTAAGTAGCTGAGACTGTCTGCAAACCATGATCCTCTGGCCTCAGCCTCCCAAATGCTGGGATTACAAGCATGAGCCACCACACCCAGCTCCACCATGACTTTGAAGAACCTGTCTCCTAAGTAATGAAACCTGATGCCTATTCAATTTCCATAGTTGTAAATATGTAGGGAAAATAATGCATTGTGTCATTTATTGGACTCTCATTTGTAATGATGACGCGATATTGAACAGAAACAGAAAAATGCAAGAGGCCAACAAATACATAAGGTAAAATGCCATTAATAGAACACATACTTCTATTTTCATGACTAATTATGTCCCCTCCTGTTGTTGCCCAGTGTAAGTTCTTGCACTATCCCTACAAGTCAGCAAACACAGTGGATTAATGAAAAGAGCAGTCTTGGGACAAAGTAGAACAAAGTGCAGATTACTAGCCATTGTCAGCACAGGAAACTTATTCAATATGTCTGGGTCTGAAATAAAGGTTTTATTGTGTTACAAAAGCACTATGAACTTCATCTTGAATGGATTCCGTCTGTGTCTTTACAGTCTCAAATCTCATGGGTCCTAGTTGAATGCCACATGAGCAAAGGGTTTGCATCCCAAATATGGAACAGTGAACTTGGAGAGTTCAACTCTTTTACAGTGAATCCTTAACGAATCAAACATGTTTACTCTGCAAAGAAAACTCTGAGAAATGGCTGGACAGCAAGAGAACACAGAGGAATTAAAGTCTCATAAAAGACTGCTTCATCCAAAACTCCATCCCTATCCTCACCAATTCTTGAATCAACTTGAATTTAACATGCATGTATTATTATATCAATCAACCACTTTTACTAATGCTATCAAAGAGGCCGAGGTCAACCCATTGAATCGAACTTTTGTAGCATTTAAATAAAACTACTACTGTCAGCAGATCTTGAAACTGGAACTAGCCAGAATGAGATGAAACTGCAGCATTGAGTGTTATGTGTACCAATTCTGAGTTCCCAAACACTGTAAGTTATGCATACTTGCAAATGGGGGAGGGAGGAAGGAGGCTGATGGATTTAGTGTAAGAATTTTTATTGTGCATGCAAGAAAGTTTAAGCTGATCTGCTCTTCTTTGGTGTTATTGTAAAAAAAAATTAAGGGGAACGAACTGGGTGTGGTTGCACACACCTGTAATCCCCGTATTTAGTAGGATGAGACAAGAGAATAGTGGTTCATGGACAGTTTCAGCAATTTAGCAAGATCCTCAGCACCCTAGAAATGAGCTGTTCAAAAAAAAAAAACAAGAAGGAAGGAAGGAAGGAAAGAAGGAAAGAAGGAGGGAAGGAAGGAAGGAAGGAAGGAAGGAAAGAAGTAAGATGAGCTAATGGTTTAGCTCAGGGACAAAATACCCTTGGATTCAATGCCCATTATTACAAAAAAACAAACTTAAAAAAGAATAAAAAAGAAAGAAAGAAAAGTTTAGGGAACAACAGATAATCCAAAAAGCAACATCATTCTCCAGGGGATAAATATTCCATGGCTAATTCTACCCTACTATATATGAATACGTCACCTAAAGGGATATAGGACCTATTGGCTCAGGATATTTTATTTAAACTTGATTTGTATCTATCTCCAAACATTAGTTTATTTCAAACATATAAGAAGAAACAAGGAGTAGTCATAGCACAATATCTACATAAAATCCAACTCATAGCTGCTTAGACATCAAGGGAGGTAAGAGATGACGTCAGTCAGAAATAAGCAAAGCTACACTCGTCTTCATGACTGTGCATATCCTAGTCATATTTGCATTTGGGCGATACTGATAATGGTGCCAGGTACAGCATGATAGTTTAGGATTGGCTACGTTCAAGGTAGGTTGTTACTCTCTCATTGGCAACATCACTTGTGTTCATAGCAGGTGCATGATAGCTTCCTTTTCCAATGGCCACATTGTTGGCCTGAGTTACTCAAGTTATAAATCCACCATTTCTCTAATAATTCTGCCCTCACCTAGACTTTTCATCTATGTGGACAGGGTGCAAGAGAATCAAGGATATTTTAATACAATTTACACAAATTCTCACTGTATCTTTCTTCTTTGCCTATGTGGCCACTGTTGAGGAACTCGAAAAATAGTGCGCCCTACCAAGTGTTCATTATCATGGTCATCCAACTCTGTTAATCCATAATTGGAACTAGATGAATGAAGCCAGGCATGGCGGTGCAAAGCTATAAACTCAGTACTGGGGAGGCTGATACAGGAGGACCACAGTTTCATGGAGAGCCTTAGCAAAGTAGCGGGGCTCTCAGCAATCTATCGAGACACTGTTTCAAAATATACAGTAAAATAAAGGATCGGGTTGTAGTTTGGAAGATGAATGCTCCTGGGTGGAAAGATCATTCCTGATATGAATTCAGAAGAGCAAAACTATAGAAAAATGAGAAAACAACATAACAACTAGTAGCCATGGTGGTTGGTCTATTACTGTATCCACAGGATAATGTCCTATCCTAAGGAATAGGTAGGCATCAGCTTCTGGTGTATGCTCATGTGTCATGTTAAATGATGTGCATTTTACCTCTGTAATTAAAATGATCTTTTTAAATGTCTGACTTAACTCTCTTTCAACTTAGTTTAAATTGCTTTCATTCTAAAACTTATCATAAAATATGTATTTTCTTCATTCTGATTTTATATAGTTGTTTTGTGTGAATATTTTAGAGTAAAGTTGGACTAGCATCTGGATATTATTGCAAATTTTCCTTAAGGGATATATTTCAGAATGGCTTGTATAAAGACTACCCGTATAACTTTTCTCATTTGAAAGAACATACTGAATATGTCTTTTTTTTTTCCCCACCAGAGGGAAAAAAATCAGGACACATTGGAATTAGGCAGATGTCACTCATTATTCATCAAACATGGTCTCAGTCATTTTCTCTAAGAGGGAAGAAATGTGGAAGTTGCTTCTTGCATATATATCTCACAGCCCTTTAAAATTCTTAAAGCCACACAGCACATTTATGCATAAATATTAAAAAAAATCTTTCAGGCATTGATTTCTGCTTATGCGTACAGAATGCCAAAGACAATAAGAGAGTCTTCAAGCAGTATATTTAAACAGCAGCTGCTGATTTTGTAATGCAGAAAGGTTCACAGGTACAATAGCGCTCCATCCCACTCACTGCTTCTCCTGTCACTACTTCTGTGTGTTCAGATAAAAGCTGGATGCATAGCTCTTTTTCTAATTGTAATTTCTTAATTAAGTTAATAGGGACAAGCACTGTGAATATGCATCTCATGGTGTGAAGAAAATATCACCCACCAAGTAACACATCCCCTACTGGGGTGATTAAATTAACAGAACTGTAATTAAAGATGTAGGAACTGCTGGTTCCAGAAGCTTCCTTTTCACAGTATTTCATAAAGTGATCAAAGGCCTTCTGAAGGGGAGAACTTACAATGCCTTAGGTTTGGAGAACCTCTATATTGTTATTTTGTTACCAGTGGTTTATGTAAAGGTACCTGCTATACCAGAATTCTTAGATATACAAGTATTATTATCCGGTGTGTGTGTGTGTGTGTGTGTGTGTGTGTGTGTGTGTGTGTGTGTGTGTGTTACTAGAAATTGAACTCAGAGATATTCTACCTCCAAGCTATACCCAATCCCAATTTTATTTTTCACTTGGGAACAGGGTCTTAACAAGTTGCCAGAACCCTCACTAAGCTGCTGAGCCTAGCCTCTAACCTGTGATCCTTCTTTCTCAACCTCCCAAGTACTGAGATTACAAGCATATGTCACCACACATGGATTTCATGAATATTTTATGTCAAGGCTAGATAAATTCTAATCACTTGATAATAGTAATTATATCATGATCTATAAATTCTTTTTTAGGTTATTATATATTTGATTATAAGCAAGATGTGGTTGCACATGCTTGTAATTTTAGTACTTAGGAGGCTAAGACAGAAGAATTGTTGGTTTGTGGCCGGATTCATCAACTCAGTGAGACCCTGCTTCAAAATAAAAAAGTAAAAGAGGAACGAGAGTGTAGCTCAGATGTAGAAAATCCTTGGGTTCAATCAACAGTACCCCAAATAATTTGATTAAGATATTATATTGGCACATGATAATTATAAATCATGAGTGATAAAAACATATATCCACACAATATTATTTGAATATTTTTTAATAAGTGCCTTTTCATCGATAGCTCTTCGATAATTGTTCACTGAAGGCAGGTAACAGAGTTGTAAAAATTAGAGTTTATGGAATGAACTCAGGGAAGTCAATAATAGATTTGTGGCTACCGAAGGCTGAAGCGATGGAAAGAAAATGGAGATTGAGGGTCAACGGTTGTAAAGTTTCATTTAGACATGATGGGTAGGTTTTAAGATTTATTGTTTATTATAGTCCATCATATATCACAAAATAGGTGTGAATAAATTTCAGTTGGCTTCGCTTATCATTCTACTTTATAGATGCATAAATATCAATAGCACATCAAATTTCTTTAATGTATATAAGTTATCAATTAGAACATAATAAAACAAATATAAAGTTCTTCTAAAATCATATTTAATCAATTTTTAAACACATGGAATGTTTACTGCTATTTCGTTGCACCGAAAAATGACTATTCTTGGCCTTGTCTCCAAGGGGAATCCTGGTCTAGATCTCAAAGTAGATTTCTTTCTACATCTCAAAGTATTTTTTATTTTCCTGTAACTTATACTTTCTTCTTTATACATGCTTACATTTTATTTCCTGCTCTTTTGACCTTAAAAAAAATGGCTTTTTTCTTTCTTGCCTGAATGTAAGATCTAGCCTAAAGTTTAAATTTTCAGTAAAGCCATTTCAGAGGACTGATCTTCACCCTCTATCTCAGCACTCATAGAGTACACTACCAGCCTCAATTACACATGTCCAATATTAAGTTATCATGATGGATTTACTTGACTGTCACTCCTAAGGGGATGAGAGGTAACTGGGGGAAGTATACTGTTATGGTCTCCCGCATATCCCTGGATATGAAATGTGGTGTATTGACTAAATAAAGGAACGAAATGAATTCTTCCTTGAGTAGGAACAAAATAAATACTGTCCTGGTTATGCTGAAGGAACTAGGCGGTTTCCTTGTGTCGCTGTTTGCCTGAAGTTTCAACATAGAATGTGTTTCCTCCTTGATATTCCATGTAATTTTTAACAAAAGGCATATCTAACCATAAAATTGCTGGTGACAAGAAAAAAAAGAGTAAAGAAAAACAACCGTTTGAAGCAGGTCAAAATAAAACTCAGCTTTTTAAGGAAGAAAGAAGCAGATTAGAAACGCAGCATCTCTTACACAACGTTCACTTATGGACTTGTTTTTTTTAGTATTAAATTAATACAAAATGTCCCAAATGATAGCAGATTAGGTCCTCCGCATTAGCTAATCCTTTGTAAAGGAACAGCACGCCTAAATGTCGCTCAGTTCAAATCAAAGAGCTGAGCCATTTGGTGAGAGACAGCAAAGGGGAAGCTGCTTTGATATGCTAATGACCAATGTGTTATTCATGAGGTGTCGCTCACCCTGGACCCTGATATCAACTCTAGCAGAGAAAACAGTTATTACACTTTGTTTCATTTAATTTCTCTGCTTTTCTTGAGAAGTGCATGTGAATAAAGAAAATGCAAATCTTTGTGGAAAACCCTATTTTTCAGAGGAACAATAGATCTTGTTTGCTTCTGTTATTTACCTCCTTCCTCAATTTTTAGACCCACTTTAATTTATACAGGAAATATCACTTTTCACAGGAATATGTGTTCCTACTTTCAGCTTTACGGAATGAATGGGATTAACATTCTATTGCAGAGCATTTTCTACTAATTATATATAAATTTATTGAATCATTTTATATTAGGTGGTATGTGTGCATTATTTATTAAAACAATAACAATGATAATAGTAGTATCGAGTCTCAGAAAATTCAGAGGGTATGCAGAATTTCCAGTAGTTACCCAAGTGAAAACATGTCAGGAAAGAGTTTAAAATCATTTTTATATTGTTTTTTATTATTATCTTACAGTACTTTTGTGGTACATTGCGCTCTCATATCTTTAGCATGATACATGCCCACAGTACTTGTTGACCTTCCCACTCCTCTTCCTTCCACTCTGTCCCCTTCCCTTACACAATGAGATCGGCAGTGGTAGTCTTATACATGTACATAACATCAGTAGAAGTACCCCCTTTACTAATTCTCTGTTACCACCACCATAGTCCCCTGGAGCAACACTCTTACTCCATTGGGGATTTTCCTCTGTCATCTAAGATTTCTCCTGTATCCAGGAGAAACTCTGTCTTCCACATATGAGCAAAAAAAAAACATATGACTCTTTCCTTTCTGTGATCGGCTAACTCACTTAATATAATGTTCTCCAGGTCCACTTATATAGCCACAGGTAGAAAATTTTCATTAAGACCCCAAAAGCTCAGAAAATTAAAAAAGAATTAATAAATAGGATCAGTGCAGAGATTCCTCAAAAACCTGGGAATGAATCCACCATATAATATAGCTATACCACTCCTAGGTGTATTTTTTTGTTTGTTTGTTTGTTTTTTGTTTTTTGTTTTTTGGGTTTTTTTTGTTTTCTTTTGTTTGTTTGTTTTATTTTTTTGGTGGTACTGGGGATGCAACCCTTCTACCTCCGGGCTACACTCCCAGACCTATTTTATATTTTATTTGGAAGCAGGGTCTCTTAAACCAGCAAGGCTGGCTTCAAACCTGCACGATCCTCTTGTCTCCACCTCCCAAGCGATGGGATTACAAGCATGTGCCACCACACCCGGCATCCTGGGTGTCTTTCTAAAGGGACTGAAATAAAAAATATTATAGTAATGCATGCATATTTATGTTTAAAGCAGCAAAATGCACAATAGCTAAACTATGGAATCAACTAGGTGTCCATTGACAGATGAATGGATTACAAAATTATGTAGTATACACAGAATGGAATCCTACTCAGTAATACTTACTTTTTGAAAATAGCCATGTCTTTTTAGTATACATATATTCCTTTGGATTGGCTAAATCTTACCCTAGGGAATAATAATACCCAATCTCCAGGACATAACACAAAGTAAATTTATCTTTGTTTCAGATTATATACTGTGTTTGTTGACAAGAGACTATAACTAGTGTGACCAACTTTCTACGTCTCCACAGTGATGGAAAGAGAATATAATATCACTCTTATGTGTGGGCAGGGACAACATTGTTTGTTTATATCATATCTAACAAAGCAAAAACCATGGTCACCACTAACTCTGAAGAGTACTAGGAAGTTCAATTTTCTGTTGGACTGAAAAAATCCACTGTAAATACTTGGTAAATAGCATTGATGACATCTGCTCCATTTTATGCCCCAAATACATCTACAGAATATTCTTTCAGTTATACCTCTAGCCATACACATACACATACACACACACATACACACACGAAGAATTGTACAATACTTTTACATATAATCCATAGATGAAACACTTCTTTACTGGTGAATTTTAAATTAGATAATAATCAACATACTCTGCTGCGAATCTTCTTAGACCACATCCATCTCAACTGGCTTAACCGGGTACATAGTAGCTGGTTAAGTATAAATTTGTGCATGCAGAGAAGATTCTGAGGTCCATGTGTGGACAAATGTGGACTTTGACATTATTTTCCCATTTCCTAGAAAAGCTTACCCTTTTTCTTCCTTAGGCTATCCCATGACTGCCTTGCTGCCCCTCCATCAAGTTAAACTGTGCCTACCTTTCCCTAAAGCTTAACCATGACTGCCTCTCCCTAAAGCCTATCCCATGACTACATCTTCCTACCTTAATCTATGACCTCCTTGCCATTTAATGATTTTTATAATGCTTTGTTTAAACCCTCAATAAAATAAAGACACTGGTTGAAGGAGAGTAGAAGATCCCTACCTTCTTCCCAGCCACCCCATATCTCTAACAATAATAATTGTGACCTTGAGTCACCCATGGAAGAGACTTCTAAATTCATCAAAGCAGTATCCATGGAAGTATCCCAAACAATATCAAGGTAGCATGAAAATCACTGGGCTAGAATAAAAAATATCCTTTTGAAAAAATACTAGTAGACAAAAATGTATTCTAGGAAAAGAATATCTAAGGTTAATTTTCCTAAACTCCTACTCAAGCACATAGAAAATATGATGATAATATAGCTGGTCAGAAATAAAATGGATAACACACCATAGCCAAATCAAGTTTGTAACTTTAGTGGGAAGATAGTTTGATGGTTTAAACTATCAATCAATTTGTTTATATCTACAAAAAAAATAGGTTGCTAGCATGTGTGTGTGTGTGTGTGTGTGTGTGTGTGTGTGTGTGTGTGTTTTGTGTGGCACTGAGGATCGAACCCAAGGACATTTTAACTCTGAGCTGCACCCCTGGTCTGATTTTGTTTTTAATTTTGAATCAGAGTCTAATTGATTTGTGGAGGATCTCACTAAGTTGCTGAGGCTGGCTGTAAAATGGCAATCCTTCTGTATCAGCACCCTGGTACTGGGATTACAGCTATGTACCACCACTCCAGGCTTGTTAGCATTTTGAATGGGATGACATCAATTTAAGGAGAATTGAAATCTTAAAAATATTTATATTCTAATCCATGAACATAGCTTAACCCTTCACTTATTTAGATCTCTTTTTTCCCTCCCTTTGGTACTTTTTCTTATTCATACACATATTTTACCAGTAGTGTTATATTTATAATTAACTTCTTTCATAGTTTGGTGCTTTTGTGTTTTTAATTGTGATTACAGTTATTCATTAAGGGCAGACAGGAATAAAATTGAGCGTTTTATATTGACCATGCATTCTCTGAACACACTTTTTCTCACAAAGCGATGTTAACTCTCCATAGTCTTAGGCCCACTTTGTCAGATTAAGAAAGTTGCCTTGTAGGATTTTTTTTTTAACTGAGAGTTTTTAGCTACATTTGTATTGAACTTTGAATTTCGGAAGATAAATAATAAAGAATAAACTGTGGCTTTTGGAGCCTGGTTGGATGAAAAGAGGTAGATAGTGTATTTGGAAAAGATTTGATAATTGATAAATCATTGTTCAGTGAGCAAGAAGGGATGATTGAAAATAATTTTAGAATTGTTGTCTGTTTTAAAAACTTCTGATTATTTTATTTTCAAATACCTTTTGATAATCCTATCATCTCTAAATAGTTCAGGAACTATTAAATTTAAATATTAAAAAGGTATTATCTGATCAGTGTGGATAGAGGTGTTTGGTGTTTTATCAATTTTTTACATTTTGATCATTTTAATTGAAAAGCAAGTGAATATATGTAATTGCCAGGGTATTATAATTTTTCCAACATTATCTTGGATATATTTATTCATTCTATTGGTAATTTCTAAACACTCTAATGAAAAAATTTACTGAGTTAGCACTTTCAGTGGTGTTTGAAGCACTGCACATCATATTACTAATTTCTTTACAAATATATTTTAGGTCCTGAAGAAATTCTTCCTGAGGAATTCTAGTACTTGTTAATATCAGCAGTAAATTCTAAACATAATGAATTACTTTTAATCCACAGGTTATTATATACACATAATGTATTATATATATAGGTAATTCAATTTGATATTATGTACAAAATAGATAATAAAAACAATCTGCTGAGATGAGGTAAAACTATATTGCATTTCAGAAAATATATCCAGGATATGTCAAAAAGAAATTCTAGAGATAAGGAATTTAGATGAGTCAAATCATAGATGTATTAAGAGAAACAAGAAATAGCAAATAAAAATAGTTTTTATCATATTAAGAATCATTTTCTATCAAAAAATACTGAAAGAAGCAGAGTATGCCTGTAATCCCAGTCTCGGTAAACTGAGTCAGGAGGATCACAGGTTCAAAGTCAGCTTCCACAATTTAGCAAGGCTCTCAGCAACTTAGTGAGACCCGTTTCTAAATTAAAAAAGAAAATATAGGAGTGGAGTATAGCTAAGATATAGAATGTCCATGGGTTCAATCCCCAGTAATACAAACACACACACAAAAAAACCTGAAACAATATTAAAATCTGTCCTGAAGATTATCATGGGGTTTGAAACTTCTTGGCAGAAGAGATCACATTTGTGCAACAGACACGCATCCTTCCACAACTTATATTCATTGCATTGTGCCTTTCATCTTCAAGTGCTTCCAAAATTGATTTACAAACTCTGTGTACTTCAATAATTTTCATTTCTGAAATGCACTTCATCCGTTATGCATAAATATATTGAATTTTATGAGTTTCAGGATATGGCAGAGTAATCCCCAAATATAACTGAATTTGAAATACCGTTTTATGGCTTCATGAAAACAACATGACAAATTGCTGACTCGGGTTTGTGTGACAAATCTCTCTGCAGTAAGTGGGTCTCTAATTGAAATGTATGCTTCAACTTGCAGACAGTGAGAGATAGAAAAATACCAACTAGGGGGTAATGAATGGAAGATGCATTAGTTAGCAGGAAATTTATTGTTTTTCTACCACCTATAGGAAACCAAGTTAGGTGCTATACGGAGGAAATAAAAAGTACAGCTCCTGGCCTTGATGATTTTATAGGAATTAATTTGCACTGACAAAACATAACCACATCTGGATTAGAATATTTTCCTTAAGTAGAAAACTGCCAGATGTGAGGAAGCATATGGCTCACATTCAGTTCACAAGTGCTGAGTGAGTGAAGTGGAATAATCAGTGCAGGGCCAAATGACTTAAATTCCTGAAAGAAATACATTTGGATCAAGATTTGAATGGCAGAGTAGTTAACATATTCTGAACATGCAGTGGATTTATTAGTACAAACATTAGTATTCTTGGCAGTGCATTTATTTCACTAAATTGTATCAATTATGTATTCTACCACCCATCCATACACTCAACTCAAACATCACATATATTATATAAAGTGACAGAGTTCAATGACAAAAGTAGTCAGCAAAGTATCTCTAAACCCCAAACAGATGACTATGATTAAAATGGTAAAACTTTTATGACCTGATAATAAGCACAGATTTAGACAATTAATATAAATTTAAAAACTTAGTAGGTACCTTGTAGACAGTAAACGTATCTAAGTGTATAGACCTTGTAGAATAAATTGTGTTCTACATTTTCCCACAAATTCATGTATTGAAGCCTTAACTTACGGTTTGTCAAAATGTGAGTCTATTTAAATAGTAGATAAGGACTCCACAGAGGTAATTAAGACATAATGTCATGAGTGTAGATTGTAACTTAATATCACCAGCTTCCTTATAAGAAGAAATTAGGGCATAAAGCACACACGGATTCAGGGATGACCCTGTGGAGACAGACAAGTCGTCATCTACACAACAAGGAGAAAGTCCTTGCAAAACTAAGAAAACTCTGATCTTGGAATTGTAGTCAAAAGAACTGTGAGTCAACAAATTTTTGTTGTTTATCCATATCATCTGTGATTTTTTTTGCCCTGGCATCCCTAGCTAACTAATGCAGTAGATTAGATAAATATGTAAATAAAGTCCTAAATGACCCTCTTAACCTGACCCCCTCAGCAGACGGTATTTTTCAGGAGTTGAAACTCTAAAGGAATGATAGAGGGAGGCTTCAGGAAGGGAGGCAGGTGGAATAAGATCTGATGAAGGAAATATTTCAAAGGGCACAATGTACGTATACAAAATCATCAATGCCAATCTTAGCATCGTGTATGAGGAGTAGAGGGAATGGGGTGGGATTCATGATGTGGGATTCGTGGGGAAGGTCACCAAGTTCTGTGCGCATATATGTCTCTACCACTCTGGACTTCATCATCATGTGTGATTGCATTGCACTTACAAAAATAAATAAGCCATATATATAGACAATTAATACACATTTAAAAACTTAGTAGGTACATTGTGGACAGTAAACATATCTACGTGTATAGATCTTGTAGAATAAATTGTGTTCTACATCTTCCCACAAATTCATGTACTGAAGCCTTAACTTATAGTTTGTCAAAATGTGAGTCTATTTAAGCAGTAGATAAGGACTACACAGAGATAATTAAGACAATGTCATGAGTGCAGATCAGGCATTCTACTACTGAGCTACACCAACTGCCCTATTTTTCTATTTTTTTTAAACGGGTCTGTGGATGGAACCCAGAGGTATTTGACCTCCAAGCTACACCCCCTGCCCAATTTTTTATTCTTTATTTTGAAACAGGGTTTCACTGAGTTGCAGAGGGCCTCACTAAGTAGCTGAGGCTGTTTGCGAACTGTGATCCTCCAGTCTCAGTCTCCCAAATGCTGGGATTACAAGCGTGCACCACCACGCCCAGCTTATTTTTCTATTTTTTTATTCTTTATTTTTAAACAGGGTCTCACAGAGTTGCAGAGGGCCTCACTAAGTCGTAGAGGAGGCTGGCTACAATCTGAGATCTTCCTGTCTCAGCCTCTCAATGCTGGGATTACAAGCATGCACCATCACTCCCGGCTCCATAAAAATAATTTTTTTCAGAAGTTTCTTAATTATGACATCCTATGTATCATCAAAATATTGGCAGAAATGTTTTAAAATATCTATGGAGGCAATTGCAGCAGATTTTTGCTATATTTAGAGATAAATTTTATTAAGAAATTCAAAACACATTGCTACAAAAACAATTTAACCTTCAGATACAATGAATTACACTTTAAAATGCTGAGAAAGAATGAATGCTTATCATCGGATAAGAAGTAGAAAAGTATGTGGTGTGTGAGAAGAAAAATCATTAATTGCTAGAAAAAACAAGGCTATAACTTTCCTTCATATTTATTATTAAATGTTATAAAATAACATATAAAATAAATTGCATGAAAGTCCAGCTAAAGTTATCAATGCTTACGCTACATTTTAATATATTTAAAGCTCATTGTTGGCTTACTCCGGATCTTAGATGTCAGTGTCCCTGTGTGTCAGGGCACTTACCTCAGTGTGGGTCGTCAGGCCCAACTGGTTTCCCAGGCATTCATATTTATTTATTTATTTATTTATTTTATTTTTATTTTTATTTATTTATTTTTTTTGGTGGAACTGGGGTTCCTGGAAGCCCTTCTACCTCCGGGCTACACTCCCAGACCTATTTTTACATTTTCATTTGGAAAAAGGGTCTCCTAAGCCAGCGCCCAGTGCTGGCTTCGAACCTGCGCGATCCTCCTGTCTCTGCCTCCCAAACGCGGGGATTACAAGCGTGCGCCACCACGCCCGGCGGCATTCATATTTCAAGCTTCGCGATGCAATTAGTCTTCACATCATAAAATGAGACCCAAGGTCCATGGTTGGAAACCAGCAGAAACAAAGAGTTACTAAACTAAATGATCTACTCACTTCTTTCCGAGTAAGAGTAGATATTATAATTTTAAAATTTCCAAACTACTTTTCTAGGAGTTGTCTTCGTAAACCGAATCAACGTACTTCCTAAAACTCTTCTGTAAGATCCTTTCACAAAAACATAATAACACAAGCCTAAAGAAAGAATTTTCAATCATGACATAAAGGAAATATCGCTTTAATTCGTCCTCCAGACGGCATAGATGAGATCTGAGTTCGCCTTGAAATATTTTCAAGAACCTGGGGCTGGAGTGCTCCATCAGTTTGAAAAAGCAAGGAGACTCTTTTAGAATCAATTTGCTACACCAGTATCCGCGGTTTGCTATAAATACTTGTAGCATTTCGCACAGAAGAGTGAGATAAGTGTTTCTTTCTTAAAGATTCCCATTGATTATATTCAAAGCCTCAGATATATTCTTCACCTCTAACAGGCAGGCCTTCCTAAGAGATGCAATTTTTTAAAAGTATGAGGTAGTCATTTCCCAGTCGTAAGAAACCAGATAAGCTATTGCCTTAAAATTTGTAAATATATTCAACTAAATTCACTTTTGATAATAAAAGTAACCAACAGGAAATAGAAGAAAACAAAGAGTTGTGCTTTGTGTTTAACACTTGAATCATATGGCAAAATCCAAGCATACATTACATTATTTTTTCTAAAAATATAGGCAATTAAATAGAGTATGTTTTATTAATCATACAGTCAGTAGTGATGACAATTCACCTGAAGCATAGGTAGTTTTTTTGTTGCTGTTGCCCTATAGAATTTGATCAATAATTTTGATCGCTAGCTTAAGACTAGGAGCTGGGAATAAATTCATTTTTTTGTTGTAATTTGAATATCTTACCTCATAAAAATTCCAGTCTTTAGGCTCATCTTTTAATTTATTCAAGTTTGTATTCTGATACCAGAAGGTACCCAAGGACAACTTAGCTAAATTCAATAATCTCCATTATGCAAATAACTATTCTAAAAAACAACAACAACAACAACAACAACAACAACAGGAAAAAGCCAGGCCTGGTCAGCACATGCCTGTAATCCATGTACTTGAGAGGCTGAGACAAGTAGGTAGCAGGTTTAAAGCCGCCTTGGCAAATTAGTGAAATTCTTATACTTAGAACTTGTTTCCAATTAAAATAAAATAAAATGAGACTGGGGGTGTATCTTGAAGGTACCTTGTGCTCTATTCTCAGCACCACACTCAAACACACATGCACACACACACACACACACACACACACACACACACTCACACATAGACCCACAAACAAAGCAGTATGAAGTGTGAAACAAATATCAGGTTAGTGTATAATTTTATACTTTTATTCATTTCTTAAATTTTTGATTGGTGCATTGTAGACATACATCTTAATGGGATAAAAGACTTGTGTAGACATCCATGCACACATCACCCAATTAGCCCTTACTGATCCCCACCCCGTCCCCTCCCCATCCCTCCTTCCCATGCTTGGCTTAGTGACTGACTCTGACATGTTTGTTTAAGTACATCACGTGCTTTAGAGAGTTTCCCTCTCCCCCCTCCCATCCCCTCAGTTAGGTGCCTTATTTGCTCCTCTGTAGCTTCTGCTTCTTGGTCTAGAGTTTCTCCTGTTACCCATTTCTCCTTACCTTTTGCATATTAGGAAAAGCATCAGATTCCTTCTTTTTTGTGACTGACTAATCTCATTTAGCATAATGTCCTCCAGTTCCATCCATTTCCCTGTAAATGATGTAATTGTATTTTTCTTTATGACTGAGTAAAATTCCACTGTGAACATATCCCACAGTTTTGTAATCCATTCATCTGTTGATGGGCATCTTGACTGGTTCCATAGTTTGGCTATGGTGAATTGCACAGCTATGAACATAGATACGCATACATTAGTTTGGTAGTTTGGTTTTCTTTCTTTTGGGTAGATACTTAGAAGTGGTATTGCTGGGTCAAATGATAAGTTCATAATTTCTTTTCCCTGTAATAATTCATTCAAATGATAATTCATGCAAATAAATTGCAAATTTCAATTATTTTAAAAATTAAGCAGGTTTTTTTTTCTTCTTGGTGTACTGTAGTCATACATCTTTTTTTTTTTTTTTTTGCATTACTGGGGATGGAACTCAGGTGCACAGGGGCATTCTACCTCTGAGCTACACCCTCAACCCTATTTTTTTTTCTTCATACTGGAGATGGAACCCAGGGGAATTCTGCTTCTGAGCCATACCAACAGCCCTATTTTTTATTCTTTATTTTTTTGAAACATGGTCTCACTGAGTGGCAAAGGGTCTCACTAAGTAGCTGAGGCTGTTCACAAACCGCAATCCTTCTGTCTCCGCCTCCCAAATACTGGGATTACAAACCTGTGCCACCACACCCAGCTTCCTTTTTTAAATTTTTTATTTGGATACAGGATTTCACTGTGTTGTGGAGGGCCTCATTAAGTAACTGAGGCAATCTGTGAAATGTGATCTTTCTGTCTCAGCCTCCCAAATGCTGGGTTTACAAATGTGCATCACCAGGCCTGGCGTTAAGTCATACATCTTAATAGAGTACTAGATGGTAGAGTACACAGTATACATTACTCATTTACCCATTCCCAATATACACTTACAAGTATATTTTGACTACATAAAATTTGTAAAGCTTCATGAACTTTAAGCTTTAAGCATGCTTTTTATCTTTACAATTTTTATTTTTTTTTACTTTTATTTATGTGGAACATATTGAAAATGGTATACATTTAGACTATGCTTGGTGCCCTCTCTCCCCCATCCTCCTTTCCCCCCTCCCAACAATGAGTGTCCAGGTTAACCATGCTATATTCATACTTTTACACATATTCAGATGTAGACCCTCATTAATCGAGATCAGCCTTCTTCCTCTCCTATCCTTCCATTCAAACTTTGCGGAGGTTTCCCTTCCATTATCAGGAGTCCCTCTCGTATCCCCAATGCTCCCTAGCTTGGGCATATTAGAGAAAACATATGTTCCTTCTCTTTCTGTGCTTGGTTGATCTCAGTTAAAATAATGTTCTACAGATTTTTTTTATTTCAAAATTGAGTTAACCATGCACCTCAGGTACGTTTCCACTATCACATATACTCAGTTAAGACCCTTTTGTGTTCTTGTTCCCTATTGTTATGGCAGCTCACTTCTTCTGCCAAGTGCATTTCCCTTTCAAGCAATCATTGAATGTGTCTAGTGTGTTTTTCTTTGGTTTTCTTTTTGTAAATTGCGAGCAAAAAGTTGGGGTATTGTGCCTGTTCTTTATATACAAACTATACTGCATGTATAATTTGTTCTTTTTCATTTAAAAGATTTTCCCTCTTTTTCTTTTATCTTAAATAGTTTAACTTGGACCTTGTAATATACATCATAGTTAGATTCAGTTATACAAGCACACATACTCATGTCACTAGTTGTAGCTCCTCCTGCATCCTACCTGCTCCTCCTGCATCCTACCTCCACCTCCAGCATTATACCCCACCTCCTGCATCCCACCTCCACCTCCTGCATCCTACCCCACCTCCTGCATCCCACCGCCACCTCCTGCATCCTACCCCACCTCCTGCAATCCACCTCTACCTCCTGCATCCCACCTCCACCTCCTGCATCCCACCTCCACCTCCTGCATCCCACCTCCACCTCCTGCATCCCACCTCCACCTCCTGCATCCTACCCCACCTCCTGCATCCTACCTCCACCTCCTGCATTCCACCGCCACCTCCTGCATCCTACCCCACCTCCTGCATCCCACCTCTACCTCCTGCATCCCACCTCCACCTCCTGTATCCTACCTCACCTCCTGCATCCCACCTCCACTTCCTGCATCCCACCTCCACCTCCTGCATCCCACCTCCACCTCCTGTATCCTACTTCACCTCCTGCATCCCACCTCCACCTCCTGCATCCTACCCCCACATCATGTATCCTACCCCAACCTCCTGCACCCCACCCCACCTCCTTCTTCCTCTATGTTGCCAGTTTTTAATTTAACTTTGAATTTAAGAGAGAGATGTTTGCATGTATTTTCAGTTTTATTTAATTAAATTATAAAATTTTCTTTAAGATTTATAGAATTTGATGCTATGTATACATATATTTCTGATAAATAATGCACCCATTAAAATGGTTTGGATATGGAGAGATAAGAATGAAATATATTGCCACAGTTTTTCTTTGGACAGATGGATCTGAAAAAAGTTAATAACTCCTGAGATACAGAAGACTAGAAGAAAACTTTATCAAGTTATGTGAAAATAAATTAAGTTTAGCAACTGTAGTTTCTTGTGCTCTCCAATGTAGAGTTTTTAATATTGAGGTTAAACCTCAAATTTAGAGAAGGGGACTAGGATAGAATCATTTGTGGGTAGACTATCACAGATGGCTGTGCTGTCAAAGCAGATGCACCTGGACAATAGATCCAGCTCAGTGTGGAACTTCTCTAATGATTAATGAAAGTTATAAGCAGAATGTAGGGTTGACTTGCAGCCTCTCCGCATTAGTGTTTCAAATAATACCAAACCCAACAGAGGCGTTTCCAGGAAGATATCAAAAACTTTAAACATAGTAAGAAAAAACAAAACAGAGCAAAATTAGACGCATTTTTCATGCTGGAATTAATTTTCATTTTGGAGAAACAGAGAGTACTCTCTGCGTGGGACAATGCAGCTAAAAAGAAGTTTGAGCCTGAGTTTTCCTGGTTGCCGACTCCACTAGTCACCAGCTAGCCCATGTGGCGAACTTTTATACTACAGCCAGCTTTACTCCGCAGTGTTTAAAGTCCCAGGCTTATTTTCAATAAGCAATGTGGGTAACTGGACAGACAATATCCTGTGAAACACATTCATCGATAAGCACTCCCTCATTTATGTTGCTAAAAATTTTTTCATAGAAGTGGGAACACGTAGAATTTAATAAGGTCGACATTAACTATTGTGAGCTCAGGAAAGAGAGAACTAGATACCTATCTTTTGTCAACTCATTTCTCCCAGAATTGTCCCTATGAAGATGGCATTTTTTTTTTTTAATTTTGTGGTACTGGCATTTGAACCTAGGGGTATTGTATAGCAAAGCTACATCCTCAGTCATTTTTTTTTTTCTTTTTACAACAGGGTCTCACTAAGTTTCTGAGGCTCTTGCTAAGCAGATAAGGCTGGCCTCAAATTTGTGATTCTTCTGCCTCAGCCTGCCAAGTTCTGGTGTTACACCGCCAATCCAGTTATTTAAAGCCACGATTTTGTATAGATGCGCATAGTCAGAGCTTCCCACTGGAGCAAGACAAGAAGTGCAACCTGTTCTCAGCTGCCGTCGTCCAGGGATAAAGTAGAGACAGCAGTGGATTTAACAGAGCCTGCCGTATGTATGGCGAGTGCAGGGAAGAGAAATGAAAACTCATGAGTGTAAAACAGTAAAGGTTTGAGAGAGGGAATGAGAAAACAATAGCAAATGATAAAGAACCTGCAACTATTTCCTCTTAGTACTTGTTTGTCACAGGTTCTGGGTATCTGAGACAATAATTTAGTGAGTATTAGGATGGCTGAGGATCTAAAACAAGAGAGAACAACCAAGTATCATTGTACTGTAATTTAATATGATGAGTAGATAATCCTTTATTTGGTGAATGTCTTACTTTTTTCATTTCAGTACTAATGATTAAATAAATAAACTACATCATGTTCCTCTATTTCTCCTAGATTCTGGAAGTGATTTTTACTGTCAACCTTGGTTTTCAATAAAACTAAGAAATGCGACTTTTCTAAATATACATAAGCATTCATGTATATTCTCTGAGTATACAGTCCTGTGTGTGCATGTTTTATTTGGAACTGGGAAACCATGCTCAAGAATGACTTACCTCTATTTTCTGGTAGAGGTATCTTATTTTGAAAATGAGCTCATCTACATGGAAACGTGTTTGCTAATGTCCATTTTCTGACAGACTCTGCTTATTTTTTTTGTAGCAATTGGTGTGTCTGAATTTCAGAGAAAAATTAAGGTCCATGTGTACTAAGCTCACTTATCTACATCATATATGCAAAGTCCATTAGACTTCATGAGCTGAGCATTTCATTTAAATTAATTGAGAATGAAAGCTTTTCTATCAAGGATGGGGAAATGGGCATTTTAATCCAAAACAAACTTAAGTATAATTATAGGCAACCAATGAGAAATTATATTATAGTTACCATCTGTGAAATGTGCCTGCCCAAAACCTCAATTTGGTATCTCTCCACACTACAAATCAAGCCTTCCATAGGTAAAATTCAAAGAGTGATGTTTCTCCACATCCCTTGACACAAGATTAAAGGCCCCAAAGAAGCATTTCCTTCCAAAGAAGACTTGAAATTTGGAATGTGATTATTGGCATGCGCCTGGCAATTTTTAGGAGTATTCATTGTGAAGGTTCCTGATCTTTCTGTACATCTTCAGCAGGGACATTAGTTGCCTGTGGACTGGGCCCTGGTCTTTGGAGTATCATGGTTGAAATTATTGTTGGTAGGAAAAATGTTTGAGTAACTTGGAATAATTCTTTTGTCTTTTGCAAAGTCCAATCTTGACTAGCTCTTTCACAAACAGCCACATCATAGACTCTACTAAGGCCCTTTCTATTTTAAGATATGGTGGATACTGTTATAAATTCTGGAAAATGCACAATAGCAATATTAGCTCAACCAAGCAGTTGGAACACAAATACTTATCAATTTGTGGCAAAGGTAATTGTCTAGTTTTTGCCTAGTATAAATTCATGCACTCTGTCCAGATAATCAGCACTAATTCTCTTATACACTGTACTTGTCTTCTGTTTATTTTGCGTTTTTTTTTTTTAATTCCCTTTCCTATGAACTTGTTCACATTCACTTTTAATGTTAAATCTTAGTGAGACATGATGATGCGCGCCTGTAATCACAGTAGTTTGAAGGCTGGGACAGTAGGATTACAGGTTCAAGGCCAGCCTCAAAAACGTAGTGAGGGTCTCAGCCACTGAGTGAGACCAGGTTTCAAAATAAAAAATAAAATAGGGCTAGGAGTGTCACTCAAAAACAGAACACTCTTGGATTGAGTCTCAAATACCACACACTCACAAAGTCAAATCTTTACTCATGGTATGACTAAGATATGCCTCTTATTTGCTCATCCAAATGTTGGTTACAAGATTTTTTAAAAATTTTTTTGGTGCATTGTAGTCATGCATCTTAATGGGATGTAAGATGGTGGAGACATACATGCCACATCACACAATTACCCCTTACCCAGTTCCTACACCATTCCCTTCCCTTCCTCCATCTCCTGTTTGGCTAAGATATTTAACTTGTTGTAATGTTAAAAATGTCCATGTGGTACTGTAACTCCCCTTACACAAAGTCATCATCTGTACAATAAGCAGGAAGATCTCATCATATGGACCAACTGTGTGTGTGTGTGTGTGTGTATTATATATATAATCCTATATATATTATATATATATATATAATCCTATATATATAATCACACACACATATGTATGTATGTGTATATATATATATATATATATATATATATATATATATATATATTGCTGGATGGATGGAGAGTTTTCTATTCTACTCTAATCCTTTGAGAAGAGACAGAGAATTTCTGATTTAGGTGGGAGGATTCCAATATAACACTATTTACTCAGTGAAGTGAAATAATTATATTATCATGCATCATTTTTATTCCAAGCAGTCATTAACATGATGCCTCCTCAGCTTATTGTTTCCATATTTTTTGGAGATTAAGAAACAAAGCCCACGCCGAGGAGAAGGTTTCAGGACAGACTATTCATGAGTGAACTGATAAGAAAATTCTGCATAAATTCCACAGATGAACATTCAAGGCTTCTCAGAATTCTAAAATCATGTTAAAAATGCAAGAACTGGTCCATAGGAGTAAGATTTGGAGTCTTGGGATGATAAAACAGAAGAAGCGCGAGTTCAAGGACAGTCTAAGAAATGTGAGGGGGCTCTCAGCAACCTAACCATATCCTGTTTCTAAACAAGAAATAAAAGAGGCTGGGGTATAGCTCTAAATTAGAATGTTGTTGG
Organism: Muscardinus avellanarius; assembly: GCF_963383645.1. Lineage (NCBI taxonomy): Eukaryota > Metazoa > Chordata > Mammalia > Rodentia > Gliridae > Muscardinus > Muscardinus avellanarius. The sequence goes on from NC_137803.1 coordinate 10,018,855, forward strand.
GTTCAGTCTTGAATAGCACACACACACACACACACACACACACACACACACACACACACACCACAACCAAACAAGAAAGTAAAAGATATGAAGCCAATATCAGTAAGAAAAGCAACTAATAGGTAGGTGGAGTGAAAGGTTGAGTGCTTAGCAAGCTGCGTGCCCCTCTCCCCAGGAATAAAGAATTTAAGGTAGTTCTTGGGTTAGTATGGCGGATAACAAGTTTGCATTAAGGAGTTACAGGAGAGCCCAGAAGAGCACTTGTGTCACACTTTTACACTTCCTGTTCTTCTTACGTTTTGAGCCGAGTAAGCAATGTAAGAAGTCATTGCAAAACTAAGTGCACAAAAATAAACTCCTTTTTATGTGCTGATCCATTCTGTGTTTAGGAGAATATGAGGGTATGTAGGTCACATGGATAATTTAGTGTGCAAGGTCTGTAGTATTGATTTGGCTAGATGATTGGAAAATTTTAGAGAGCCAGAATTCCCTTAGGTAAAACACACTTTCTGAATTGAAGAAAATTCTCATGAGAGCTCAATTATCTGGCAATAGTGAGAAAAAATAGCATATATATGTATATGTTATACACTGTGTATATATATATATATATATATATATATATATATATATTAACACTTTATACCCCAACAGCATAATATTCCTATTATATATATAGTTATAAGGCATAGAGTAAAATTTATATAGTCTTTAGAAACACTGTCTATAAAGATGAGAAACCAAACTTAATATTCTCCCCAAAAGTCAACGCTTTGAAAAGAGAAAATAAGCTGCTATTTATGCAAATTTATGAAAATAATGATGTGTTAAAATGTAAAAGATTTGAAATCTTGCCGGGCGTGGTGGCGCAGGCTTGTAATCCCCGCACTTCGGGGGTGGAGACAGGAGGATCACACTGGTTTGAAGCCAGCGTGCTGGTTTAAGAGACCCTGTTTTGAAAAAAAAAAAAAAAAAAAAAAATATATATATATATATATATATATATATATATATATATATATATGTCTGGGAGTATAGCCCAGATGTAGAAGGGCTTGCAGGAACCCCAGTACCACACACACAAAAAAGAAATCTCTGTGAAATATCATTAGAAGCATTATGTATGAAAGCTGGTAAATGTGCCCTAATTTAAAGAGGAGAAGAGAGGGGTGAACAAAATAGGCAAAGAGGAAGAAATGCCTGCGTATGGTCAGCAGAGTCAGAGTTACTGCCAAGGGCTTTCAGAGAGAAGAGAGCCCAGTGTCAGATTTGGGTATGGGTTTGAGATATTTTTATTTTTTATTTTATTTTATTTTTTTACTAAAGATGGACTCAGATGCATTCTACCTCCTAGCTACACCCCCAGTCCTATTTTTTTTTTTTTCATTCTTTATTTTGAAATAGGGTCGCACTAAGTTGTGGAAGGCCTCACTAAGTAGCTGAGACTGTCTGTGAAGCTGTGATCAGGACTCCTGTCTCAGCCTCCCAAGTATTGGGATTCAAAGCCGATGCCACCATACCCAGTGAGATTGGTGTAACTTTGTTTTTTACTTGAAATTGCTAATATCTGATGAAGTGTGAATAATAAAACAGTAATTATTTGTAATAATAAATGTGTAAAGAGAAGAAGATGAATGTCATTAATTTCCTTTTTCCTAATATAATACCCAATAAGTGCAAATCCACAGATAATATTTCTCAGAAATTCATAATTATGTGCTAAAAATGTTGTTGCCTCCACATTAGCACCATTAATGTATACACTACCATGGGAAAAATAACTATAGTCTTCTGAAAGTCCTGACACTTAATCCAATGCATGTTTTCTGAGCATTAAGTTTTCTATTTTTAAATGTTTGCTGTTAATCTTGCAGGAAGCTCCCTTCATGTCCACATGTGCTACAGGGTTTAAAAGATACTTATTCTCATCTAACTAGGGAATCTTGTGATCATGGGTCCACAAAAGCTATCACACAGCAATGGTGGAGAATGTAGGAAAGTCTCAGGTAAAAAAAAAGAGAACATTTAATCGAAATGGGGTCGCATACTTGCAATCCCAGTACTTGGGAAACTGAGACAGGAGGATTGCAGGTTCTCAGCCAGCCTCAGCTACTTAATGAGGCCCTCCAAAGCTTGGTGAGATCCTGTTTCAAAATAAAGAATAAAAATATAGGGCTGCGGGTGTAGTTCAAAGGTAAAGTGCCTGGACTCAGATGCATTCTACCTCCTCGCTACCTGACCCTGCATTCTACACCTAGTACCTCCAAAAATAAAAAAAAATAAAAATAAAAAACAGGGCTAGAGATGGTTTTTAGAGGTAAAATGCCCCTGGGTTTAATTCACAGTAGTGCAAAGGGGGGAAAAAAGGGAGAGAGACATTATGGAAAGAGAAGAAGTCTGCAATTAAAGAGCAAGGACCAACCTATTTATGTCATTAGAAAATAGATTTTAGCTGGGTGTGTTGGTACATGACTGTAATCCCAGTACTTGGGAAGCTGTGGTAGGAGGGTCACAGGTTTGGAGAAAGCCCCAGCAACATAGTAGGACTTTCAGTAATCGTATTGAGACAGTTTCAAAACAAAAACAAAATAAACAAACAAAAAAACAGCAACAACAAAAAAAATTATAATTTGGGGATAGAGTTCCCCTGGGTTCAATCTCCAGAACCGCAGAACAAAACAAGTAAAAATAAAAAAAAGAAATATGTAGAAAGAATTAAAAAAGAATAAGAAATAGAAATTTCATCTCAGCTTATCATCTACCTTAACATAAACTATATCTCAATGGCTAAAGCAGAAGAGAAAGCCAATTTTTAGGTTTTCAAAATTATAAACAAATATCAAGATATTAGAGGGGAAATACTAGCTAAGTTTGAATGGAAAGATCGGAGAGGAGGCTGATCTTGATTAATAAGGGTCTACACCTGAACATGTGTAAAATTATGAATAAGACATGGTTAAGCTGGACAACCATTGGTGGGAGGGGAGAAGGGAAAACGGGGGGGGAGAGGGCACCAAATATAATTTAAATGTATACTATTTATGTTCAATAAAAAATTGTTAAAAGAAAAAAATTATAAACACATATTAGTCTAGCTGGAACATTTTGAGAGTCTGTGATTATTTTTATCTAATAAACATTTCAAGTTGAATATCTGACGGCATAGAGACATCCGCACATGCTTTCGTCTTTCTCTATTCAAGTCATAGTTTCAAAATCCAAAGTCAAATCTGAAGTGAAATGCAGTGTTAGAAGCATCATCCTTCCTCCAGTGTGTGTTGAAATTGTTCCTTTGGGTAGGAGGAGGGAGAATAATTAGTTTAGACTAATTTTAAAGCATGTCTGTTCCGTTAACCAAAGAATATATGGATATAGTGTTAATATCCATGAGAATTAAAAAAAACAAAAATTAAAAAGGAAAGATCTATGTTTAAAAATGAAATGGAACAAAATGTACAACAACAAAATGTCCCGGCGACAATGCAGGTGGTATATTACAGCATACAATCAAATTTTTACTGCACAACATTCTGGAACTATGTTTAATTTTGTCACATATGGTATTTCATTTTATTATGATCTTCTATTCTCAAAGGTGTAGGTAAACCACATTTCCAGATGGCAGAAATAAATATGGACTCCCCATGATTTAAAAAAAAATCAAACACTAGGATATTCTATTTTTGGCATTCTGCTTAATTGCTAAGCAGCAAACGAAAAACATAGAGTAACAGTTTTGGGACTAACATTTCTTTTTATATTTTTGTACTGAGGATAGTACTCAGGGGCAGTGTGCTTCACACACAGACCTTTTTCTTTAAAAAAAAAATTGAAACAGTTTTTCTAACTTGATGAGTGTCTTTCTAAGTTATCATGCGTTGTCCTCAATCTGTGTTCTTCCTCTCACAGCATTCCAAATATTGTGTTTAGTAGCATGCCTTACTGTGCCAGCATTGGAAATATTATTGATTGTATCATTTCCTGACTAAATAAGTAACACATGCTTCTGTGGGATAATTTTTTAAAAACTGAAATGCTTGACATATTGGAGAAAGTAGTAGACAATGGAAGGAAAAATATATGACTTTCAATCATAAAATATAAAATTTATTACTACATATATCAGTCTGTTTTGTGTGGTGTCTTTTGTGTATTATAAAGAATTCATTTTATATATTTGTAATAAATGTGGAACATTAATGAATACAGGGTTTTTCAGTGTAAATGTTTGTCTTCTAGAGCTTGAAAATGTACTTTAGTAACTCAACACTATATATTTTTAATTGTAAAATGCTTTAGTATCCTAAACAATTGAAATTTTTATATGAAACTATTTTATTCATTTTAAAGGTGAAAAATGGATAAATAACTTTGATAATGCCACAAAGCTTTTTGGTGGGAGTGTCTCTGCAGTTTCCTTAATAACGTTGCTATAATGTATCTTGACTGAAGTTGTGTAAGTAGGTCAAACAATATAAAATATGCTGAAGTAGGTCCCAGAGAGGCTGTGAAACTTCTCAATTTGTGTAATGAAGAGAAAAAGGTAAAGTGTACACAAAAGCAATAATTTCAACTACTTTTAGTTCAATCGGATATTGATATTTGTTTTAAATATGTATTTATTATTTCTCTTATACTACTTGATTATATTTATCTTAAACCTTTTATGAATAACTTATGTAATAGAATTGTTTCTATTTTCTGTTATGCTTGCTATAGATATTTAATCTCAACACAAATCTTAAATGTTAACTGTTTTCTAACTTTCACAGTTATTATAAAATTAAAACTTTTTATTGAATGTTAGTAGAGATATAACCCATGTTCTGGTAACAAGCTAAACTATATGTTAAGTAAACATTTTGTCTTCTTAATTTGAGTTTACAGTTTTTTAGAAGAAGGTTAGAATGTTTGTCTCAAATGCTTCTTGTAAGAAAATATACTAAATATTTTACAATGTGAATGTTACGTTATTGTAATAGTTATTTCTTCCTCTGTTTCTTTATCATCATCCATTAAAGTTCAATAACAAAAAAATAATTGGCAGTTTCTATTTTAATATGCACAATTTTTTTCCAAACATAAAAATTGTTTATATATTTATAAACTTTAAATTCCCACATCGAGGAGTGTCTTTTTATGTTCACTGCTTCAAGTCTTGTCAATCCTTTAAGAAAATAGATTATTTTTTCTGTTGTCTTTACAAATTGACAGCACATGTTTTTGTCACAGATGTTATCCGAATGTTTTGGTGTTTTATTGTTATTACAAGAAATCCATTTCAAATAAAAACTTTAAAGAATTTTTTCTTAAAAGTTAAAAATATTTTCAGAATAAGCAATGATAAGGGTATGATTTCATCCATTCACTTAAATGTTCCTTTTCTGTTGCAGCACAAGGCAGAATCCTGAAAGGATGCTATTGGTGTGTTTCAAGAGCACTTTCCTGACTTCCCTGGGGTATTTTAATGGCAAATGTGTTTTCATCATCTTGGGAGGAAGAGATGGGAAGTATGATGCCAGAGCTCCACGTGCCCATCACAGCTAGAGAGCTAAATTCAGTCTAAAGGCTGTTGATTTATGAATTTCCATCTTCCCTTAAGTATGCAGCCAAAACACTTAGGTCAATTAGACCTTTTAAGAATTTCTGTAATGTAAACTGTCACCTAAATCTAATTTTCTAGAACGGCAAAATAAATTTAACATATTAGAAGGACATAGTAATGTCCAAGATCATATTGACATATGACTATGAGTCAGGATCATTAAAACTGTCTAATGAAAACTTCTGTGTATTGATGTAGGAGACGCTTCTGCTTTGAATCAGATAATAATAACTACCCTTTGTGTGCATGTGATCACACCTTTTATTGTATCCCTGAAAATTACTTTCTAGATTTTTAATATATTTACCCATTTAATATTCATAAATCCTATGATAAAACATGTTAATGTTCATAATCCACCAGTGAGGTCATCGAATCACTCATCAAAAGTAGCAATGCTTCTAAAGTTAATGATCTGACTTCAAAACACACAGATGATGGCAAAGAAACTTTCAACCATGGAACGATTTCTTCCGTGAATGGTAGCATGGTATTCTTGGACCCTGCTCACTGTTTCTACATCTGTGTATTTCATCATCTAATCTTGAATGCTAATCAGACATGACTCATCTTAGGTTTACATAAGTCAAATTCTTGAAGGAGAGACCTCTATGGCTGCACAAAATTGGACATCGTGACAGAGACCATTATCTATAAGTATATTGCCGACCAGTGCAGAATTTATGGCTGTAAATGGGAAGAGAGAATGTCAGCGAGGTCCCCTGACCGGTCAATAGATGAGACATTATATACGTTGTTTTAAACACAAACACAAAGTAGGAGATCTATATCCTTTATTTTCTCAAGAAACATAAAGTATTGCTGTTCATATGGAATTGAGAAAATTTGAAAAGTACTTCTCCACTTAGTTTGAAAACACTCTTCATTTGAGAAGGCACATAAAGTGTATGTTTATTGAGGGAAGTGAATTTTAATTCATTTAAATTAATTACAATAACAGATTAGTGAAGACATTCTGAAATAAATTCTGTGTTTGTATAGTACAATATTTTAATTTGAATATTACATTTTTAAGTGTAATAAACTTCTGGGAGTGAGTTTTATTTATATAATTATAGTGTTACTGTTTTCATATTTTATATTATATTTATTAAACTATTATGTCAATTGAAGAATGCCATTTTATTTATATTAATATATTTTATCTATCAGAATATCAACCTGATTTAAAATAATTATTTTATAATAAATTATAATGGATTTTATATTTCAAAGAAACACAATAATAAATTGTATCTGGTGAATTTTTATGTTCTTATTTTCTTCATATAAAATTCCATTGAATGGACAATATTTATAAATGAAACATTTCTAATTAATGAAGCGTCTTCTTCTCTAAGGTCACAATATTAACACTTGAGTTTCCCCCTAGCCTGTGTTCATTTGCTAATCCATTTATATATTTGTATTTTTGTCTCTTTTTCTCTTCTTTTCTTTCAGTGTCTAGTTAGATCTAGGTCCTAAGATAATTGAAAAGGCTAAAATTATTTATAAAAAATATGTTGTGTTTTTATAAGGATTTCCTAGACTAGTGGGAAGGAAGATTTTAATCAAATTATTGCATAAGTATATTAATAGTTATTATGGACTGAATTGTGACCACCTCCAAAGTCCATGACATTGTAGTTGGAAATGTCTTTTAGACATAACTAAAATTAAATGAGGTCATACAGTGGAGTCCAGTCCAGTTTGACTGAAGTCCTTACAAGAAGAGGAAGAGGCACCGGGGTCGTACTCATTCAGAAAATACCCCTGTGAAGACATAGCAAGAAGTCCTGAAAAAAGACCTCATGAGAAACCAAACCTGCTGACAACTTAACCTCAGATTTTCAGGCTCCAGGACAATGAGAAGTAAATTTGAATTGTTCAATTCATTCCTGTCTTTGAAAATTTTTTATGGAAACCTGAGTAGACTAGTACTGTAATCTTAACAGTAGTAATATTCTGTGGAGGAGAGACACATGATCTATGAGGTCCTCTAATAGGATGGATGGACGGAATTTCAAAGGTCAGAGAATACTACACATGGACAGGATGATTGAACTGATATGAAAGGATGTTCATAGTTATGTGGCAAAGCAAAGAATATCAGGCAGGAGAAGGCTGTCATTGAAAGAACAGGCCACGGAAAAAGAATCACTCTATCATTGACTTTGAAGCAGGGAATGTGTGTGCACGTGCATACGCATTTGTGTGTCTGTGCCTGGGCTACGTATCTCATGTCCTTGTTAGATATTTTCAAACAAGGAACACAGGCAGCTTAGACTAAGTGGAGGTGGAAGGGATTCGTGCTTTAGATGACAGGACATGAAGGGGGAAGTTGGGATTCAGAATCCAACATCTTTAAAAAAATGAGGGGGCAGAGGTTGAGTTCTTTATATTTATGGTGTTTTCTGTTTTCTTTAAGAGGGGAGAAACAAGAGAGGAATGAAATATGGGATATGTTGCACTTCGAGGAACACTGAACCAGAAAGGATTTAGGAGTGCTACAAAATAACCTGAGAAGTGTTAATGAAGCAGCTCATACTTAATTCTATTTCTGTCTCTTAGCTTTCTGCCATTCATCTCATTCCAAAGTGAGGTAGAAATGAATGGTAATCTACCAACTCATAATACTACTTTCTGCCTAAATTTCTCCCTAGGAACTCAGGGTATTGCATGCATATTACACCATCAATCTTTATAACACTGCAAATAAGCCCATTGACATTCCAGGAATACTGCAAAAGAAGAATGGGTACTGTAGGTGTGATAATGGTCAATTGGAATTTTAGATTAGTTCTGGTAGCTCAGTGCAAGCTCATTAGGCAAAGGTTTGGTTTAAGAAATATATTTTACTAACTTTATTATGAAAGTTGAACATTTATATTAATTAATTCTCACTCTTCTTGCAAGTCCAATGCCATCTATCCACGGAAACCACAGAACAGGTCCTCATTTCTCTGTGTCACTGTTGATGCTGACAGCGGCTTCTGTTATGGGTCAGGTTACATATCTAAGAATAGATATTTCTGGGAAGAAAAAAAAAGAGAAATTAATCGAAGCCTTTCTTTGCATTATTTTATCTTTATGATTGATTCTTGTAACTATTTATAGTTGGAAGAGTTATTCCGTTTGTCCTGAGATCATCCATTTCTTGATAGCTATTCCAAGCATTTGAACAATGAAAGACAAAGCAAAACCATAGAAGACAGCCAAAGAAAGGCCAGGGATTAAAAGATTTTAGCTTGTTTCAGTCTCTTTCATTTCTTCTTTTCTTTTTACTGTTTGCATGAGAAAATTCAGGGGGCCAGTACCATGGTTGGAACCTCAGGGCCATGAGCAGACAGGTGCTGAGTTTGGCACCAGGATATTTTATGATCACTCAGTGGCTTAACTAAGTTCAGTGAGGTATATGACTCAAAAGATTTTCAGGTTAAAGCTCAAACATTTCTGGCATTCTTTTCACAAAATGATCTGATATAATGACCCTGCTCAGTGTCAGTTAAGAATATTTGGCACATTGCAATGTAGAGAAATATGACAAAGAAACCAATTATTATAAAAGATAAACAAGTTGGAGACTTGTGCATCCAAATTCAGATTACATAAATGGGTCCCAAGTGCAGCTCAGTGTTTTCTAAAGGTCTAGGTATCATTTTTTTTTTATTTAGTGTTGTCATAGCGATTACTAAAAAGGACAGACAGAAGGTTGAACCCTTGCATACATCCCTCTTTGTTTCATTAAAGGAAAGCTAGGGCAAATGTTAATATTTCCTGACAATTCTGGATAATGATTTTAGACTATTTCCTAGAACTCCGGGGACTAGGTTCAGCACATCATTTTTTCTTGGAAATATATCGCACATAACATGCATAAAGAGGGAATCAATTGTCCTCTGGGAATCTTATATGAGTATACTAAATTTTTACATTGTAGAAGTATCATTCCTTCTAAACTAAACTACTAAACTACTAAACTAAATGTAGTTTAGTTGAGATATTTTAATGTCTACTTCCAACCACTTATCCTTCTTTTAGTCTCAGCTCTTTAGTATTCTGCCCATATGAGAAAAATTAACTTCCTACTTATAATATAAACATAATAATATAATATATTATAAGATAAACTTATAATAAATAATATATAATATAATATATTATAATATAAACTTATAATATAAACATAAGGTCCTGTGACAATTAAAAAATATACAAATATTTTTTCTCACAGAAACACCTGTTTAGGCAAGAAAGGGTGTCATGGTTAAGAAGTCTGAAAGTTGGGTTAGTATCCAATTCAATCTTTTCCATTTATTGCCTTTCTGCCATGAGCAAAGTATTTATCTTCTTTTGTCTCAATGTCCTCAGCTGGAAAGTGGAGAAAGTTATATTGGGTTTTGTTTATTTGTTTGATAGGATTTAGTCATATAGCATATAAATTACAAAACAATTCGTATCATACATTTATTAAATATATCAAGGGATACCAAAAATACTTGGAAAATAACATTTTGTTCTTAGAATCTTTAACTTTGTATATAATAGTTCCAAGAAATAAAAAATGTAAACTTTTTTTTGCTATTTTGGGTGAGTTCCAATCTAATCTGTTTAAACCATAACAGTATTACTATTTGTAAATCTAAAAAAATTAACTTCTTAAAATAAAAATTCTAATTTTAAAATATTCTATCTATGTCTACTTAACTGTTTTCAAACAGACTATATGACCAGCTGGGAAACAACTCTCCCAGGATAGAAAGAGAAATTCTGATAAAAACATGATAAGATGTCCGATGACTTTTTATTTTCTAAAATACAGATATGCATTTCTCTTTTTATGTTTCCTTGTATTTTTGGCAATATCTTGAACAAAGCATGTAAGAAAAGTATAATGGCAACAAGTCAAATGTTGCAACATGCCTTACATTCACCCTCAGTGACTCAGAGCAGAAGACACAACGTGGTTAACCCCAGAATTATTAATAATTTAAGAAATATGAAAGGTTGCTTTTGTGCAATATCAAAGCAAAACTATAAGATAGCACTGCATAAAAATCTGTTATGAGGACTTCAAACAGATGTGAAACATCGGTGACTTAAATTTGAAAATTGACAGCAAAATCTAACAAATTACTACCATATTTTTAGTATAATTGGTTACAAAAAGAGTGGTTTCACTATAGAATCATGAGGAGATTTGTATCTGTTGGGTTGGTTATTTTATTTGAAAGGGATTAGCCTGTAAGAGTTACTAAAAATGTTAACACAGACAAGGTTAACTCTTCTATTTTTCCCAAGTTTTGCCCATAGCTACCTCTTTATTATATGATTGTGAATTATTCTTGTGTGTGTACATGTGTGTGTGCGTGTGCATGCGTGTGCATGTACATGTGCATGCATGTGTGTGTGTGCGTGTGTGTTGGTGGGAAATGAAACCACCAGGGATATTTACCTCTAAGCTACACCACCAGCCCTATATCTTATGTTTTGAAACAGGATAACTCTGATTTGTTGAGGGCACTGCTAAGTTGTTGTGGCTGGCCACAAATTTATGATACTACTGTCTCGGCCTCCCAAGAACTATGATTACAAATGTATACCCTCATACCCAGCTTGAATTATTCTTAATGTAAAATTTCAACAAAAGCAAATAAGATTGTGAAGAAATTGCCTAAAATTAATAAAACATCATCAGAAATCTGATTTCTGTTAACCTAGAAATGGTGACCCAAAGTGTTCCATACCTGGCTTTTCTTTTTGAGTTTTGATATTTTAAAATCATTCACCTTAAGCAATGGTACAAAAATGACATATGATGTATTATCAAGGCATTAAAAATAACTTTAGTACATCTGAAAGTACTTCAGAAGCATCTGTTGAAATGTAATTGGGCCAATTATTTTAATTATACATTTATTCTTTCAATCATTCATTCAACAAATGAATCCAGCCATTAGTAAATGCCATTATTGGGGAACAAAAAAGGGAGAAAAATAGATTCTTTAACTCCTCTAGCACATACATTTTACTTTGATGTCAATTAATAAAAACTAAACAAATAATGAAATGTATAATTTGCTAAATGGTGATAAATGCAATAAGAATTGAAACAGAAGCTGGGCGTGGTGGTGCATGCTTGTAATCCCAGCATTTGGTTGGCTGAGAGAGGAGGATCACAGTTCACCAACTGACGTAGCTACTTATGGATGCCCTCTCTAACTCAGTGAGACCCTGTTTCAAAAGAATAAAAAAAGGGCTGGGGTGGAGCTCAGAGGTAGAATCTCCCTGGGTTCCATCCCCCGTACTGCATTAAAAAAAAAAAAATTGACACAGAGAAGTCAGATAGGAAGTGCTATATTGTCGGGTGTTATCTTAGATATGTGAAATGGAAATAGGGTGATATTTAATAAGAGGCCAGGATAAAGTGTGGGAATAAACTAAAAATGTGTAGGTTAACAAAACTATTATGTAGAAATAAGCATTGGTTCAAAGCTGCTGAAATGGGATTATCTTTGAATATTTGAGGAAGGGGATGATGTCACTATAGCTACTTTGATGTTAGCTAAAATTCATCATCACAGATTGGATATCTTAGATCTTAATAGGTCAGGGCAAAAGCTTTGCTCTAATCTAAGTAAAAATAAAGGATTAAGCAATTGGATGGTAGGATACGCAGTTTGAAATGATTTCTCCAACTACTTTAGGGATGACTGAGTACAACTCGTGATAACTTATAGGATGATTAAGTAATAGACAGGAACCATTACAGTGTCATAATTAGCAAAACAATGAAAGAGGGTTAATAAATTATTAGTTTCTAGAAGTATTTTAAAGAAAGGGCCAATACGATTCGAAGATTATTTATTTATAGCAAAATATTTAAATATTTTTAATGTTAAGCCCTCCTCTCCACTTGATAAAGTAGAATGAAAATTGCCACTTACTAAGATTGAATACAGAATAAGGGCAGTTTTATGGTGAATTCTATTAGGTTTTGGACATGTTGAGTGCCAAATGTTTATGAGACATCATATCGAGTTATAGGGATATGAGTTTTATGAATGATCCAGTATTTCAGGAGGTGAATGATCTGGGGAAATGATTCAAGGTCTTTCAATTTTGCTTTGAGGTCTTTAGTAGTCTGTAGAGTAAAAGTAAATGGCTTTTAAGGTAATCATGGGGTCACTAAAATGTGAGAGAGAAGATGGATAAGTGTAGGCCTCGGGTGACAAGAGCATAGATAAGGGCACTTAGTGGCATATGAATAAAAAGAACAAAAAAGCCTTAGCGGTACTAAGAATTTAACAGTAATATTATATTATAGAATTTCAGTTCAGGGTCAAAGAAGAAGGTGGTCAAGTCTCCAGTACATAGGCACTTGTAGGGACTTCCTCTATAAGACCCTAAAGCTCAGAAAATAAAATAGAGAATCAATAAATTGGACGGCATCAAATTATAAAGCTTCTGTGCAGCAAAGGAAACCATTACAAGATCCCACAAAGAGAGCTTGCTCAATAGGAGAAAGTCTTTTCCAGCCATCTCTCTTATAGAGGACTAATATCTAGAAAATGTAGAAAACTTGAAAACCTTAAAACCAAAACATGCAATTAAAATTGGCCAATTATAGGAGGAACTCTATATGAAGAAGGAGAACCCATCGATAAGCAAGTTATAGAACCAATCAAGGTGTCTATCAACAGATAAATTGATAGGAAAATGTGATGTAAAGACAATAGAATTTTACTATCTACAGAGAGAACAAAATTATGCTATTGCAGGAAAATTAATGGAATTAGAGATTATTATGCTAAGTATAAGATTATTATGCTAAAAATTAACAAGTGTCCTAAGACAAGGGTCAAATATTTCTCTCACTGTTCAAGCTAGAGAGAAAAAAAAATAAAGTGAGAAAAAGGAAGACATAAACCCGTAGAATACTGGGAGGGGGTTGGCAGAGAAATATGAAGAGGGAAAAATGAGGTTTGAGGCAAGAAAGAGTTCAAGTAATGTTCTATATATGGAAGGTATCACTATCAATGGGTGGAAGGAGGATGTAGAGAGGTGGGTTTAGAGGGAAATGTAAGTGCTGTGTGCATGTATAAATGTATCACATTGATTTCAATGAATATGTAATATAATGCACCAATAAAAGTATGAATAAGACCTAAAAAAAATAAGACCCAGAAAGAAGGTGGGTGTGCTCACTTTCTGATGGCTATGACGACCATGCTTGAATTCTTCACATAAAACAACCCCAAGCTTTCTTTATATATTTTAAGCCCTCATAATATCTTCTCTGGAAAGTCACTCTTGGAAACTGGAGGGAGGGTGCTTTGATGCACAGGAAGAGATGGGAAGGGAGGCTATATAGTCAGACTGTATGGAGGATGCCCCTGGTCTTTCCCCATTCTATGCATTGACATTCTCTTGTATAGGCAAGTAGAAAAGAGCATTTTTAGGATGTGGTGGGAGCTTGGTATCATGTATTCCCTTGATAACTGGTGAAATTAGAAAAAGTTAAATGTCATAACCTGAGTTCTCCCCCACTCTGCTTCCAAGGACAACATTCCTTAGCCAACCAACCCTCTTTATTAAAGGAACCTGAATTACTTCTTGCTTATGCCTGAGAACTAAATTTCAATTGTCCAGCAGATGAGAGAATTATTTAAACAAATCAGTCACATCTACAGAAAGCACTCTGTCCTATGTGTTGGTCTGATGAGGCCCCTGGTTGTTCATTTTGTTACTGATTTCAATCCCTAGAGAACCTGTTTCGGTGGTCAGTAGGTGCCTTTCTTCTCTAAGTTGAGTGCATATGACCGAAAAATGACTGTCTATTTTGACTGTTTAATTTGGAGTATTTTGTGGTCGGCCCAAATCTAAAACTCTAGTATAAGAATCCCATTTTCACAAATGGGGTTAATACAATATGATTAAAATAAATATTTCACCTGTGTTTTTGTAGGTATAGATACTCCACATAGAAACACTCTAAACCAAATGTAAATAGTAGTCATGAACACAGGTGATTTGAATTTTGATAAGAAATGTTTATGAATGTACATCTTGTCAATCAGTAAGCAAAACATGAGGAGGGGGAGGGAACGGGGTGCAAATTGTGGAAGGGCTAAATGAGTGATATGCATGTATGTCTCTACCATCTTGTACCTCAATGAAATGTATGACTATAATGTACCAATAAAAATGTAAAAATAGGGCCTATCAACAGAGTGAGCAAACAAAAAATGACAGATCAACAGATAACTTGCTACTAATTTTCAGTATAACTATTTACTAAAACAGTATTTAGATATAGAGTCATGGGGCTCTTTTTTTTCCTTCTCCTCCTCTTCCTCTTCTTTTTCTTCTCTCTTTCCTCCTTCTCCTTCTCCTCCTCCTCCTCCTTCTTCCCCTTCTCCTTCTCTTTCTCCTTCTTCTCCTTCTTTTTTCTCCTTTATTTGAAGAAATCAAAACTATAGGAGCTGCTGAAAACATGACCACGGACACGGTTGAATGCTCCATTTAACTCAGGTCGAATGCTCTATTTAACTCAGGTTGCCCAAATCTACTTGTTTAGTATATGGTGAATAGAAATAAAGATTGAAAAATAGATAGATAAATAGATTAATTGATTGATTGATTAATGACTTAAGCTCTTAATGTAAAGTACTACTGAAGAAAACAATAAAATTCTGTATGTATGTGAGTGTGCTGATCTGTTAAGAGTCACGATCACCCCATAACTGACCTGGGGATCTTACTGTCTGCAAATTGATTTGAGAGAAATGGGGAAACAAAGGGGACTTTAAATAAATGAAGGGAGACACCAGTAGATTAGTAGAAGGGGATTTGAAAAGCAAGATGAGGAGAGAAAAGGGAGAACTGATGAAAACAATTTAAATAATGTTATGGTCATATGTAAGATTATCAACTACAATTTTGATTATATGACGAGGCAAAGGGAGCTGGAGAGGACATACCAGGTACTGTAGCCATATATATTTCTATCACTTTCAACCTCAATATGATGTATAATTACAGTGTATCAATAAAAGTATATTAAAATAAAATAGCTCTGTAACTAAAAAAGATATTTAACCATGCATGGTAATTTGTTGAAGAATAGAACCCTAATATTGGATATGGGAATATTTTTCTGTGTAAAGACAAAGATAAAAAGCTTAAGAAATAAGTGTCTGTCAACATAAGCCTTCTTCGAAACTGAGGAAATTATCATTTTCCTGTTGAATAAGAATGTGAAGCAATCAACTGCATGTTTGTAACTTTAAGAGATTTGATCCTCAAAGACCTATGTGTCTTCTTAATTTCTATGACCAACATATCTTTTTGTGGAATTAAACACAGTTTCAGCAGAGCATGGACAGAGAAATACTTAGAACTACTATCTTCTGAAAACTTCAGTCTCTGAAACTGCCTTTAAAAATAAAATCAAACCACAATATCAATATTATTAGAAAAGGCAAATGTCTTTTCAAGTGGCAACCTAACTTAACTGAGCGGGATGGGAGTGGAGGGAAAGAAAAAATTCCTAAAATAACATGACAAACATTCATAAGCATATCAAAGTCAATCACTAAACCAAACTTGAAAAGGAGGAAGGGGGAAAGGAATGATGTGGGAATTGAGAAAAGGATAAAGAGTGATTTGTGCATGTATGTCGCTATCATCTTGCACCCCATTAATAAGATGTATGGCGACAACACTCCTTTAAAAAGTTACAAGCTGAAAAAATTATGCAATGGTAATGTGGTATTTACAAATATTGGCATATATTTAATCATATATAGTCATGATGGAATTGAATAATAACTAATATTTAAAATATAAACCCTAACATACATATAAACTTTTGGGTCTGTAGAAATCTCTTTTGGTAAAGATCATATTTTTGAGTGATAAAAATAATAATCATTCCCATTAATAAAGAAAAAAATTATGAAAGTTATTGAGCATATAGTCATTCAAAAATGAACACTGAAATTATTATCTTGGAGTAAGGAGAATCTGATGAAAATGATAATTATTCTAGAAGTGAGCTAGAAATAAAATAACCATTATAAGAAAGAAAATCAATGTGAGTCTATTATGTATAAATTCTTTCTAGGGAAAAATAGCAATATCCGGGATGAAGCAGAAACTAGGAAATGAGTCCGTAAATTCCCGCTTGACCTCATTGTAGTCTTGTCCTTGGATCTAAAGTTCATATGTTATGTATTAAAGTTCCTATGTGAATTAAGCGGGCAAGAAGATATTGCCTTGATGTTGTATGTTACAGTGCGTAGCTTCCATCAATGACTCATAAATCAGAGCCAGTGTAAATGCATTTACATAAGACAGAGCATGAAGGTCAAGGACAAAGTGAAGCGGGGCTCCTCGCGTGAGAATCACGAGGAACTTCAGAAAAAGTAGCTAAGCAAGGGAGTTTGGGGAGTTTGTTGCTTTTTGGTTGTTTTCTGTTGTTGCTTTGCTTTGTGTTTCTGATATTAAATAATATTTTCTAGATCATTTGGATTAGGAGCAGGGTCATAAATAAGTAAATATAATTTTATTCTAATATATAATTTTATTTTAATTGTCTGTTACCATTTATTAAGGGAAAGAGAGTCAAGGGATACAAATGTGTCAATATAAATTGATAACAATATTAATTTTTGTAATTAATGTAGAGAACAAATAAAATATTGCAGCCTGGTGTGGTGGCGCACACTTGTAATCCTCGCGCTTGGGAGGCGAAGCTTTCAGAAGCTGCAACTTGGTAGGCTAAGCTATTTTTTCTCTGGCACCACTACTCAGTGTCCCACTGTGATCCCTAGAGACCCTAAAATAGTTCCATAAACTGCAGGCTGCAG
This sequence comes from Muscardinus avellanarius, assembly GCF_963383645.1. Classification (NCBI taxonomy): domain Eukaryota; kingdom Metazoa; phylum Chordata; class Mammalia; order Rodentia; family Gliridae; genus Muscardinus; species Muscardinus avellanarius. The sequence continues at coordinate 10,036,333 of NC_137803.1, forward strand.
TGGCCTACTGTCTGCCTCTAGAGCCTATTGACTAATTCACATTTTTACTATGTCCAATAGTATGCCCCACTCCCGCCTCTACAGGGATGATTTGCAAGGTCTCAGGCCCTCTGCGAGTTTATTTCCTTGCCACATAAGTTCTTGTAGCCAGGCATGGCCAACTCCTCATGTTGGAATGGTTTGTTAACTTATATTGTTGATGGGTGCTGCTCTGGATGGCTGCCAGAAGAGATGGGTTCAGCTGCCGCTGCTGCTGCAGTGTTAAAATGGATTGTCTATTCTGCCAGGTTCCTGAGGGGCCCTGGGGCAAAATGCAGATTGCTTTAGCTGATGTTCTGTACTTGTAAGCCCCACAACAATCTAGTTTCTTTCTGGAGGTCTCCAGAAGCTTCAGTGCCAGCAGCCGGCAGCCACCAGCTCCCCGCGTGTGGCCTGATCCAGCGGGGACAACACTGGTCTCTGGTCTCCATTTCTCAGGTAGAATGCACGAAAGGATCATTTTACAGGTCTCTGCTCTTTTTTCTGGTTCTGCTTCCACTGCTTCTTTTTAATTTTGTTTTTTGTTGAGTTTTTCACTGCTTTTCTTCCCTGGTCAAGAAGCGGTCTTCCCAGTGGTTGAGGTATGAAACTAGGCATGCTTAGTTCTCAAAAATATATCTTTAGAAAAAAAGTTTCCAGGTTTTAGTCTGTGCTCCCCCACATGGATCATTACTTTAATTAATTTTTGATGCATTGTAATCATACTTTGTAATGGAGTTCAGGGTGACAGAGGCAGACAACTACACAGCTCTCATCAAGCCCTAGCCCAGATCCCACCCTCATGGCTTTGCAAAAAATATTTAGAGAATACCTAAGACGGAATATTGTTCTTGGTGGGTATTGTATTCAATGCAGGTTATTATCCCAGAAACTTTTATGATCTGTTAGCAATAGGAGTGGTTATAGATAATGATTAATGCCTTTTACAATATTTACTAGTTTAGCTTTGAAAGATTGTGATGCTTGATGCAGTATACCCTTGTCATTCAGAATAAAATTAGGTTTGCATTCCTTCTGAAATCTATGAGTGTGTCAATCTTATCAGTGAAAGAAATTTATCAAAGTTTCCTTAAATTTTATTTTTAAAGTTTATTTTATTTTACTTATTTTGTAGTACTGGGGGTGGAACCCGGGGGCATTCTACCTCCAACCTTACCCCAGCCCTATTTCTTCTTTATTTTGAAACAGGGTCTCAGTAAGTTGCAGAGGACCTCCCTAAGTGGCTGAGGCTAGCCACGAACAGTGATCTTCCTGTCTAAGCCTTCCAAATGCTGGGATTACACGCCTGTACCACCACACCTGGCTTATATTTTTTTCTTATTATTTTATAATAGAAACATCAGCAGATGATTAACAATAGTTTTCTTTCCAGACAATTCTGAATATATACCTTAAAGCTGTTGATATAACATGTCCTTCATTCCTTACGAAGAAATAATTTGGAAAGATGTTTAATTGTAGATAACATATATACAGCAATATTTGTAAATACATAGAAAGGAAACTATAGCCACGCTTGGTGGCTGAATCAGGAGGAACACAGGTTTGTGGCCAGCCTCAGCTACTTAGTGAGGCCCTAGGGCTAGAGGTGCAGCTTGGAGGTGGACTGTCCTTGGGTTCAACCGCCTGTACCACTAAAATAAATAAATAAATACATAAATAAACCTATACATATTTATATATGAAACTAGCTCACTGTACTTGACACCTGAATTGGTTATTCAACAGCTTTTCTGTCTTAGTTCAGACAGAAGCTCTCATTTAGCCTAAGAAAACTATGGCAATCAGATTATCTGTACACACCATTGTTTGAGGATGCCAGTTTGAGTTTTGGTCTGCATGCATGAGTAGACAAAGGGACTCGTGATTCCATTCAGCACAAGGAGGTAGACAGGAGGATGATTGAAAATTCTTCATTTCTCAATTTATTTTATTGTTATGTATAGATGTAAATGTAAAAGGCTATAGAGCAAAACAACTTAAAAGACAAAGCGAAAATGAACAAAAGTAAGGGGCATCTAAAAGGAATCATAGGTGGTGTGTGCATGTAGGCCTGTCTCACTTTAAACTTCACGGGGATGCATAATTACAATTACCAATAAACGTGTATTAAAAAAGAATCACGCCGGGCGTGGTGGCGCACATGTGTAATCCCCGCGCTTGGGAAGCAGAGACAGGAGGATCGATCTTGCTGGTTCGAAGCCAGCCACGCTGGCTTAAGAGACCCTCATTCCAAATAAAAATATAAAATAGGTCTAGGAGTATAGTCCGGAGGTAGAAGGCCTTCCAGGAACCCCAGTATCACACACACACACACACACACACACACACACACACACACACACAAAGAACAACAACAACAAAAAAGAATCCCAAGGTAAACAGATATAGATTGATTAATTATGTCATTTCTGAAGCCTGCACAATTCTTCTTATCTATATATGCACTCACTTATTTTTCTTAATTAAATACAATGAATTATAGATATGCCTGTAATCCATGTGCTTGGGAAGCTGAGACAGGAATGATAAGTTGGGTCCCTTCCCTCACCTATTTGATCTCAGGATGGGGACAGGAGGCAGAACGCTGGAAGCAGAGATATCCTGAGATTCCAGGTGCTGGAAGACATACTCCAGAGATTGTGAGACTATGTATGTCGCAAGAAAATTGGCATTCCCATGCTTAGTCTCACCCCCCAAAATATGGGCTTAAAAGCAGAAGTACTCCACTCTGCCACATGTGTGACTCAGCTGGCCCATCTGGACTACTTGCAACTCTCCAGACAGATGGATCTTTGGTCCCTTCCCCCACCCGCTGACCTTGCCCGGAACACCAAAGGTGCCAAGTTCTTTCAGATTAAAGCAGATTTTTGTTACTGTGATGGGTGTTTTCCCTCCTTCGCTGGCTCCCCAAGCCCCCACACCCCCCAGTTCAGCCTTTCAAGGAGGATCTCAGGATTGAGATCAGCTTCCATAACATGGTGAGGCTTTTTAGAAATTTAGTGAGGCCCTGATTAAAAATAAAATAAAGTGGGTTTGGGGGGTAGTTCAGAGTCTTAAGTCCCTGAATTCAATCTCCAGTACCAGAAAACTATTAATTAGACAAAGTATAAAATTTCCTAATTTTAAAAGCCATTTCCACCTTTCTCTTAATTGCCTCTACATCTTTCTAACACAATACAAACATTAGGAAGACAGTCCCCTTTGTAGAATTGTAATCTGCATTGTTAAGATACCATCACAACCTCTAACAGCTCTCTCTAGCTTCAGTTTAAATCTAAGCAAACACATGAAAATTTCTTAGAAACTGTCTAAAACAAGATTCCTCACAATCCACACAAAATTTCTTAAACTGCACACACTCTGCTGCTTTTGTGCCTCAGATAATCACCAAGCTGCTTTTAAGCTGAACCTTATAAAATATAACCAATACAAATATAATAAATTAATTACATTTTAACACATCCAGCTTTAATTGTAATAAAGAAGAGTGTATTAAATACAAACAATATCTGATAATGCTGGCTTGGGTTAAAAATTGTTTTGTGGGAGGATATTTCCTAATAGTTTTAGATTCTCGGGTTAATTTAGCAAAAAAAATTACCAGAGACTTTTCCATGAGCAACTTCATGTATGGTTTCCATGCCTGAGTTTAAAATATATTATTAGAACAGTTTTAATCTCCTAAAATTTAGATGCTCCTTATGATTCTGGTTCACTATGAAATTAAAAAGTCCATTTCATTGATGATATGTGTGCCAAACTACCCTGAATTCTTTAATGATCTGCTAGAATTTAATGAAACCAGAGCTCTATCTTTCCTTCACATGTAAAGTGAGGTAAAACACAGCAAAAAAGCAACTCTCCACAGCCAGGAGGGGAGGCATCACCAAAAGTTTAATTTGTGGTGACTTTTGATCATGGGAATTTGAGACTGAAGAATTATTAGAAAATAAATTTCCGAGGAGGAAAATTCCTAATGTATATGACGGACATTCATAAACATCAAAGTCAATCAGTAAGCCAAAAATGTGAAGGAGGGAGGGGGAGAGAATGGAAAGGGGTGGGAATTGGGGAGGGCTAAATGAGTGATGTGTGCATGGATGCCTCTACCATCTTGTACCCCATTAAGATGCACCAATAAAAAAATATAAAAGAAAAGAAATGTCTGTGTTTAAGTCACTAGGCCTATGAGAATTTATTATGGTCGTCCACAACAAATAATATAGTAATTCAACTGTTTATTTACATGGGCATTTATACATATAGATATATATCATTAAATAAATATTTATATGTGTATATGCATATATTATATATTGCCTTATATAATATATGATCCATAATAATATATTCACATGTAATATATAATTATATGTTCTTATATATTTTACAGCTAATTATTAACTTTATTCTAGTAAAAAATGACATCATATGTCCATTGTTTCCAAAGGAACTATTTGGCACATCCTAAAAAAAAAAAGAAGTCTGTAATATACTATGGGTGTTTAAAGATGGATGATAGAAGGTCTTGATGAGGACGTAAAGGAAGACTCCAAGGACTCGCTGGGGTTTGATTTAGACATTGACAAATGGAGCACATTTTGACAGCTGGATGTGGTGGTAGAAGGATTCTGACAGAGAGAAAGAGATAAAGAAGACTGTATTGTGAGCAAACATGTGTGCACTTGCTCGTGTGTTAAGTGTTCATGCCAGCTTGTCCTAATTTTATTAACAGCCACTGTTCATCCACACATCCACAGGACACAATTTCAACAACAGGTTTCAAAAATGGATATGTATGACCAAAATAATCAAGTGGTATGCTTCAAAGTGAATTTTTTGTAGTATCTGAATGGCAAAAAAATCTAAAAAAGAAAAACAAATATGTATGTATTAAGTAATATTCACCAGAGAGATGCAAATCAAAACTACCCTGAGATTTTACCTAACTCCAACTAGAATGGCAATCATTCAAAATACAAGCAACAGTAAATGTTGACAAAGATGTGGAGAAGTGAGAACCCTAAAAAATTATTGGTGGGATTGCAAATTAGTGTAACCACTTTGGAAAACAGTGTAGAGGATCCTCAGAAGAATGGGAATGAACTCACCATTTGATACAGCAATATCTACCTAAATAAAAGGAAACCAAACTACCAAAGTGACGCATGCGTATCTATGTTCATAGCTGCACAATTCACCATAGCCAAACTATGGAACCAGCCAAGATGTCCATCAAAAGATGAATGGATTACAAAACTGTGGGATATGTACACAATGGAATTTTACTCAGCCATAAAGAAAAACACGATTACATAATTTACAGGGAAATTGATAGAACTGAAGGACATTATGCCAAATGAGATTAGTCAGTCACAAAAGAGAAGAAATCGGATGTTTTCCCTAATATGCAAAAGCTAGGGAGAAATCCACATATTTTATATTGTTCTGAGAGCCCATATCTCCACCCTTTATCTATCTATCTACCTATCTATCTATCTATCTATCTATCATCTATCTATATCTATATGAATCATTCGTCCATCATTTATTCTTCTATATATCTTTTATCTATCATCTATTTATCACCTATCATTTATTATATTTTTTGAGCACCAGGTATTCAGCCCAAGACCTTGCACATACTTAAATAAGTGTTTTATCACTGAGATTGAACCCCCGTACATAGCTCATGGCTAAAATTTTAGTGAGTTTAATCTTTAGGGTTTTATTTGTATTTTTGGTTTTAGCTGGAGGAATAGAAAAAGGTAGTATTCAAGGAAATTTTTAAATGTCTTTTTAAAATGTCCAGTATATTTAAATGTTCTAAGTACAGAAGTGGGCTTCTACCTTGTTAGTAGATTTAAGGATTTAGATCTAGAGAGCAGCAGATAAGGAAACATATAACTCATCTCACACACACACACACACACACACACACACACACACACACGTCGGGGTTTGTGAAATACAATAGTAGAAGAAACTAGCAAAGATCAGACAGAAATTAACCTTGGCAAAACCTTGGTTAACAATGATATTTAGAATGAATACAGATTAAAAATACCACAAACTAAGGACAAATACAGATATAGAGGCTACTTTGTCTAAACATCTACACCTTCACTGTTAAAGTTGATACTTGACCAAAACATACGATTGCCATTTTAGTCTTTCCTGTTTTAAAGGCTTAGAATCTTAATCCTTAGGCTCCAGGATTTTTACATGCAATCAGCTATTATGGGCATTCCTGATTTATGCTATATCATTGAAATCTGGGAAGCTATATCATCAGAGGACAAAATGTAACATAATTACCATGCTTAATTGTAGCTCAGTATGAATCATGAAAGCCATTTAAACTGTCTTCTGAGAACAATAAATTTAAAGGCGTAATTGCTATAGTATTAACCTTGCTGCAACATAGTAAATGTTCTCCAACAAATGAAAGAATGACAAAGGTAGATGATTCTGAAAGAGACACTAAAATACATATCATTATCAGAAAATGGTAGTGAGAGAGTCCTTAGCTCTGAAGTATGACGGGCTACCACTGGCAGTATTTTGATTAAACTTTTAAAATTTTATTACATTTTTCTACGAATTAAATTGAATGGAATTGATTATTTTGAGACAGGGTCTTGTTTGTTGCCTAGGTTGGCCTGAAATTCACAGTCCTTCTGCCTTAACTTTCTAAGTTGCCCAGCTTCTGATTTATTATGTATTTATGTATTTATTTATATACAGTGCTGGAGACTGGACCCAGAGACATTTTACCTCCACGCTACATCCCCAGCCCATTTTTATTTTGAAGTGTTCTCACAAGTTTACAGTGAGCCTCACTAAGTAGTTGAGGCTGGCCATGAACCCATGATCCTCCTTTCTCAACCTCCCAAGTACTGGGAGTATAAGTGTGTACCACCACACCCGGCTTGCTTTTATTTATCATTACTTTTTCTTCTTATTTCAGTAGCAGAGGTTGAAACCAAGGGTGACCTACTACTGAGCCCCATCCATAACTCCTTCCCTTTCTTTGTGACGGACTCTCCTTACTCCTGAGACTGGTCTTAAACTTGCAGTCTTCCAGCTTTTCCTTTCAGACAGCAGAAATTACAAGCAAGTACATCTGTGACCAGCAGAAGCACATTTAATGTATTTTTTAAGGGCAAATAATTATTCTTCACAGTTTTGGAGGTAAAAAATGTGCAAGTATGGGGTCAGCAAGACCATCATCCTCTTGTAGGCTCTAGAAAAGACTCTTTTATGCCTGTGCTCAGTTTTTGTGGTACCAGATGCTGTTTGGAGTCCTTGGTTTGAAACATCTTCAATTTGATTTCTTCCTCTATCTTTATATAACCTCCTCTTAATTTCTTCTATTCTGTATCTTACAAAGTCATTTATGGCATTTGGGTCCCACTCAGGTCATTCAGGAGTCTCTCATCTGAAGACATTCAACTGAATTAAATCTGTAAAGCTCGGTTCAACTAAATAAGATAAAATTCACAGGCTCAAAGAATTGGCATTTAGCTAAGTCTTTGGGGGACCTTCATTCAAACCACTATACAATCTATTAACTTAGGCTTTTCCCAGTTTCATAAGAGACGGTGTAATGCTTAGTCTGGATCGTCACTTGATTGGATCATGAAATTATTAAGATTGTGCGACTTTAGGTTGTTGATGAGATGCTTGGTTTGTGTAATGGAAGATGAAAGGAGAATATTGAATTCTCAATTTTCCTGAATTTCCTCTTTTTTACTATTGGAGGAAAATAGTCATTCTTTGTTTATGGACTATATGCTAATATTTTAAATGTAGTGCCTTGCGCTGGGTGTGGTGGGGCACACTTGAAATCCCAGTTCTTGGGAGGTGGAAACAGGAGGATCGCGCAGGTGTGGAGCCAGCCGCGCTGTCTTAGGAGACCCTGTTTCCAAATGAATATAAAAAATAGGTCTGGGAGTGTAGCCTGGAGGTAGAAGGGTTTCCAGGAACCCCAGTACCACCAAAAAGTAAAATTAAATTAAAATTAAAGAAATGTAGTGCCTCGTGAATGATATTTGTTACCCCCAAAATCCATCAATTTACTTCCCTCTTTATTACAAGCCATTTCTATATCTTGCTCTAGCCAGAACTAGAAATTTGCCTCTGCTCTGGGAATAAATAATGTAGTCAACAATAAAATATATATTTCATAATAAATGTTAATTTTACAGAAAATAGGGACAATCAATTAAATAAAATTGTCCTTTGAACATTTTACTAAAATCGACTATATGCTAACCAATCAACCAGGTAAAAGTTTCCAAATTCATCAATGAAATAGTTTGTTTCTACTAATTTTATTGACATATAAAAATTGAATACTACAATAAACTTCATGTCTTAGATGAAACAGACTCAAATACAAACTACCAAAACTCATCTAAAATAAATCAGTGATGTGAAAAACTATACATACCAGAGAAATATAAATAATCAAAATGTTCCCAGTAAAAGAATTTCCTCTGTTAGCCAAAAACAATTTCTCAGAAGTGATACCCAGGTGAATCATTAGTAATCAATTCTGAGAACAGAGTAAGGCTGACTATGTCAGCCTGTTAGAGTGGACCTGGGAGAGGAACAGACATGTCTCCTAAATTCACCTCTAGGGCTAGAGCCCAGCTCTTTGACAATTTGTACTTGCTTGCAGCTCCTGTTTCTTCTCACTAGGCAGAGTCTATGCCAGATTAAATATTTGGAATATCTTTACTGGGGACTATCAAGTGAATACATCAAGGGAAATAGCAGGATGCAATAGTCTGAAGCTTAGCTACATTCAGGGAAAGATCAGAACAATGAAAAACATCACGCATGGAAGGCAGAAATTAGACTAGCTCAAACCTCCATTGTGAGTCTCAGCAGCATTTTCTTTCTCACGCATGCACATACACACACAAAAAAAAAACTAAATAATAATTCAGAATACATATTTTTATTTCAGAATTTCCATGACAATTATTTTATGTTCTTCTGAAATGTGTAACAATTTTGAATTCGTGCATGGTAAATGTCGAGCTGAGACAATGATCCTCTAGGTGACAACATATCATTTAAAATCAGAGGAACCAGGAAGATGATAGGCTTCCTCTGCAATACCAATGATTGTTCGTGGAGGAAACTCGGCTTAGGCACGACTTTCAAAATCAGAAGAGGAGCCAGGTCTCTTAGAATAATGCAATATTTCAACATATGTTTAAAACCAAAACACAATACAATGTAGTGCAGACAACTTTTAAAATTAATTTGGAAACCAACATACTAATCAATAAATGTATTCATAAATACTGTCATAAAACAACAGTGAGAATTTAGAGTTGTATGCGCTTCTGAGAAAATTTAGTTTGTACCTATTAACCAGAAACTAGTGAAGAGGCACAAGAAAAGTGTTTCTTTTCTTAGAACTACTCCATTACCTTGGAATAATAATTAAAAACTCATACACTGATAAAGCAAAGTATTAAGAACCTTAATGCTTTAGGCAAGGCATAAATGTAACTCATGCATTCTGGAAATTGGGTTGCTAACGTTATTTCACCAATTCTGCTATTAGAGCCATAATTGATATAGTGTAGCAGAAAATAAAGTTTTAATGAAAGGAGTAATAATTTAAAATTTAAATAAAACTACATGGTTACTTTATTATACTAAAAATGATAGCTATTAATGATATCATATAATAATTTCAGGGAACTATATCTTATTTTTATGTTTAAACTGTTCCTATGATATGAACCAGAAATAAACAAATTAAGATATATACAGGAGTGATGGTAGTGACCAAAGTATATTTTATGCTTTTTTTCACCAGGTATGGTGGCGCACGCTTGTAATCCCAGCATTCTGGTGGCAGAGACCTGAGGATCACATTTCTCAGCAGGCCTCAGCTACTTATTGAGGCCCTCTGTAACTTAGTGAGACCCTGTTTCAAATTAAAGAATAAATATTAGGACAGGGGGTCTCACTCAGAGGTCAAATTCCCCTGGCTTCCATCTCCAGACTTGCAAAAAAAAAAAAAAAAAACCTAGAAATAAACCTAACCAAGGAGTTAAAACATCCATGATGAAAGTCATTAAACACTAAAGAAAGAAATTAAAGATGATAGTAAAATATGGAAAGATCTTCCTTCTCTTGGATAAGCATAACAAATAAAATCAAAATGGCTATTCTTCCAAAAATGATCTACAGAGTTAATGAAATTCTTATCAAAATACCAATGTCATTCTTCACAGACCTAGAAAAATCAGTCACTAATCTTATTTGGATAAAAAAAAAAAGCTCAGTCAAATCAATTTTCTGCAAGGAGAACCATGCAGGAGGCATCCCAATCCCTGTCTTCATATTATAGTACAGAGTTATATTAATAAATATAGCATGGAATTGGTGTAAAAACAGACACATAAGTTAATGAAACAAAATGTAAGATACAGAAATAAATCCACACACTTAAAGCAAGTTGATTTTTAACAAAGTTTTCAAACATATTCATTGGAAAAAAGACAGCCTTTTCAAGAAATGGTGTTAGTAAAACTGGCTATCAATTTGTAGAAAAATTGTATTAAATTCTTACCTCTCAAGCTGCAGAGAACTCATTGAGATGGCTCAAAGACCTGGAAATTAGACCAGAGACTGTGAAGCTACTGGAGGAGGGCAAAGGTTCAATACCCCAGCCTTCAACAAGAACCCCCAAAGCTCAGGAAATCAACAATAAATAAATGTGATGGGATTAAACCAAAGCTTCTGCTCATAAAAGGAAACTACAAAGAATGTAAAGAGAAAGCCTGTGGAACGGGAGCTCTTTCCCAGCTAATCGTGAGATAGAGAACTAATATCTAGAATATACAAAGAACTTAAATGACTTTACACTAAAAACATCAAGAAATAAGCAATTGAACTAAATAGATACTTACAAAAGAAGAGAAACAAATGGCCAATAAATACATTAAAAATGTTCAACATCATTCGTAATCAGAGAGATGCAATTCAAAACTACACTGAGATTCTAACCACAATCAGAATGGCAATCATCAAGGAAAAAAAATAAATGATGGTGAGGATGTGGGAAAATTGAAAATGTCACGCACTGTTAGTGAGATTGCAAAGTAGTCCAGCCTTTATGAAGCTCAGTGTGAATATTTCTCAGAAAACTCAGAATGGATCCACCATACGATCATCCTCTACCACTCCTGTACATATTTCCAAATAGAATAAAATCAGAGAGGTATAGGAATTTATGCATATCCATTTTCATAGCAGGACAATTCACAACAGCCAAATTATTGAACCAGCCTAGGTGTCCAAGAACAGATGAATGGATTACAAAATCCTAGGACATACATGCAATGAAATTCTATTCAGCAATAAAGAACAAAATTACATCATTTGCAGGAAAATGGATGGACCTGGACAGCATTATGTTACGTGAGATTAGCCAATCACAGAAAGTGAAGAGATATGTTTTCTCTAATATGAGTAAGTTATAATCAGGATAACAGAGGGACTTCAGATAAAAGAGGAGACACTTCAGTGAAGCCAGAGAGATGGTCTAGGAAAATGGGTGGAAAGAATCAATACTGGAATCACTTCCATTGGCATTACGTTCACATGTGGAAATATCACTGTCAATCTCAATATACTGGGAAAGGAGGGTGAGTGAGAAGGAAGCCAAGGAGAAGCCCACCAGCTGCTGTGAGCATCTATGTCACTATCACTACGATTTACATCATTACATGAGACCATAATGCACCAAGAAAAACATTTAGAAAATAAGATATTTGATCTATACCATGCCCTTCAGCTCAATTGTAGGGGTTCTATTTCTATGTTTCTGACAGGCTTTTGTATTTACTCCCAATTACTTCATCCCCATGTAATTTTTACATTATAACTTTGTGTGAGAGATAATTTCATATACAAGATAACTAAGAGCCCATGACTCAAAGATAAATATTCCTCAAGTAATAAAATGAGTGGGAAAGTTCTTTTTTTCCCATTGAGGAAAAGATCAATAGGACTGAAAAGGAAAATAAAATCAACAACATTCATTTACATTTGGGTTCGTTTTGCTGAATCTGTGCTCTTTTGCAAGCTATTAAAGTTTTTTTTTTTAACCAATTGCATATTCTAGGAAACTGTGTCATGTAATGTGACTTTGAGAAGTCAAACCACCTTGAAATTTTTTGACCCCCCAAAATCGATATCTTCCATGGTTATGACAAAACTTTCTGCGTCAAAATATTCTCTTAGTGTTAAAGTTTCAATGATAATAAAATTATCATCATGCTTGAGTAATTTTGATATAGTCCTTCCTAAAAAATCCATGACACTCATCAAAGCCTGAGTCCTAAACCATTATTTTTCTATGAATATTCTTAAGACTTTTTGTTCCTTCCTGTGTCTCTTTTAGCAACCTTTCATTATTTTGCTTTTTACATGCAAATATGCATGTAGGTGTTTTCACGTTCAGATATAGCATGCATATAAACTTGTTTTTAAGATGCAGTTGATAAATTTTTCTTCCTGTGAAAGTTATGGTATAGTTATGATGGGATGAAGGATGATTTTTCTGTTTAAAATAAAACTTATCAAGGGCTATGAGCATGCGCATTGCTATCAATTTGAACTACATATATATATGATCATCCTCTACCACTCCTGTACATATTGTACAATCAATATTGTACATATTGTACAATATTCTATTTATTGATTGTACATATGTACATATTGTACAATCAATAAATAGAATGATTTTTTTTGGTGGTGGTGGTACTGGGGTTCCTGGAAGCCCCTCTACCTCCAGGCTACACTCCCAGACATATTTTTTATACTTTTTTATTTGGAAACAGGGTCTCCTAAGCCCGGCGCCGCTGGCTTCGAACCTGCGCGATGCTCCTGTCTCCGCCTCCCAAGCGTGGGGATTATAAGCGAGTGCCACCACGCCCGGCAGAATGATGTTTTTAATTAAAGACATTCACACTTTATGTTAGAGTTTTGGGTAAGTAAATTAAAGTAGTTAAGTGAAAGACAAGTGTAAAAATGTGTTCAGCCATTAAGCGCCCTACAGTTTAGCCAGTATTTAAATACTGTGATCTTCTTTAACAAAGAAAAATGAGCTAGGTCTAAGGACAAAGGGAAATTGAAGAAAAAAAAGGAAAAAAGGAGCCAAACCACCTCGAGGTAAGCTGAATGATGGTGTTGTCTTCAGGCCTAAACTCCAGACAGTGAGAGAATTGTCCAGTTACACAGATCAGCAGCAGAAGGGTCAACACCTCAGGAGAATTCAGAGCCTAACTCCTCTCACCCTTTGTACACAGTACCTGTTTGGTTTGATCAAGGAAAACAGAGGGGTAACGTGCAGGGAACCAGAGTCGAATTTGCCACTCTATAATCTATTAGGGAGGCTGCAAGAGGGCTGGCCTTAGAAGCTCCCTGGGACTGACCCAAAAGATCACACTTTAAAAATCATAATGGTCACATGATTGAACCAATCTCTCTGCTTTAATCTTTTATAGAAGAATTATTTCAATGGCTCTAAATTGTTATGATTTTACTTAAACAGTTTTCAAAATTTTACACACGTTAATTTGTATTTTAACAATTTTTCTCTTTCAAAATTTTAGTATTCTTTTAAAATGACACAAATTTAAAATTTGTAAGGTAGGATATAATATTTCAATACATATCTATGTGTATCTATGTTCACATACATACACATACACACATTGTGTAAAAAGCATATTTTAATTTTTTCTCAGGTAAGAGAATCCAGGCACTAAGGATTTTTACAATTTCTTTTATTTTTTCTTTGTTTATAACCAATAATAAGTGTTCTATATTCATATAAATTATCCTAGCCCAGTCAAATAAATATTCTGTAATTTGGAAATCTATACTTGTCATTAATATAATGTAAATTATCTCCATATATATATACATGTATACACATATTTCAATATGTACGTCTAGAAGAAACTCTAGAAGGAGAAAGAATAGATGAGCAAATACGGTGACCTAATGGAGGAGGATGAAAAAGAGGGAAATACCCTAATGTGCATGATGTACGTACACAAACATATCAAAGTCAATCATTTAGCCACACATGAGGAGGGAGGGGGGAGAAAGTGGGAGGGGATTGGGTAAGGGCTAATTGGGTGATGTGTGCATGTATGCCTCAACCATTTGTACTCAGTTAAAACGTACTACTACAATGCACCAATATCAAATTTCTAAAAATAAATTATTAAAACTAATATTTAAGCTCATGAGATACATTTTTTTCTCGTCTCTTCATTGTCTTCTTCTCGGTATGATAGTCTTTTTATATCTGAAGCTATCCTTTCAGATAAAGCTCTTGACCTTGTGTAAGCTTTTTTCCTGCCACTCAAATTGGTGGACATATTTAGATTTGACTGTCACTTTGTACAGCCGAATCACTCATGGCACACCAGGAAACTAAGTCTTGTTTTCTTCCTGTTAAAATTTTTCTTTCTCTTCAGTCTATTTTAATTTAATTTCTATTTAATTCACTTTTTATTTTACTCTATAAATTTATTGTCAGTGTCTGTTGAAATATCCCATTCTTTATCTCCTATTGCAAAGTCAACACTGTCTAAATAGATGTCTTACTTTCAGACTTACACTTCCTTAAGTGACTAATAAAATTCTAAGAAGAGAGAAGGAATAGTTACTTTATATTTTTCAGAAGAATGTACTTAGGATAAGCTACACCTCGATTTCTCACACATGTCACTCAGATATGTGTGAGAAAGCTAAAACTTAGCTTTCTAAGCTAAAACTTAGGAAATTCTTACCTAAAAGAATAACACCTAATTCATACATAAACTTACTTGTGGAAAACTGTGTTTCAGTCATTCTGTTTAATACTGGAGATTCAATGGTTGGAAAAAGAAATCAAAGTGGTGTTAAATTAGTAGAAAGGCTAAGACTTTCGGTGTTCTCAAGATATTCATTTTATCCAAAGTCAATACAGAGACATCAAATGAGTAAAACTGACTGTGTCAACAGAAGATAGTTTCTGTCATAAAAAAAAAACTCTTAAAAAAACACAACTGCAAAATTCACAGGGAAATGGATGGACATTATGCTAACCGAGATTGGTCATTCGCAAAAAGTTAGAAATCGGATGCTTTCCCTAATGTGTGAAAGCTAAGATGAAATGGGTCATAGGAGAACTCCAGGTTAAAAAGGAGATTCTATAGAGGAGCACAGAAGGTGACCTAAGTGAGGGGATGGGAAGGGGGAAGAAGGAAACTCTTTGAAGCACAAAATTACTTATTCATGTTGTAGTCAATCACTAATCCAAGCATGGGAGGGAGGGATGGGGAGGGAGTGGGGTGGGGACTTGGTGGGGACTGGCTGGGTGATGTGTGCATTTATGTCTACACAAGTTTTTTTTTTTTTTTACCGCATTATGATGTATAAATACAATGCACCAATAAAAAATTAAAAAATAAATGAATAGTATGTTAAGGATAGAGAATGGGATGATTAGAAACACTAAATTAGGTCAAATGAAAAAAAAATGAATGTTTGCCTTTAGATATTGGCAGTGAATTGATAGAGAAGAAGGAGCAGATATGATGAATAGGTTGGTAACTTGTAGAAAATTGTTAGTGTTCAAATATTTTGCAGCTGATTGAGGAGAAACAAATCAGAAGGCAGTAATGTACAATCTTTATTAGGAAATGTCTGACAGGTTTGCTTATAGCAAGTTCCCCTTAGAACAAGAGTATGTGTTGAGATTACAGGGACAGGAGGTGGATACAAACCACTCAGAGGAGAAAGAAGTCTGCTTTCAAGGAAAGGGAATTGAAGAGTGGGATTACTGGGGGAAATTTCCTGCAGTTTTATGGCTAGTCTCTATCTCTGGTCTTCTGCAATAGTAAAATATGCAGTGATACAAGGACATAAGAAATGGATAAGTCTTCTAAGAAATCTTTATGTAAACTGAAATCTTAATTTTATATATTTTTTTCTTTTTCCAGTTCTGAGAGTTGAATCTAGGGACACTCTGAAACAAATCTACATCCTCAGACCTATAATATTTTTTACTGTGAGACAGAGTCTCACAGAGAATGGCCTGGACATATAATTCTCCTGTCTCAGCCTCAAAATATGTTGGTATTTCATACCAACTGAGATATCAGATCCTACTGAAATACCTCTCTCTCTCTCTCTCTCTCTGAATCCTTTTCAACCTACCACTGAGGTATACCTCCATCCCTTTTTATTTTAGTTTTTTATTTCAAAAAATGTCCTTTCTAAATTGCTCAAGGTCTTTCTAAATTAATTAAACTGGCCTCAATCCTTTGATCTTCCTGACTCATACTCACAATTACTGAGATTACAGGTATGCATTACCATCATGACTTGGAATACTATCTTTATTATTTCTTTCTTTCTTTCTTCCCTTTTTTTATTTACTTATTTTTGTGGTGTTCAGCATTGATGCCAGGGACATTCTACATCTAAGCTACACTCCAAAACTTTTTTATTTTTTTTATTTGAAATAGGGTATTGCTAAATTGTTGAGGTCACTAAACTGCTTAAGCTGGCTTTGAAATTATAATCCTCCTGTCTCCACCTCCCAAGTACTGAGGTTACAGGTGCATGGCACTAAATCCAGCTAAAATGTTTCTTTTGTGTGTGTGGTACTTGGGATGGAACCCAGAGATATTCTACATCTGAGCTATATCCTCAGCCTTATTATTTTATTCTTTATTTTGAAATAGGGTCTCACTGAGTTGAAAAGGCCTCTCTAAGTAGCTGAGTCTGTCCCTGAACTGCTATCTTCCTGTCTCAGCTTCCAAAATGCTGGGAATACAAGTGTGTGCAACCAAATCAGGCTTAAAATGTTCCTTTTAAATGATATATTTTATTCATTTTTATTTAAAGTAAAGGATAGCTCCTAATATGCATGAAATAGTATAGAAACATTAAGCATATGCAGAAAATAAAGCATAATATGAAATTTTAACTTTTGAATTAGCTTCATTTTTGGTAAAGAATAATATAGTCATTCAAAATATCTCTCTCTCTCTCTCTCTCTCTCTCTCTCTCTCTCTCTCTCTCTCCTCTTTGTTTCTGTCTCTCTCTCCATTTCCCACAAAACCTGGAAAAATTGCTCTAGAATTTTGTTAGCTGGATATAGTGGCACAGTCCTATGATACCAGTACTTGAGAGGCTGAGAGAAAAGAACGGCAGGTTCCAGATCAGCTCCAGCAATGTAGGGATAGGTAACAACCTACTGAGACCTAACTTCAAAACAAAAACATAAATAAGGCTGGGAGAGTCTCTGGGAGGTAAAATGCCTCTGGGTTCATTACCTAGTATCACACCTGGAAGTATAACTGCCAAATTAATGAATGCATATCATGTTCATAGCCACACAATTCACAATTGCCAAACTATGAAAACACTATAATTTGTCCATTTGCATTTTATAAAGCTAGAAAATTTTGACATAAATGTCTCTTAGAACTGGGGAAATGAAGAAAAAAAAAAAAAAAACTCTGAGAATGCCCTAAGATAGGGAGTCTAAATGGTCCTGCCATATGAAATACCAAAGACCAATTAAACTTGATTTCAGATAAGTAAAATGTCACTGTTTTATATAACTATGCTCCATCCAATATTTTCTACATATTTATAGCAAAAGATGCATTAATTTATGACATAAGTTTATTCTTTGTGGTACCGGGAATTGATTCCAGGAGTAGTCTGCCTCTGATCTACATCTCTAGACTTATTACATTTTTATTTTGAAACAAGGTCTCCTTAGGTTGATGAGAGTCTCACTACTCACTGATGCTGTTCTAAAACCTGCGATTCTTCTGTCTTAGCCTCCCAAATACTAGGATTACAGGCATGCACCACCATGCCCAGCTGAAATACAACTTTCAATTAGCATTCTGTGTTTTTTATGTAAAGTATTGCAATCCTTGATAGAGACATTTTCTACTAAAGTGATCGCAGTTCTGAACATTTTAGATAGGAAGTTTTCCTTTTGGTTGCCATGGTGAATAGAGTATGGAATGTAAAACAGTTCTCAGAAACTCTTAGACCACTTATTCAGACAGGCCAGCAGTTAGTTCAGACAACCTCAGAAACTTGTCTGTACATGGCATCATAGGACACAGACCAGCACGAGCAAGTCTGTGCTGCAGTTGATAATGGTCCCTTGGATCATAAAAATGCCCTCCCCTCTGATGAACTTAGAACATCAAGACATTTGTGGCTACTGAGTAAAGTCAGATAGGGTTCAGTAATCCTGAATGAACTAGCTGGAGACACTGCAAAATACCCAGAAAATCCTAACTATGACGCAGGCCTTTCTATGAGCAGCACACTTAGCATTTTGCATACCAGGACTGTCTGCTGTGTACAAGACCTTGATTCAATGATTCGCTCCAGTCTCTTTCTTCTCATTCAACTGACCAAGGATCAGTAAAACTTCAAACTGCTCCATGCCTGGACCAATTCCTGAATCTCCTCTTCCACTTTAGGACTTGGCACATTATTCTCTGATCCCCGTTTGTTTTTTACTGTATTATTTTGCTTTAGTTAATTGAAGTGCTCCAAATTTTAGATTTGTTGTTGTCTAGAACATTTATTGAACCTAAATTGTTAGGTTTGCTAGTGTAAAGTACATTGTTTGATGCACATTTATTGGTAATTTGCTTTGGCAAAACAGTCACCCAGCATATAAACTCAGCTTAACTTTTCTTAAATATGTTCCTGATTACTTCCTGCCTGCCATAACTTTTGAGTGTTGAATAAACCTCATGGCATTTTGGAAAGACACAAACTGCGTGTGATATGACTTATGGAGTTGAGGATCTTGGGACCCATTGCTCACAATACATAGAATGTCCTAGACAAGTTCCATTTGAATGGGATGATGTTAAGAATACTAGGTCTTTAGACAAGTTACTCTAGAAAAAAAGATACTTGATTAAACTTTGCTGTGTGTGCTGACATATAACTAATCCCAGTACATGGAATTTTGAGAGAGTATTGCAGGTTCAAGACCAACCTCAGCGATGTAGAGAGACTCTAGATAACTTAGTAAAATTCTGTTTTTAAGATAAAATTCTGGCTGTATAAGTCAGAGATAGAATATCCATGGTATCACAATCCCCTGTACCACACCCACCAAAAAAAAAAAGAAAGAAAAAGAAAAGAACTGGAAAAAACTACTTTGATTAATTTTAAAGACATTGAGTAAATTATCTTAATTAACTTATTTGATACACATTCTTTTTTAGTGAGATATTTGTTATATGACTGATGACTTTATTGACTTATTCATATAATTTTCTGCCAACTCATAAAGTCATTACATTTTAAATTTGGATTAATTTATCAGAACTAAACTCTTTCATCTATCATCTATCTATCTATCTATCTATCTATTATCTATCTATCTATCTATCTATCTATCTATCTATCTATCTATCTATTGGTGGTACTGGGGTTCCTGGAAACCCTTCTATCTCCAGGTAACACTTCCAGACCAATTTTTATATTTTTATTTGAAAACAGGGTCTCTTAAGCCAGTGCAGCTGTCTCCGCCTCCCGACCGTGGGGATTACAAGTGTGCGCCACCACACCCGGCATTTATCAGAACTATTTAAAATGAGTATTTATGACATATAATATCTTTACAAATATTTTAGTATTGTTTTACAATCTTAATTATAAAAGCATGTGATTATTATGGTCATCAATCATGGCTATTTTTAACTATTCAATAATATTTTTATTTAACTTATGTAATATTTATACTTATTGCTGTGATAGAAGAACTTTCTGGAAGGCATAGATTAACTATGCCAAATATGCCACAATTTTTTTTGTAATAGAAAGTTGATTGACTTATGTAACTCAAAGGCCTAATGTCTTTCTTTCATATTTCAACACTGCTATTCAAAATTGTCATTTAAAAAGAAATGTACATGCCAAATGTCATATATAAAAACGTCACTGTTAACAAATATTGAGGTACTTAAATGTAAGAATTTATAAGTGCATGCAATTATTGGTCTATAAACATCACAAAAACAAAAATAGACAAAATGGAACTTTGTGCCATATTTGTGAGTATTTTGCAAATATTTAATTGCTGATGTAAAATATTTTCTCTACCTTAAAACCTAATGTCAGACTTATGATAATCTCCTCTTGCTGATGAAGAATTGCTCTAAAGAGCTGGGGATCTTGCTTAGAAATTGGCTCTAAAACAGCCCTGGGAGTCCAACCTTCTTTGCTACAAAAAAAAATCTAATGAGATATCTACAAACTAATATGTGTGATGAATTTGTCAGGAAAAAAAAACTTAGTAAACAACAACAAAAATATCAGGTCAGATCTTTAAAAGACTGAGAGGAGCAAAAGTGAACTGTAAGCTAAAGACAGCTTTACATGATTGCATTGTAAGAAAAAGCAGAAGAAAGAGCTTTTCTATGATGTTTTCAGATGTCTTGATATCATAAGTTACAACTCATCAAGTTGATGATTATATCTTACAGCATCTCACAGAAAAGAATGCGTGATTATTAATGTCCAGTGACAGAGGTGAACTGTCCATTTCATTCACATCACAACAAATGTGTACTGAGAGTGACAGTGCTTTGTATTTTTATTAAAAGGTCCCTATGCTGCAAAGGTCAAGAGGTGTAAAACTGCTAAATTATTTGTCAGGTTTGAAATTTCAAAAGGTAGGGATTTTATATCTTTAAGATTACTTCAGCAATACATTGAAAAGATTAATGTATGGTGATTAACTTTCTATTATGAGGGTCAGTGTGTTCAATTTATAAATGAAATTCAAGCCTTATTTTTTATATTATACAAGATATATATATCATTTGTTCAGCATTTTCTATTCTTCTATGAAAAATTATTCATATGATTTATAACAGTAAATATCTTATCAATGTTTACATGCTTAATAGTCACTGAAATGAAATGACTTATTTTCTACATGACCTGAACACTAATTGCATATCGAATACTTCAGGGAAATATTCGTGCTAATAGACATTTAATTGATTACTGAATGAGTCTTCTATTATTTTATATATTCTCACAAAATGTAATCAAGAAAAAAAAGGCTGTCAGTGACTAGTCTAACACAGTATTAAGGGATTTAAAAAACTGTTATATTTTATATCGAGGTTAACAAATCTCTGTTGAAGTCTACATCAACTACATAAAATTATTTTTAATAGAGTTCAACATTAAAAGTAAAAAAAATTAAGAAGTAATATAATCTACCATTTCCCTATAAAATTAAACATGTGTAATATTTGTGGCTTCTAGATACTTTAAATATTTCTCTTAGCCAGGTGTGGTGGCAAATATCTCTAATCCGAGTTCTTGCCTACTTGCCTAATACTTGAGAGAATGAGACAGGAGGATCACAGGTTGATAGCCAGAATCAGAAATGTAGGGAGATTCTTGTTTCCAAATTAAAAAAAAAAAGAAATAGAAATACAGACATGGTTCAGAGGTATAACGCCTCTGTATTCAATCTCAGACAACAGACAGACAGACAGACACACACACAAATTTATTGGTACCTTGTAATTATACATGATCGTGAGATTCATAGTGATACGTTCATATGGACCCATAGCTTTACTGGGTCTGTTTCCCAGCATGAGCTTCCCCTTTCCTTCCCTCTTCCAATGAGGTCCCTTTTCTTTCCTATTCTTTATCTAGCTTTCACATATGAAAGAAGACAGGACAGGAGATCCTTGATTTTCCGATTCTGGTCTATCTTACTTAGCAAGATGCTCCCATCAGTTTTCCCCCAAGGTCTTCCTGCCTCACTTCGGTCCTGTAGATCTTTTCCTTTAATTCATCCTCAAGAAACTGCTATGTACAAAAAGGTGTACCTATACTAAACTCAGATGGCAAAGATTGAAAAAAATAAAAGATATTTACTCTCAGACACACAAAAATTTCTAAGGTACAATTACAGAGGTGATTAATCTATACTTCAGTGCAATCCTGGACAAACAAGCTTCCTTCCATGCATCTGTCCATCCTCACATGTCACTGGAAGCCTGTATCTCATAGGAGGATGGACACAGCAATGTGAGCAACACCTCTCCATGCACCAACCCACAGTCCATTACTCAGAAATTCTTGCCTGTATTGGGATAGATCATATTTTTTCTCATACAATTAAGAATGGGGCCAAGTTTCCCCAAGTGCAAAAACTGGTGGAACACCTGCACAGGAACACAGTGGTTGTGTTGGCAAGGAAAGAAAAAGGCCCTGGTTTTATTGAGACAGCCAGGTGTGTCCAGACAGTCAGGGAGAATTGGAGACCACAGTAGGGTACAGTGAGTCCTAGTCTCATATTTTTTATTTCAACAGTAATTTATGTTTTGAGATTTTACTTTTATAAACTAAATTTCATTGAATGTAATTAGTTATTAGGATTATATGACTCGCATAGATCAGCCGTTTCCCCAAGAAAGCTTATTTTTCAAAATGGAAGAATCAAAATAAGAGCTTATTGATTTTTGCATTTGTAGTATTAGGTTTATGCTCTTCAAAACAAATGAATTATTGGCCAGATATCCTAATTATTTGGATACTTTTGGGACTAAAGTGTATTCATATATATGTGTATACATATTTTAATATAAATATTATATAGATACAAATGTATACATGTATATATGCACACATGTCTATGCATATGTTTAATATATATTAACACTACATAGTCATTTAAGAAAACAAAACAAAAACTTTTTTTTTTTTTTTTGGTGGTACTGGGGTTCCTGGAAGCCCTTCTACCTTGAGGCTACACTCCCAGACCTATTTTTACATTTTCATTTTGCAAACAGGGTCTCCTAAGCCAGCACGCGTGGCTGGCTTCGAACCTGCGCGATCCTCCTGTCTGCGCCTCCCAAGCGCAGGGATTACAAGCGTTCACCACCACGCCCGGCAACAAAAATTTTAAAATATTTTAACTTGAACATTTTAAGTCAACTATCATATTAAATATATTTATAGAAAGTAACTAATATAATTTTAATATTAGTTCATATAAGTACTTCTATGCACAATCATTAGATTATCTTTAAAATTTGGAGTCTGTTTGGGGTACAGTGGTGTTTGTCTTTAATCCAGTGACAGTAGGTTGAGGCAGGAAGACCTCTTTTATTTATTTATTTATTTATTTATTTATTTATTTATTTATTTTTTATTTTGTGGTACTAGGGTTCCTGGAAGCCCTTCTACCTCCAGGCTTCACTCCCAGACTTATTTTTATACTTTTTTAATTTTGGAAACAGGGTCTCTTAAGCCAGCATGGCTGGCTTCGAACCTGCGCGATCCTCCCATCTCCACCTCCCAAGCGCGGGGATTACAAGCATGCGCCACCATGCCCGGCAGGAAGACCTCTTTTAAACTGAATGGAGTGTCCCTGGGTTCAAACTCTAGTACCATAAAAATACATACATGCATACAAAACTAACTAAATATATATGTATTTACTGGCTGGAATACAATTATGATTGACAGGACAGAACAGGCCTACTTGCCCTTCTACATGAAGTTTCCATGAAAAGAATCCTCACAGTTAACAATAGCTACGTTCACCACACAAGCTAAACCTATTGGTTTATAAACAATCCTACCATTGTAATCAGAACCATATTTCAGTTTAAAAAATTAATTGTAAATTGACTTTAGCTCATTATTTAAATAAACATGTTAATTAAATTATTTTTATTTTTGTTGGTGAATTGTAATCATACATCTAAATGAAGTACAAGATGGTAGAGGCATACATGTATACATCATGCAATTAGACCTTACCCGGGTCCCACTCCATTTCCTCTCCATCCTATCCTTCTCATGTTTTGCGTAGTGATTGACTTTGATATGTTTATGAATGTATATCATGTACATGAGGGAATTTCCCTCATCCCCCTCCCATCATCCTCAGTTAGATCACCTTATTTTCTCATTTATAGTATCTCCTTCTTCATCTGGAGCCCCTCCTATGACCTATTTTCTCCCTAGCTTCTGCATATTAGGGAGAGCATTTGATTTTTTAATTTTGTGATTGACTAATGTCACTTAGCATAATGTTCTCCAGTTTCATCCATTTCCCTGTAAATGATGTAATTGTGTTTTTCTTTATGGCTGAGTAAAATTCTATTGTGTACATATCCCATAGTTTTGTAATCCATTCATCTTCTTTTGTTTTAATTATTATTTTTTTAATGATACATCAGTTTGGAATACAAGACTTGAGAGGATATACAAGCACATACCACCCAATAAGCCCTCATCCAATCCCCATCTCATTCCCTCACCCTCCCTCGATCCCATGCTTAATTGGTGATTATCTTTGATATAACTGTTTATGCACCTCATGAGTTTTAAAGAGATCCCATCCTCCCCCATCCCCTCCACTCTGATTGGTCACCTTAATTGCTTTTCAATAGGGCTCTTTCTACTACTCGACCTCCTCCTGTACCCCCTTTCCTCCTAGTACTTGCTAATTAGGGGAAGCATCTGGATTTTATTTTCTGTGCTATTTCTCTGTGCATGCCACATTGCAAGTTCTTATCCCACTCTTGACAGCTCCAGTAGTGGCCTGGCCACCCAGAGGACTCTGATCCCGACCTCGCTGGCTCCAGCACCGGCCTTGCTTCATGGGAGGCCCCGATTCTGGCCTCGCTGGCCCCCGCACCAAACTAACTCCTTGGCTGGCTCCTCTCTGGGCCTCAGAGGCCCCAGCACCAGCCTAGCCTCATGACAGGCTCCGATCCCTGCCTCGCTGACCCTGGCACTGGCCTAATCTCTCGGCAGGCTCCTATCCTGGTCTCACAAGTCCCAGCTCCATCCTTGCCTCACAGCTGTTCCGATCCCAGCCTCACTGGCCCCGGCACTGGCCTTACCCATCGGCAGAGTCTGATCCTGGCCTGGTAGGTTCCAGCACCAGTCTTGCCTCATAGGAGGCTCTGATCCTGACCTTGCTGGCCCTGGCACCAGCCAAACCCCTTGGCTGGTGCCGATCCCTGCCTCAGAGACCTCAGTAGTGGGCTTGCCTCAAGGTAGGCTCTGGTCCCGGCCTTGTTAGCCCTGGCACTGACCTCACTCCTCGGCAGACTCTGATTCTGGCCTCACTGGCCCAGGTACCGGCTTAACCCCTCAGCAGGCTCCTATCCATGCCTCAGAGGCCCCAGCACAGGTCTTTCCTCACAGCAGACTCTGATCCTGGCCTTGATGGCCCTGGCACTGGCCTAACCCCTCAGCAGACTCTGATCCCAGCCTTGGAGGCCTCAGCACTGGCCTTGCCTCGGGGCAGGCTCCAATCCTAGCCTTGCTGGCTCTGGCACTGGCCTAATACATCAGCTGGCTCTGATCCCAACCTTGGAGGCCCTAGCACCTGCCTTGCCTCATGGTAGGCTATTATCCCAGCCTCGTTGGCCCTGGCCCTGGCCTAACCCCTCAGCAGGCTCCAATCCTCGCCTTGGAGGTCTCAGCACTGGCCTTGCCTCATAGCAGGCCCCAATCCCGGCTTCATTGGCCCCGGCACTGACCTAACCCCTCGGCAGGCTCCGATCCCGACCTCGGAGGCCCTATCACCTGCCTTGCCTCACAGCAGGCTCCATTCCTGGCCTCACTGGCCCCAGCACTGGCCTCACCCCTCGGCAGGCTCTGATCTGAGCACCCTTTTCACCCAGCAGGTTGTCCCACATTCCCAAGGGTATGTGATGGTACTATTCTGACTCTGAGGTAATTTCTTCAAAAGTTCCAGGGGTATTATGTCAGATCTCTGCCTCCCCTGAGTACTTGCCACTGCCAATGCAACTGCCTCCACCATGTCAAATCTTTCCCAAGCTCTTTTCCATACGGCATAATGTCCAGTGTTCCTAAGCATGCGCGACAGTAGCATTCGACCTTTGGGATAATTTCTTCAGAGGATCAGGGTGGGTTGGATCAGATGTCTGCCTCTCCCAAATCCAAGTCTCCACCACCATCTCGGCCACTGCTGCCATCACCACCTTCCTCCTAGGTCTACGCTATACTCTCTCCTTACAGGTGATGTCCAGGATTCTTAACGATGTAGAGAAGCAGCAGTTCTTCGTGGGGAATTTTTCCAAAAGTTCCAGTTCAGATGGTTATGTTTTGTCTGCATATGTTTTGCCATTTCAGATGGATATCTTTAGACCAATATTCTAGCTGTTGCCGCGGCCATCTTAACCCCTCTTGAATATTTTTTCTTTATTTGTTTTCATTTTGTTTTTAAAATAAGAGAAGAGAGTATATGTGGTTTAGGGAGGATGTGGGATCAGGCACTTGGAAGCAATGAAAATTTTTTTCCTTTCCAGGTGAGAGGGGGTCTCCTAAGGGTGCCCCGCCCACACCCACCCAGATTTAGGGCCTTGCAGCCGGGACCTCCAGGCGCTTTGGGGTGGTGGGGGTCGCCTAAGGGAGCCCACCAGCGCCCACACCTGCCGACCCTCCCAGGGTCGGGGCCATGCGGCTCCCACCTCCTGGGCCTTCCGGGTGTGTGGGGGGTCGCCTAAGGAAGCCCCGCCTGCGCCTGCCCATCCTCCCAGGTCAGTCCATGCGGCCTGGACCTCTGGGGTCTTCCAGGTGCTGGGGGTCCCCTAAGGGTGTCCCGCCTGCGCCTGCGCCGGCACCGCCCACCCTCCCTGGTTGGAGCCATTCACCCTGGATCTCCGGGGCCTTCCAGTTGGGGGGAGTCGCCCGTCCATTCATCTTCTGATAGACATCTTGGCTGGTTCTGTAGTTTGGAAATGGTCAGTTGTGCAGCTATGAACTTACATATACATGCATTAGTTTGGTGGTTTGGTTTCCATTCTTTTGGATAATTCATCACATAAACAGAATCAAAGACAAAAATCATATGATCATTTCAATAGATTCTGAAAAAGCATTTGACAAAATCCAACATCTATGTATGCTAAAAAGCACTGTAGAGAATTGGAATAGAAGGAACCTACTTCAACATCACAAAGGCAATCTACAATAGGCCCACAACCAATATCTTATTAAATGGGGAAAAATTGTGAGAATTCTCCCTATAAACAGAAATAAGACAAGGATGTCTATTATTATACTTCTTTTCAGTATAGTACTTGAGACTCTAACCAGAGCAATAAAGAAAGAAAAGAAAGTCCAAGGAATACAAATGGGAAAAGAAAAATTCAAACTTTCACTCTTTGCAGGTGACAGGTTATTATACTTAGAAGACCTAAAAAACTCAGCCAAAAGGCTTATAGAACTGATCAGCAAATTCAGCAGTGTCTGGACAAAAAAAATCAATCTTAAAAAATCGGAAGCTTACTTGGCGTGTTGGCACACGCTTGTAGTCTCTGCTTGTAGTCTCTGCGCTTAGGAGGCGGAGACAGGGGGATTGCCCAGGTTTGAAGCCAGCCGCGCTGGCTTAAGAGACCCTGTTTCCAAGTAAAAAAGTATAAAATAGGTCTGGGAGTGTAGCTTGAAGGTAGAAGGGTTTCCAGGACAAACCCCCCTCCCCCCAATCAGAAGCTTTTCTGTATACCAATCATAAATCCATTGAAAAAAATTCAGAAAACACATTCAATCAATATATCCCACAAAATAAAGTATTTGAAACACAATTTCAATGTAAATAAAACAGCATATTATTCTAAATTTTATACAAATAACTTCTTTAATTGTTTAAACTATCTGGTAGACATTTACATTTAATGAATCTGAGCTTATGTGTAACTTTCCCAAGGTCAGAAGTCTTGGGGCTAAGATGTGGTTATAGGTAACTTGGATCTAAAGCCCAGGACTCTGTGCATCACATTTTCATCCAGCTTCTCAATTTCTTTCTGGATCAACTTTTCAACAGTTTCAGAGATTTTTGAGTCTCTAACACCACATGCAAACATAATAATGAGCTTCTGTCTTTTGTGAGAGAAAATGTCCCCAGATTGTTTCCTCTAAGGCTATAAATCATGGGAAAGTTTACAAGATGGGTAAAAGAAGAAATATAAAAATAAATTATATTCCAGTTTTTAAAACTATGATTAGATTCTATCTGCCTCAGAATTTTCAAGGACACTTACTAAAGATGCAGAATATTGAACTCTACTCTCAACTCAGTGAATTTACATTTAAATCTGCTTTTGCCTTCTCCTCCCCATGAATTGTACAGTTGACTAATGTCCACACTAACTGTGAGGATTCTTTTTATATTTACTTTTCTAACATTCTGTGACAAACCCTTAGCAAAACCTTAACAAAATGTAGGATCAGTTTCCCTTCATCTAAAAATGGCCTGATTAAAGAAAAAATTGGCTAATCAAATTGAGATTTCTTAAGAAGGTCGTACTTACTATTGTAAGCTGGTTCTGTTATTAGTTTCTTCCCAATAACACCATATTCTGATATTTCCTGCCCATTTTTTTCTATATTAGGCCCCCATCAAAGTAACAGAGGGAAAGAAAGCCCTTTCTTCATCAGATGAAATCTATGAGCAGGCATTGTGTATTTTTACTAGATGTATCTTTCAGCATAGAGAAAAGGATGAAGAAATTAGTTGAGCAGAGCTTGAGAACAAGAGATGTATCTATGAAACCCTGAAGACGATGGAATTTTAATTTACTGTGCATCTCCTTCTAAACAATATGACTCAGTCTTACACCCTTAGCCAATATTTATGTGCATAGGAATTAAATATATCTCTTATTTATTTTTAAATATTTTATGAATGATGCTTGCTATCAATTCTACATAATTGAATGAACCTTTTTTTCCCCCTGATACCATTAAAATAGTCTGCTAGAAATGGGTATGGAGATGCATGCTTGTAATCCTTGTACTTTGGAGGCTGATATGGGAGGATCACAGGTTTGTGGTCAGCCTAAGCAACTTACTGAGGCCCTCTGCAATTTAATGATACCCTTTTCCAAAATAACTAAAAATGAAGGCCAGGGGTATATCTCAGAGGCATTACTTCCTTGGATTCAGTCCCCAGTACCACACACACACACACACACACACACACACACACACACACCCACAATACATACACACACACACCCCAGATTACATCTCTAAGAAAAATAATATTGTAAATAAATTAAAATCATATTGGCACTGGGTGTGGTAGTGAACAACTATAATGGTATTATTTCAGAGGCTAAGGCTGGAGGATTACAGGTTTGAGACCACCCTTAGCGACATTGGGAGACCCTGTTTCAAAATAAAAATGAAAATGGGTAAAGAGGTTAGAGGTAAAGCTTGGAGGTAGAATGACTTTAGGTTTTGATCCCCAGTAACACACACACACACACACACACACACACACACACACACACATTGGAAGTATCTAAATTTTGAGTGATAAAATCATAAATGCCAATATGGAACCACACTTCTTATTTTCAGGTACATTTTCAAATACAGCATATATTTGACCTATTTGCTGACATTTTCAGTGCACACATTTTACACAATAAAATTTTTCAATCTGTATGGTTAGTAATTGAGTCAACTCAAAATTTCATAGACAGTATAGAAAACAACATCATATAAAAATAAATGTTATGTGGTAATCCTTTTGAAATATAATAGCCAAGCTGAAGATGACATGATCAGATGATAACTGATTTGCCACAGTATCAGAAGTTTATATGAGTGGGAGGAAACACCGGGTCAGGGTC
The DNA here is from genome assembly GCF_963383645.1 of Muscardinus avellanarius. NCBI lineage: Eukaryota > Metazoa > Chordata > Mammalia > Rodentia > Gliridae > Muscardinus > Muscardinus avellanarius. Next base: position 10,066,134 of record NC_137803.1, read on the forward strand.
AAGGTGTAAAAGTGTAGGTATCAAACGCCATCTCAGCCTCTTAGTGCTGAGGTGGTCGTATCCTGAAACCTGAGATTCTCCTGCATTCTGCTATGACTGAAGATCGCTTTCACTCTGCGTTCTGTGATTCAGAATCACTGTGATATAAAGGACCATGAGTACACAGGCTATGTTTATCATTCAATCACTAGATGGCAGTAAGTGCACAACTCTGAGGTGCCTGCACTGCGTCCTGCATGCTCAAGGAGAGCCTGAAACGCAAGAAAGGCTGTCACCGCCAACAGCATCCTTCCCTATGCCATCCAGAAGCAACACTCACCTATCAGAAGAAATTACATTGTAAGAAAATAAAACACCGTAGCTTAATAACACAATGAGAAATATCTTCAAATAGTAATTTGGAATGTTTTATCTGGGGTAAACAGTGTTGGTAAGTTTCCATTTAAAACTGGAAAGAGGAAAGAAAGAAATCTAATCGTAGATCTAGAATAGTAAAACAGGATGAAAGGGCCTGTATCTTACCCACAACCATCATGAATGTCTGTTTTAAACACAATAAATTATTTTCCTTTAAAGTACGCATCAGGAATTTCTGAAAATGTTAGATCCATTTACCAAGTAAGATTGAATTAACCCATAGAAAGTAATAGGACAGGAATCCCATTCCATTACTCTTAATGAGATTGTGTCTGTATGTTTCATAGCGATACATTCTTCAGAAATGGAACAAGCTTCCCAGCATATTCTCACATAATAAATGAGAAAAGGAAATGAGAGCCCTGCCAAATGAATATCTAATCCCACTTCTTGTACATTTTGCTTGTCAGCAGCTACTTGTCGCTTAAGCCACTGTAATGTAGTCATGATAATTTTTCCTTCTGTTTATCTGAAATATATCTGGAGAAAGTCTGACGATGTAAGTGACATAATCTGTAGATTTTCATAGTGGAATACATTTACATAATGTGCATGCCTGTATAATGTGTGTGTGTGTGTGTGTGTGTGTGTGTGTGTGTGCGCCCGCGCGCATGTGTGCGTGTGTCCATGTGCATGAGTCTTTTATAGCTCAGGGACTGATATATGCAACATGCCAGTTGAACAGTATCTATAGAATTAGATTTTAAACAATACCAGTATATTCTTTATAGATGTGTTGTATTTGTCTGCAATGAAAAGCCAGCAAAAGTGTTGCTATCCAAGTGTTTCCTTTATCCCTTTATTTGAAGGAAAGAGGGCATAGTGACATAGAATCCACTAAATTATTTGGATTAAAAGCATAGGCTGAGCCAGGCGTGGTGGAACATGTTTGTAATCCCAGCATTTGGGAGGCTGAGAATGGAGGATGGCAGTTCGCAGACAGCCTCAGCTACTTAGTGAGTCCCTTTGTAACTCAGGGAGATCTTGTTTGAAAAATGAAAAAGACTTCAAAATAGGGCTGAGGGTGTAGTTTGGAGGAACTATGCCCCTGGGTTCCATCCCCAGTACCAAAAATAAAGAAAAAGGAAGAAAGGAAGAAGAAGAAAGAAAGAAAGAAAGAAAAAAAGAAAGAAAGAAAGAAAGAAAGAAAGAAAGGAAAGAAAGAAAGAGAAAGAAAGAAAAAAAGAAAAAGAAAGAAAGAAAGAAGAGGAAGAAGAAGAGGAAGAAGAAGAAGGAGAAGAAGAAGAAGAAGAAGAAGAAGAAGAAGAAGAAGAAGAGAAGAAGAAGAAAAAGAAAGAAAAGAAAAGAAAAGAACAAAAGTACTGAGTGATCACTGTTCTGCCATGTAAGTGAAATCACCCTCCTTGTGTATTCTACTGAGTGTTATCAGTAAATTATATGAAGATAATTCTGAAATACTGTTCTATGACTTAGACCATGCCAAAGGAAGAAGAAGAGTTAGTTCTCTGGAAACAAAAACTCAACTTTCTTAATGACGAGAAAGGGATGAGGCAGGGATTCAGTCTAATGATAGAGAGGCCCATCTGACTCACTCTGAATCCTTTCATTCAACATTTTCATCCTAAAGGATTTACTGATTCTTCAATATAAGTCAGCCTTTTGATGCATCTCACAGACGTTGTTAGCTCATAAAACCTTCACAATAATCACATTCTTTTTGAATGGTTGTTATTTAAAAATACTTTATTGGTGCATTATAGGCTTATATAATAATGTAGTTCATGGGAATAGTGGCATACATGCACGCAGTACTCGTGAGCTTCCTTCTGGCTCCCTCCCCACTCCCTTTCCCATACATGATATTGAAATTGGTATTAGTATTCCCACATTTGTATACAATATCAATGGAAGTGTTTCCTTCATCATTCTTCCTCTCTACTTCTATCCTTCCCTACATCACCTCTCTCAGGACACTGGGGTATTTCTTCCTTTATCTGAAGTCCATTTTGTATCCTAATTTACTCCTCAAAACCATTCTGAGACTGGCTGATCTCACATAGCATAACATTCTCCAGTTTCATCTCTTTGCCTGCAAATGATATAATTTTGTTCTTTAGGAATAGATATAATTCCATTGTGGAAAGAAAGAAGAAATAAAGAAATAAATGAAAGAAAGAAAGAAAGAAAGAAAAGAACAAAAGTACTGACATTTTTTTTATCCAATGATCTGTTAACAAACACGTGGGCTGGTTCTATAATTTGACTACTGAGTTAATTACAGACAGGGCTAAGTAATTATAGCACTTTGTGTTGATGAACAAAAAGAAAGAGTCAAATACATAGATATATGGGAAAGGAGTTTCCCTATGAGTATCAGTAGGTGGAGAAAGACTTTCTGCAACAGGCCAGTTTATGGGCTAGAGTTGAAAGTGAAGTGGTGATAAGCCAGTTGAGATGGGTGTGGTATGAGACACGGTGGAAAGAAGCCCATGAAAAAATAGACAAAAATAAAAGTGAAGAGGAAACTGGTAAAACATAATGACCAATGCAGTTCAAGTGCAAAGCTGAAATTAGAGAGTAATTGTTTTGAAAATAAAGGGCCCAGATAACAAATTGTCCTTCAAATGCTTTTCCTGCTGTCATGGGGAAGTTGCTAAAAGTTATAGAGTGCACCAATGTGAATGCAAGATTCAAAAGAAATACTTCAGGAAGAACCATTGCTTTGAAGAGAGCAAACATCTTTGACTTGTTGTTAGGGTCAGATAAGACATTGCCAAGTTGCAAACTAAGGCAGAAAAGTAGAAAAAAGGTAAAAGAAACTCAGAGAGGAAAAAATAAATATAATGAAAACAAAGGGGAGACTACTATGGCAGAGAAAACGAGGAGGGGAAGAAAAGGGTGATTGTGTGACAGTGAATTCCAACATTCTATATAATTAATATGCACCAACAGAAACAAAATTAGAAATTAAAAATGGTAGAATAGGTGAAATTTTAGAAATATGAGCTAAAAGAATGAAAACTTAGTGAAGACTTTATATGACTATTTTGAAGCATAAATATAACAAGAGGGTAATAATATAGATGTGATTTTTTATTGGTGCATTAGATTTTGGATAAAATATATTGGAACTGAGTATGTAGTTTTGGAACATGAAGAGGAAATATAAAGAACGAGATCTTACATAGGACTCAGGAAGAAAGAGAAATAGTCTACCATATTGAAGTACAAATATTAATTTTCTCACTCTTAAAAATAAATGATCTGTTATGAACTTGAGATGTATTTGGCATCCTTGATGCTTTTTAAGACTATCTGTAGCTCGGCGTGGTGGTCCACACTTGTCATCCCAGCACTGGGAGGCTGAGACCTGAGGATCGCGGTTCACGGATAGCCTCAGCTACTTAGTGAGGCCCTCGACAACTTAGTGAGACCCTGTTTCAAAATAAAGAATAAAATAATAGGGCAAGGGGTGTAGCTCGGATTTTGAAGGCCCCTGGTTTCCATCCCCAGACCCACACACAAAAAATAAGACTGTGTGAAGGCCTAAGTAAAATAGTTTACATTAATTTGCTACTTGTAGATATTCACAGTATTAATTCTGAGAAACACATTTGTCAGATTAACAAATTAACAGATTCCCTGAGCATATCAAATTGTAATGGCAACATGCATGGTATCCAATTGTCCTGAAACATCCTAGATAAAACACATATTCTCTCTTTTATTTTGTCAGAGGCAATGGATGGTTTGTTATTTATCTACCACTGCTGGAAAATCTAATATCCATCTCTCAAGACAACATTTAACCTTTTTATTTCCTCAAATATGACATACTTCACTGGTGGTAGTGAATAAGTCTTGGTTAACCAGACTTACAATCCAAACGTACTTTTAAATAACTTTTTCTAAGAAAATATGTGTGCGATATACTAGGTGTTAAATATGTGCAGAGTTTTATTTAGTATAAAGCATTAACTGCATTGTTTACATTAATACCATGCTAATTTGTAGAAAATGTTTATTACTAATTATCAATTGCAAATACATGAATCAATAAAAAGACTGTCTTTTGTTAAGTGTGTTAGTCACATTAATATTCTTGCTTAATCTTCACAGCAATCCTCTGAAGACTACATTTTCAATTTTATCACTGAGGTGACCTAGTTCTAGACATATAAAGTCCCATATCTAATTTCATAGGGTGGTCAGGTGAAATTTACCAAAGTCTGACTGGCCCTTTCCTGAGTCACTAATATGCGAAGCATGGTACCTTTGAGTACCTGCAGTGGAGTTCCTGGGATGTGTCTTATGGTAAAGACTGAAAAATGTATGTATTTGACAAATTTCCAGTTTTTTCTTACGTGATCTAAGGTCACAGATTCAAACCCTTAAGAGAGTAATCAAGAGAAGAACTAAACATCTTGGGATGCCTAAATTTTATTGGTATTCTAACATTCTTTCTGAAGTTCTTAGTAGATATTTTAGTAGTTCCTCAGTGGTACCTTTATTTAGCAAAATTTAACTGAAATTTCTTTGAGCATGGTAGAACCCTACATAATCAATGCAATTTTCTGTTCATTTAGGATGACTGTCTTATGAAAACCTACGGAACTTTTTTCCATGAGCATCAGTAGATGAGTCTTTGATAGTTTAACTTGTTGCTGGTGAAATGGAAAAATGTATTTTCATCGGGAGTTAATAATGATGAGAAGACATTCATTCCTTGCAAAGCCATTTTGAAGTAAATAAACCTGTGGTTTAATATTGTTTAATTGCTATTTTTGACCGAGTAGAATTTTCACATTCTTTTAATCTTTAATTTATAGGAGAGAGGGGTCAAGCAACGTTGATGGAGATTTTACATTACCATAAAAGTTAGAACTTTTAACAGGACTGTCATACCTATTCAGGGTTGAGTAGTGCTAGATTTGAGTCAGTGCAGTCAACTGTAAAGTCTTTCGGGAAGACAATTCTAGTGACTGGAGTTTGCTGAAGCTGTTTTCTCTTTCTGTGCCTTTGACAAGGTTCTCCATTTGTCACTTTATAGTGTTCTATTTCTAGTGGAGATTTGTTTCTGCATTGATCACTATGAAAAAAATAATCAAAGTAACCCTATTGTTTTATAGCATTAAATAGTATTGAGGATCTTGGAGAACACAATGGTCTGTACCTAACATGACAATATATTTATTGTCATCAGTGAATACTTTATTTGGTGGAGCTTCCAAGGCAAAGTAAAAATCTATTGCCCCTGAGATTGCATCCTTTTGTGCTTAACTAGTGATTACCTATACTGTCTGGATTAGTACAGGCTTTTGTATAGGAGGAAAAATACATTGCCTTATTGAGGTCCTGCTTTATTAGGATTGTGCATGCAAATCTATAATGTGCTGAAAGACACATAAGGGAGAACATTACAGGCTTAAAGAAAGAGCCCCTTCCTGAGATCATGTGACCCCACAAACATTAGGAGTAGCCTATGGTTGGTTGTATTAAAGCATTTGTGAAGTGTCAGTCTCACAGTGTCCAGGCTTTCTGATTCCCAGGGACCTTCATACCCTACCTTCTCTTCTCTGTGCCATTTTTATTTGAAGTTCAAGATGAAAAAACCTCTTTAATGTTGCTATCAATCATATTTGAAGACTTTTAGATAATGTGATCCAGTTAAACCAACTTGATTATCAGAGGCAATTTTAAAAGCCTTAAAGTCTTCTCTAAGTCTAGTTCTAATTCTTGGTTTCCTTTGTTAAATTAAGATAATTTTAGGAAGCATTTCAAAATGTATTATCATTTCTCATGATATGTGTAATATATAATTATGATTTTTTCCAGTGCATTAAGAATAAAAGTAGAAATAAATGAGAATAATGTTTTTTCTATATTTAAACTTTTTCCTTATTTAGGTAAAATAATAAAAGGGTTCGATCTGCCCATCCATTACTAATACATGCAGCAACTGTAGATTATTCTTTCCAAAATTAACTCGCATATGCATTTATTCAGGTAAGGAGTCAGATGACAAAATTTGTGGAATTTTATACAGCTAGAATTTAAGTTATTATACATTATTGAATACTTAAATTGTGCTAAGAGCCACATTAAACATTGTCATGTAATGGCGAGATGTGCTGATTATACCAATAGTCCCAGTGCTTGGGAGTCTGAGACAGGAGGATCAGAGGTTCAAAGGCAGCCTTAGCTACTTAGTGAGACCTTGTTTCAAAAGAAAGAATAAAAAATAGGGCTAGGGCTATAGATGGAAGAATGCCCCTGGGTTCCATCCCCAGTACCACAAAATAAAAAAATACTGCCATATATATCACTTGTATTTCTTTTAATCCTGTGAGGTAAATAACATTATCTCAGTTGTGTGTATTGGGAAATTAATAAATATAACTTAAATAACTTGAAAGGACAAAATAATAACGTGAAAAAGAACACAACCATATATTTATACAAAACACATTTAAATAGATGTGTTCTGTCACAAAGATGAATTATATAAATTATGTAGCCTCTAAAAATAGACACTTAACAATATGGACTGAAAAAGAGCCTTTTCATTTGTTAAATATCTTTGGAAATGTACAGCTTTTTCTTACCACATACATATGAATATAAAATTAAATAATTTGGCTATAACATTCCAATTTCCTCTGGTTGTAGCTGGTGGACCTTGGGGAGGACACCACCAAGCTTCAGGATGAACAGAAAAATAGGGTCCAGGATCTTCACCAGTGATGGATATTGAATTTCTGGGATTATCAGAGGACATCTCAAGAAACACTGTCTGAGTTTTTATGATGCTATTATTACCTAGATGTCTATATAGGGCTTTGAATTCATGTTTGCATAAGCTGAAGATAACCCCCCAAAAAACACAAAGAAAACCTTCTGTTTGTACTTTTTATAGCTCTTAAAGATAGAAACAGCTGGGTGTGGTGGCTCAAGCTTGTAATTTCAGTACATGAGAGGCTGAGACAGGAAGATAACAAGTTGGTGGCCAGGCTCAGCCTCTTCATGGAGGCCCAATTTAGTGAGATTCTTTCAAAATTAATATATATTAATATATAAGTATTTTGAAATATATATATATATATATATATATATATATATATATATATATATATGGGGGTATAGTTTGGAAGTAGAACATTTATGGGTTCAGTCTCCATTACTAAACACACATAAAAAAATTAGCAGTAGTTAGCATTCTTACAAATCTGTAAAACCTAGAGTCCAAAAATAACCAATTACATGAAATATGGAAAACATTAGGTAATTAATGGCACTTGTCAAAGGAGGAAGTTATTTCCTAAATAAAAAGCAGAAAGAGCAAAGCTTAGAAATAAATGATTTTCCTCTATATAAAGTCAACTATATTTAATAATGACATTATCATATTTCAGTAATGAATAGAAGTAGAAAAAGTATCTGTATTAAACAAATGTAGAGGTAACAAAAGCCAGATGAAAACTTCTCAGTATTATTGTTGAGGAGTTAAAGTTATCACATATTTCCAGTATGATGACAAAGTATCTGACTTACTGGGTAACATTCGCAGGAGATGACAATGGCCTTCAAGAAGATCCAACTAATTCTTAATATTTAGATTATAAACCCGGCGTGGTAGCGCACACTTGTAATCTCAGCATTTGGGAGGCTGAGACCAGAGGATCGCGGTTCGCGGCCAGCCTCAGCTACTTAGTGAGGCCCTCTGCAACTCAGTGAGACCTGGTTTCAAAATAAAGAATGAAAAATAAGGCAGGGGGTGTAGCTAGAAGGTCGAATGGCCCTGGGTTCCATCCCCAGACCCGCAAAAAAACCAAAAAGATAGATTATATTTTTCCCCAACCACGATTTTATAATTAACTTCCATAAATATTTTTCTATATAGAGACCATCAACTTGTATTATAAGTGTGATTTTCATAATTTATCAATGTGCTGATGTTTTATTTCCATATCAGCCTCTTGAGAGCACCATTATGGTGAGTTAACCTTAAAATCTAGATCAAGAGCCAATGTAATAATACACTGTAATTTATATTCCTACAATATTTGAACTTCTCTCTGGATTTTTGTGATCCTAGAAAGGGCCCACAGATTTGCAACATTAACAATTGGCACCATTCTCCAACTCAGATTGATAGTTCCAAATTAAAGACTTTAGACAAACCTCTTGCATTATTCCCAAACTGTTTATTTTCTATCATTTGACAAGTCTCTGCTTCATAATATGAAACAGTCATCCCTTTTCTAACATAGCCAAGCAAACTGACAAATTTAAAGACCTCATTGCTTATACTACTTCTAGTAACAATTTGGAATTGTTCCCTCTTTTTCTTTTAAATTACCCAGTGTTCTCTGTTCAGTGAAGTTTAAGCTGCTAAGAGGACCTCAAGACAGTCCTTCAGCTTAAACTAATTTCCCGACAAATGACTGCATTCATCATGGTGACAACTAGAAGAAGCCTCCGGTATTAAAACAGAGTGGCAGGATGTTGTCTAACCTTTCTGATTCTTAACACCAGGGTGGCATGTGGCCTCCCAGGAGGATTCTTATTCCCCGGGGGAATAACCTGGGACTCCCTACTTTCTCAAGAGCTATCTCCTCAGTGCCTCTGTGACAGGGACAAGGTGCTGTTCCCACGCTTGTCTGGGTGTTCCATCTCAACGTCCATTTGTGCGAGAATTGATGGCTGTAAGCGCTTGGGAAGATCGGGCTGTGCACAGTTCTGTGTCTGTCAAATCCCCACACTTTGGTAACATTTCAATGTGAGATTTTGCCTTTGGACGAGTCGTCCTTATCGAATGTGAAAGGAAGGGGAAAAACTCAACATGCAGGACTTACAATTCTGAGTTGAGAGAGAGAAAGAGAGAGAAAGATAGAGACATAGAGAGAGACAGAGACAGAGACAGAGAGGGAGACGGGGCCTTAAGATCCAGGGCAAGTGCGCTGATAATCATGGCGCAACTGAAACATTTAAGGATGAGATAACTCTCGAAACATTAGATCAGTTGAAAGGATTTATTCCATTAATTCTTAGACAGTTAACATTTTATATAGAAAAAAGGGTAATTAGCATCAGAATTGTCTTCCATCCCTTGAGAAGCTTTTGGCCTTAATACTGCCTAAAGCTGTGCTACACAAAGGTTACTGTTATTTATTGCCATGCCTTCCCTCCTTAATAGGAGTCTATTCAATAAAAATTACCAGGAAGAGTTTTCTGCTGCTTTCTTTAACATCTCAAAATCAATGAGTTGAAATAAGTCCATCTGTTAAAGGCCAAAATGGTTGTTCACAGATATACTTTTGCCCAAGATATAAATTGCCTTTTATTTTATTTAAAGAAAGAACAGTGGTGAATAATGATTTCACTTTAAGTGAAAAAAGTATTCAAGACTAAGGACAGGATAATTATAGTGAGTTCAAGCCACTGTAATGGAAATAACACATATTCGACGATTAAAATATAATCGAGATTTTTAATATGCTGCATTTTTACAAAAATAATAAAAAAGTTACTTTACAACACATGTGATTTTTATCTGTATACCTAAAGACTACCAATAATCTCACAGATAAATACTCTAATTAAAAATACACTATCAAACTATTTCTGCCTTTTCTCCTCACTTATATTGAATAATCTGAAACTAGAAGGTCATTTAAGATTGTGTCTACAGCTCTAATATTAACAGTTTGATTCATAAATTCTACACATTATAGAAAAGTACTCACAAAGTACTACTGGTAATATACAGTTTAATAAAAAAAACAACATTTTTTTTTGGTCATGAGTGCAATCAACATTCTTGAAACAAACAAAAACAATAGATTTTACCTTCCACAAGTTTACAATGGCGCACTTAAGAAAAAGCCAGAGAAATATTTAACACTTCAGAAGATAAGCCTATTCTTAGACTTTTGAAAAAGCAAGCACATAAAATTTCTCCCTGAACAAGCGTGTGTAATTCTCATTCTATATTTTTTACTGATTGATTAACTGGCTGATAGGTACAGGTGATTGAACCCAGGGGCATTCTACCTGTGAGTTCTACTACATCTGCAGCCCTTGTTTATTTTATTTTATTTTTTTATTTTAAAAGGAGCTCTCCGAGTTGCTGAGACTGGCCTTGAACAATGCAACCTTCCTGTATCAGAGTCCCGAGTACTACAATTGTATACATGTGCACCAAGCTTAGCTCCTTCTCATATTTTAAGAAAAATGTTATACAAAAGCAAGGATTAAATATATTGCAAATATTAACTTTGGCACTGTTATGCAACAACTGTCGTAATTTTCACATTTTTATGCTAATATGTTTGTTTCTTATTTGTTTATTTGTTTAGTTTGGGGTAATGTCAGGAATGGTGGCAATTGTGCTTCTTAGGGAAGTTGGCTTTAATGTGTATTTTTATTTTTAGTTAAAATTAAATTCAACTACTTCAGTCTTGAAATAACTCTTTAAAACTTCCACTCTTTCTGTATTTCTAAAACAAAGAAAAAATCAAAATAAAGGATTATAAAATATTTTTATATATGTTTTTTCTGCTTTATTTTTTATATTTTTTAATTTTATTGGTGCACTGTAGTCATACATTTTAATGGAGTACAAGATGTAGAAGCGTATATGCACACATCCTTCATTTAGCCCTAACCCAAGTCCCATCTCATTCCTTCCACTCTCCCTTCTTTTCATGTTTGGCTTAGTGATTGATTCTGATGTTTGTGAATGTACATCATGTACATTAGAATATTTTCCTCTTTCCCTCTTTCAGCCCCCTAATTTAGGTCGCTTTATTTGCTCAATTATGATTTCTCCTTCCTTGTCTAGAGTTTCTCCTAAGACCCTTTTTTCTCCCTAGGTTCTGCATATTAGAAAGAGCTGTTCTTATGTCGCATAATTTTTTTTGCTAAAAGCATCTCTTTTTACATCTATAAAAACAAATCAATAACTAACATCTTGCTTCTAAATTTTTATCAGCTATAATTAAAACCAAAACTAATTCTGCTCCCTAATGGTAACGTTAAACTATTTTCTACAATTATGAGATAAAACATTATGCTATAATCACATGCATAAGTTTCTAAATACCAGTTTTGATTTCTAACTTCTGAAAAGGATCGACATCTTGTTTGAATTACATGACTATGTGTTCCTATTTTTCTAACCCCAAAGAAATACAGCTGCTACATTATCCCATCTTTTTAAGGCCCTTCCCTGTTCCTGAAATAAAGTTATCCCCAAACAGCAAAGATCTTTCCCTAGACAGATTGTAACTTCTCACCAATCCCCACTAGCATAGAAACTGGTAGCATCTGCATTTAAATTACTTGTTTATTCAACTCATTTATATAAAAGTGTACTAAACCTAAAATTCTATTCTGGAACACTGCTCTGAACCTAGAGGACATTACATATCACATGGTTTCACCAACCACTTGTCTCTGCTGTCAAACTAATAATCTATACAGTGCTGGATAACAGCATCAAGCAATGCAGCATCTTGAAAGCCTAATAGGAATGTAAACCATGAAGTTGGCTTTTCCAAAATGGAGGGAAAAAAATCCCATTTCTACTTGAAACTATCTCTTATTCTTTCAGAACATCTCAGTTAAACTGGTTCCCTCTGGCTCCAATGATTGTTTAATACCATCTGCTCATTAAAAAAAAGAGTACTATTCATTAACACTAACCACGTAAAAACAATTTCAGAATCTCTATATTTTAAAGCACATTCCATCACTCTTATTTACTCAAATGGGCAGCTTCTGTGATAAACATAACACATTTTTATTTATTAAAATTAAAGTGCTAATTACCTATTTAATTATTTTACACAAATATTGAGAAGCTATTTTGTGCACACAAATCTGCTTTGTTAGAGAGATACTAAAACAAGGTAAGATTTTGAATATTTACTTTTATTTTTTTTCCTTTTTAAAAAATCATCTAAAATTTCACTATCTGAAAGGATTACTAAATATATTTGGAATACGTGTATTTTCTTCCATTAAAAGCATATTTACACATTTTATCTTTAATTTTGTTCCTACCATTTTACTTAGCTTTATACTGTATCTTCCAGTATCACTAAGTAATATTTATAATATAATTTTTATGTGTATTATAAAATATTTTTAAAATGTTTGCTAACGTATGAATGATATTCATTGACATTTTTTTTTTTTTGCTAGTCTGGGGATGGAACCCAGGGGCATCTGACCTCTGAGCTACACCCCCTGCCCTATTTTTTATTCTTAATTTGAAACCAGGTCTTGCTGAGTTGCAGAGGGCCTAAGTAGCTGAGGCTGTCCGCGAACCTCGATCCTCCCATCTCAGCCTCCCGAATGCTGGGATTACAAGCGTGTGCCACCATGCCCGGCAACACTTCTCTTTTTATTTATTGGTGTATTGTAATCACACACCATGGTTTTCAGGGTGATAGAGGCAAACATGCACACAGCACTCTGTAAGCCCGCCCCAATCCACCTCCCCAAGCAGGGCATGGGGATTGGCATTGACAGTTCTAAATTCAATATTTTGATTATCCCAGATCTCCATTTATTGCCTCTCATTTTCCAAATTGTATTTATATTATCTTGTCTCTTTTAATCATAGTTTTATTTATTGCAGGCTAGATCTTATGTAAATGAAACATAGCAAAAAATATCTTTGTCTAGGGTATATTTCCTTTTACCTACTGGACAGAAAGGTTTAGGGAATTATTACTTCAGTCTGATGTGGAATAATACTATATTGGGCCTGGGTTCTTGATTTAGGGAGATTTAATGTACCTTTAGTTTAGCTTTTACCAAATGGGTCTTGAGGAAGACTTCTGTAGGAATCTCTTTCTCCTCCAATAGGTCTAGGTTTATAATGCAAGACACCAGCCCAAACTATCCAATAAAAAAACCTTACATGTGTGTGAAACATATGAAAGGTTTTGTGAGAAAGAAGTTGCTTGGTCTTTCTAAATCAGGTTTCCTTAGATCATCTTTGCTTTCTGTCTGTCTCTTTTCTTTTCTTTTTTTTTTGTGGCACTGTAAATTGAACCCAGGAGTATTTTAACTCTGAGCTATATCCTTAGCTCTATTTTATTTTTATTTTATTTTATTTTATTTTATTATTTTGAAACAAAGCCTTGGTGTGTTGATGAGAGTTTCACTGCTTGTTGAAGCTGTACTCAAACCTGAAATCCTCCTGTCTCAGACTCTCAAGTACTGGGGTTATGAGCGTGGGCCACCACACTCAGCTCATGTTTGTTTTCCAAACTCCAATTTGTTGAGGGGAAGTTTCTCCTATGTTCTAATACTTTAGCTTGTTTTACTTCTATTATGTTCTTTCAACTTATGTCTTTCATAGGAAATAATTGTCAGATTTTTATACGAGCCCAACAAACGATATATTTGTAGATTTTTCTGTCCTCTCAGAGTCTTTATACCTGGACACTTTAAATTCCCATACTGAGCTAAATCAGTAAATTTCCCCATGGAATAAAAATAAGCGGAAATTATCATATCTTCCAAAATTCTACACTCACTGGAATTTTATTTTTGTCTAAGAATTTTTATATCTGCAACTCTCAGAAAACATGAGAAATACTATATTGAAAATCTATCCAATCTCACATTGGAGTTTAAATATCATCTAAGTCACTTTACCTATACAACATACTTCTGAATTAACAACTAAAACATTAGCTAATATAAAATTGGCCATAATTCTTTGCTAAATTAGTTAGTAAATGAACAATAAAGTAAGTCCTTGAGTCATAGGTATAGGATTACCCTTTTCAAGTTGAATCTTTTTATCCTATTCATTTGTTAAGGTGAGATATAGAATATCCCCCAAAGAGCTCCTGTATTAATGTTCATATTTGATGTAGTCATGGAAACTGTAATTGCATGAGTGTGTAAATCCACTGTGATGATTCTACAGTGTGGTAATCTATACAGGTGGGTGGTGACTAAAGAAAGTAGGTCCCTGAGGTGCACCCTAGTGTATTGTGCTTTTGTATTTGAGGCCCCTTGCTTGCTTTCTCACTTGCTATCAGCCTCCATGATGTGAGTAGCAGAGTCCCTGCTCCATCTCTGCTTCCCTTGCCATGTCTTGAGATAGTCATACCCTGGTCTCAAAAGGACTGAACTTCAAATCTCCAGGAAAACGGCGAGCATGCAAATCTTCCTTCCTTTAATTTTATGTTCAGTTATTTTTTTTATTATAGCAGTGATAATTTGACCGAAACCTCATTATTTTTACTTTCAGTTGCTTGGAGTTTTTCATAGAAATTAGCACTATAGTAGATTATCATACTGTATCACTTTTGTGGTTTAATTTTCATCAAAGGAAGGTAAACATCCCATTAAGAGAGGCAATCCAAGCTTTCTTTCTTTACTCAGAAACATATGCAAATATATAAATAAATATATATATTTATACCCAAAATATGTATAAAAATACCAGATATGCAATATTAATTGATTGAGAGAAAAATGAAATGATTACATTCTCAACCACAAGATAGTAGAAGAGGAAACTGTCTTAGAGCATCTGTGTTTTCCAACGTCTGTCATGTTTTCATACCATGATGTTCATAAGCAAATTTTATTTGTATAAGTTTAATTTTTTGTAACTATAATGAATACCTGATGACAGATAACTTAATAAAAAGAGAGATTTATTTAGCTCACAGTTCTGGAAACTGGGTGTTTTAATAGTAGACCACTGGCATCAGATAAAGGCTCTCTTGGATCTCATAACATGATGGAGGCACCACCTGGGAAGAGCAAGTATGTTTGTTACCTTGTGTCTTTCTTCTTCTTCTGACAAAGCCACTATTTTCAGTATGATGGGTTCACCCTCATGGCTTTTTTCAATACTAATTACCACACGAAACCCCACCTCAAATACCATTAACACGTGAAATTGTGGTATTAAGTGTCTCACAATGATTTTTAGGTAAACCTATTTAAACCATAGCACTCTGCTGCTGCCCCCATCACCAAATTTATAAGCATAGCACATGAAAACATTAATTCTTAGCACAAATCTTTACTTGTTCCAGCATATACTCAAAAGTGGAAATTCCATAGTTTCATCTAAGTCAGATGTGGCTAAGATTCAAGGCGCAATTTATCCTGCAGAAAAAGTCACTCCTGGCCTGCAACTGCAAAAAATAAAAAACTAAATAAAAATGAAAATGTCCTTTACTTCTTTACTTCCAAAATACAATGTCTGGACAGGTATAGGAGAGGTACTGCTAATCTAAAAATGACAGAGCTGGGCGTGGTGGCGCACGCTTGTAATCCCAGCATTCGGGAGGCTGAGACAGGAGGATCACGGTTCATCGACAGACTCAGCTATTTAGTGAGGCCCTTCACAACTCAGTGAGACCCTGTTTAAAAATAAAGAATAAAAAATTGGACAGTGGGTGTAGCTCAGAGGTCAAATGCCTCTGGGTTCCATCCCCAGACCCGCAAAAAAATAAAAAATAAAAAATAAGTTAAAATGACAAATGGAAAAGAGACTAGGAGTCACTGGCCTTGGGTCATGTAAAATCTATCATGTCAAACAACATCTCATCTTCAGGTTTCAGATTCATCTTCCTTGACTTCATGTACTGCATCCTTGAAGGTAAAAGCAGAGGGTAAAAATGGACTCAATATTCCTGCTCACACCTGGTTTCCCTCCAGGCCAAGAAGCATCAGTCTTACTATTTCTTATATTGATGAAGATTCACTGAGAATTGGGTTCCTAGACTGTGATACTCCCCACACCTTATGTAACATCCATCCAATTTGTCACCTTGCCCCAGGTGACAGGACGATCGAGGACAGATGTTCATCTAATCCTGTCGCTTGCTCTGCTGTGAATAACACCGTTCTTCTATCTTCAACACAGAAAGCTCTCATCTCTTCTCAGCATCCCTGAAACTGTGGCCACCTACATTATTAGAACATGTGGGTTTTGATGAGTGTTTTACGGCTTCCAGAACCCTCTACATGGCTAAGTTGATATATATATAATATAACCTCCTCAAAGGAGGTTATAAAGGTAATACTTGATTATAGCATATTTAAAAAAGCCATCTCTTTTAAACAGTATTTAGTAAACTGAACAAAACGGGAGCAGGAAATCATGATTCATGCCATTGCTTTGCCAGTTATTAGCTCGTAGATGTTGACTCCAAAGAAATGGAAACTACTCATTAATCATTTTAAAATATGTGATGAATATGTATTAATTACATAGGAATGTGGTTGCATGTGACATTTCCATACATTATTACAAAATTCACTGATCATGTCCTCTCTTCGTTCACTATGTGTGTATCCTACCACTAAATTAATATAATAATTTCATTCAGATTTTATACCGAAAAAATATGTGGTAGAGGTGAAACTTATTATGTCATTGTCCTGTGTTTATGTGACGGGTGGAAGGCAAATTCAAGATTTAGAAGCAGAGAACTCAGAGAGTGACACTCATTTTGTTCTGTGATGCTGGAATCCGGGAATTAACTCATAAGAGGTAAGTGCTTTACTACTAAGCTTTACACAAGCCCTAGGGAATACACTTTGTTTTTCATAGGATGCAAAATTATGAATATTCGAAACCACATACCTGTGTTGTTATCTGGGTTTGCCACTATTGTCTTCGTGGCTGCCGCAAATTACTTAAACTGCTGAGGTTAGTTTCAACCAATATTGGAATGTCACACTTACCTTGAAGAGTGTTTATGCGAACTAAACACGGCTGCCAGGGTGGTATCTCTTTGCACAGTATTTGACATATTATTGGCTTTTAGTAAATTTTCATGTCCTTCCTTCTCCAAGTACTTCTAAAATACTTACGTGGCTTCAAATGTTTTATGCTTAACCTTGTAGTTCCCGCTTTAAAGTGGTAAGTTTATGTTCTCATTTTGTGAAACAGCTTTTTCAAAATTATTTTGCATTTCAAGATCTCATTTTTTCCACTACCTTGTTCAATGATAAAAGTGAAAGAGCCTGATATTACCGCATCCTGTGCTGTTTGAAATCGCTCTCCAAATATAGAGGATTAAATGAAAATCCCCTGACTCTCTATCATATCTAAAAATAAGTGGTAGATGTGGCCATATAATTTAATGTTTAGAAAAATGACACTTTCCACTATAATTTATTTAGAAGATCAAGTAATTCTTGGAAGAGAGGTAGTATAACTTCATTACTGATGATTACAAATTCTATTTTATAACAGATATATAAAACATGGACTTCACTACTATTTCCATCAGTTAACAATGTGTTTGTTATAAAAGAAGCTATAACGCTTTGATGAAAATGCTGAATAGTTCATAAAATCAATGCAGCTTGAATTAGTATCATAATCTCCTTGCACTTATGGAACAAAGTGGTTTATGTTATTGCCTGTATTATTACTGATTTTGATCATTTAATTATCAGTTAAGTTTAAGCCAAATATTAAACTTGAAGGCTCATACATATTTTAGAGCAAATATAAACAAAAGACACCTTGGGGAATGGTTTATTATATTGATATAATTAAACTGCAGACTGCCAATTAAGAACACATGCGTTATTGTGAATCTCTAAGCTCAAAGACAAAGAAAATTATATAAATTCAAAGAAAGTGCCTAATCAAAAATAAAAAGGAGAAAATCTTCAGAATGATGGGTTACCATCAAGCTGGGTGTGGTGGCACATATTTATAATGCCAGTGTTTGGGAGGCTGAGACAGGAGCCTCTTGGGTTCAGCTACTTAGTGAGGCCCTCCACAACTTAGTGAGATAATGTTTCAAATAAAGAATAAAAATAGGAGTAGGAGTGTAGCTCAGAGGTAGAATGCCACTGAGTTAAATCCTCAGTACCACAACAAGAAAATAATGGTGGGTTAGCATCAGATAGCAAGATTATTTTTTTTCCTATGTACTTGGAATGCATTCTCAGATCATCACATGGTAAATGAAGCCAGAAAGAAGGCAGAAAATGGGTGGGCTGTAATGTTGATAAAGGCTGAATTGATGACCAGGGTGGGGTGAAATTTAGCAGTAGAAGATATTTAACCTCTTCATTTTCATAAGCATGTCTTTAAGGATTGTTTGGTAATTGATAGTTTGTTAACTCCTCATTGTATCACTTATCTACCCCAAAGGAATAATTTACATGTATAGTAAGTCTCCTTAAGTTAGTACACTTATTACAATGTGACACCTGTCAAATTGTACCAATATTACAGTCCTCCATTGGTACGGCTATAAATGAATTCTATAAATGCGTTCTCAAATTAAATACAACAACTTCGAAAGGAATGATAATTACCTGGAGAAGTTTCTGAGAATACAGAATGATTTTAATAGAAAAAAGTTAGTAAAGGGTCTCTCAGCCTCCAGTCCACTAAAACAGGGGTCAGGGCATCTTTGATTTTGTTTAAACGCATAGATATAATGAAACATAAAATTCTATAGTAAATACTTATTTTAGAAGTATTTTATTATTAAGGATTTATATAGTACTTTATAAGTATTTATAAAGTACTTCCTAAACTAAAATAATTACTCCTTTGCATATAAACAGCCTAATCTAACTTTTCCACTAACATTATTAAATGAATGTATATTTTATTTTCACTTTGTTTATGAATATAGAAAATTTCTATATTTTATTATTGCCTCTCACTTATAACTGATGCTAACATGCTGTCATGGATATTAAGAAGGAATGCTTTAAACCCCGGTTCATAAATTTTACGGATTAAAAGGAAGAAATGTGATCATGCTCACAAATCCTTAAATTGAATCAATATCAAAAATATGGAGAAATTGTTAAATGTATATATAATATAAAATTAATAAATAATAAATACACATCGTCTCTACTTACTTCCAACCATTTAAAAACATCCATTAGGTTTTCATTTAATTTTAATTAAAACATCTATATATTTTTAAGTTGGTGCATTGTGGATGGTACTTTATATATTCTCAGAATTAAAATTGTTCTTATAGAATCTTAAATTCACCTTACGATATTTTTGAAACAATGATGGTGGCACCTAATCAACTCATTTATTATTCAAAATCCACCTTATAAAATGTTTATGCATTATTTCAGGGACAAAAATAGTTGTGAGAACTTACCATGTACAAATTCTATCCTGGGTATCTGCCTCAGAAAAACCTGTGAACTAGGTATGGTTATTTCTGTGTGACAGCCTGCAACACTTTCAGAGAGGGAAATAGCCTTCCTTGTGGCAAAGATAGAATAAAAATCACTTTCCTCATCTCTATGCTTATTTCATAAAACATGGTGCCTTCTATGCTCTATGGAATTTGTTGCAGGGGATTGGTTGGGGGGGAAAGGTGTGTGGTGTGAAATAACTCCCCCCCCCCACCAGACACACAGAGACAAACAGAAAAACCGTGGATTCTTGTCCTAAGCTAAGAATAAGTATTCATCGCTTGGACAGCTGCTGAAGATTTAAAGAAGATTATTAAAAAGGTAGAAATATAGAGATAGTTACAGCCCTGTGCCAGAGAGGGGCACAGGGGGGCAATTCGAATGAAAATGCCAAAGAACTCCAGTTTACTGAGTTTTTATCCTGTTTAAGTCCAGCAGGTCCCTTTGATTTTTGGAGATCATGTTACACCTTATCGCCAGCCCCTGCTCTGCTTCTGTTATCTCTCCAGCTGGGTTTATGGCCTAAAAGGGGGAAACATCTCTGTCTTCAAACACAGGCCCAGATTTATGGCCGGAGGGGGAGGCATCTCTATCTTCAAACACAGGCCCCCAAACTGTTTTAAATTGTTCTTAGGAATGCAAGGACATGTTGGCTAACCCTGGCTTTCTTAGTAAAGAAGATATGTTTCAAGGTTGGACATCTTTCCCAGGATTGATACATTAATACTTTTTAAACTCTCTTCCCAATACCAGTACAACCAGTACAGAATTTATCCCCTTAATTCATCCTGGCATAGGTTCAAATGTCATCATCACATATTAAGACACAGACGCCAGAGAAGTATGTGATCAATTTCTAAGCATCATTTAATTTGTGATATATTTAAAATGGTTTACAAGAGAACCATTGGAATAGCCACAAACATCATAATATCATAATTCATAGGATGAACTTTGTGGAAAAAGATAAGCTCTTAATATGAATATGGAGACATAGAGATCGGATGGAAAAATATTGAATCTTCAAGTAAAAGTGCCTAATTTTATTACACATTATTTAAAGATAACATTATCTTTGGAAAAGTGTGTAATTATCACAAATCAATATACCATGCAAATGATAAGTTGTAGCTAATATTTATGTTATAGATTTATTTTAAATATATTTTGTTTAAAAGTAGTTTTAGTGAACAAAAATTATATTTAGAAACTGCAATATAATTGGAATTGCACTGACTTCAATATTATAAAATTGATTCTTAATGATAAATTTGTGCTTTATTCCCCAAATATCAGATCTTATCTTTTTGAGCCAACTGTGAGCGGTTTCCTTGGAGAAACCTAATTGGTTGTACAAATGTGAACAAAGCCAGGTAAACCTCAGGTTTAATTTGCTTACCCTCCTCTAAGCCTGCAAATTCTGTAGTCATTACACTGTGATAGAGTAAACATCAATGTAACTAATTGGTAGAAATCTCTTCATTAAAAGAAGGTTTTGTTCAAACAGATGCAAACACAAAGGTCAGTATGTCCAGCTGGGTGAAGGATTTTAATCCACGGTATTGGCAAATGCAAAGTGCAGGAGGATTAAAGGCCAAGAGGCAGATGTGTGGAAGGAGGAGACAGTGTCTGAAGGCATGCTTTAAAAATGTGTGCAGTGCACCCTAGAAACTCATTGACACGAAAATGCAAGAATGCAAATAGCACACTTTACAAAACAGTAACAATGAAATGTCAGGGCAATGGGATCAGTTTAGTGGGTGTCAACATCTGCCACTGTTAATGAGATCTAGATATTTACAATGAGGACGCTTTTTAAACAAGGCTTAAGAAAAGTTTTTATTATTAGATTTCTTGGAAATTGATAATTAAGCCCAGATTCTTTTTTTATAAGCCCAGATTCTTAAGAGGAACAAACTCACACACACACACACACACACACACACACACACACACACACACCTACATGTACACACACCACATACATACCACAAATTCACATTACCTATAACCTGCGTAATATTTAAAAAAGAACTATTTATTTTCATCTGAAAGTAACAAAGTAAATTAAAAGCAAATGCATATTGTGTTATTAGAAACTTTTATGCCAGGCGTGGTGGCTGCATGCTTGTAATCCTCGTGCTTGGGAGGCAGACAGGAGGATGCAGGTTTAAACTGGCATAAGAGACACTGTTTCCAAAAATAAAATAGTCTGGGAGTGTAGCCTGGAGGTAGAAGGGCTTCCAGGAACCCCAGTACTACCAAAAAAAAAAAAAAAACTTTTGAAATATTATACAATTGGAGATTTACAATTAGAATCTTCTGAATTAAAATGTTTTTATGTAACTTGGGTGTGATGGTGCATGCCTGTAATATCAGTACTTCTGGAGACTGATATAGGCAGATCACAATTTAGAAGACAGCCTCAAAATTTAGCAAGGTCCTCAACCAATGGAGAAACCCTGTTTCAAAATTAAAAAAAAAAAAAAAGGATAGCAGTGTAGATCAGAGATAAAATGCACCTGGTTTCAATCCCTAAGTACCAACAAACAAAACAAAACGCATCATCTTGTCTTTTGCATTTGACCTATGCACATCTTCCTGCACACTTCACATGATCTCTAGAGCACCTAAACTCACTAATATAATGCAAGTGCTAGGTAAATAGTTGCTGTACTATAGAATTTAGAGAAATGCCTGTGTATTCAATCCCAAGTACTAAAAAATGGATAGAATTTATAATTGGCTCCTGGAGATTAATACTGTGTCATTACTGCACAGCATCATCTTCACTTAAATCTAACAAGATACTAGTATTTGCAGATTAGTTTTTTGCAAGGTTTTTGAGAGAGTGCACCTATTTTACATATGAAAACAATGTTAATTGTTTTACAGGCAAAGAATAAACTCTAGTAGACTAAAGACATCATAAATGCTTTACAATTGCCAATATAGAGTGTTGGAATCAAATTCTACTCACCTTGAATTTGAGCTGGCCTTAATAACTTGTTTGGCTAGAAGAAATTGAGAGATTTATATAAAATTTTTGAGAAAACTTAGCCCGCAACAATCCTGTTGGAGTGCTCATCCTCATAACAGAGCCAGACTTCTGTCCTAACACTGGAGGAAATCCAAGCCCTAGCTGCTAGGTGGAAAGTTCTAGAAGCAAGAAAGGAAATTGATCACCTGGCTGATAGCCTCAACTGAGCTATCAGTGAAGAGACAACATCAAGGTAAAGCGCTGTGAGTGAACGCAGTGGACAATGAATCGTACTGCTCTAATTACCATCTCTGTTGTCCTCATGGGGACAAATCACAGATTGTGAACTGAATAAGGATGAGGAATAGATAATTCATTTCATAAGCCACATCATTACCAAGAGTATTGATAATCAGAAGTTACTTACTTGTACTATATCCTGTATTTTAAGCACTCAATTGAATTTATTTTCATAAACCTGTCTACAAATATTACCCAGGCATACTAACTCATTGCAGATATTTACAGATTCATATTTAGGATGTAGAGGAATGAATGAGAGCCCCCACAGGTCTATCTACTTAGAATTTCAGTGCATTCACTAGTATTGTAAAGCATTGGCATCTCTTTAAATTACTGGTGAATAGCCAAGAGGACCTGTTAGGAAGCGAGTCGTCATTTTCTCTCCTCTAGAGTTCTCATGGACAAATGGATGATTCATTCTGTGTTCTCTTTTTTCTTCTAAATTCAGGGATAAAAAAAATCACACTAATTCTTCCTCCTCCTCCTCCTCCTCCTCCTCCTCTTCCTCCTCTTCCTCCTCCTCCTCCTCCTCCTCCTCCTCCTCCTCTTCCTCCTCCTCCTCCTCCTCCTCCTCCTCCTCCTCCTCCTCCTCCTCCTCCTCCTTCTTCTTCTTCTTCTTCTTCTTCTTCTTCTTCTTCACTGGAGATTGAACTCAACCTCTAAACTTCATGCTCAACCATATTTTATTTCATTTTATTTGAAATTGAAAAGAGCTCTAAGTTGCAACGGTCTTTGTTAAGCTGTGATCCTCCGTCTCAACCTCCCGAGTACTGGAATGACAGGTGTGCACACTTGGCACCTGGCCACACCCAAATTTAAATTCAGGTTACACTTTAGTCAGTGGTCTCATCTACTGGATTTTCTCTTCCTTTGGAATGACATTTTTTCATTACATCAGTCTATGTTATACCTTCTATATTTTATTATTGTATATTTTTCCAAAAGGCATTGCCCATGGGATTAATAAGTATATGCCATAATTTTAGGCCATTAAGTTTTTGAATTATAACTTATTTCTCTCTTTCTTTGTGGAGCCCCTTGAGAACTCAGCATTGAGGAAGATTTTTTTTTTTCTGTACAGTATATGTTAGAAAATCTTGACTGCTGAGTTTAGAGTAGGCTTATTGTCATGGATATAAGTGGGATCGAGGTAGGTCAACCTTGACTTTCAATGCAAAATGGTATTATTAATAAATTATTAGCAATGTTGATACACTCTGCCTGTATATATAAGATTAAAAAAAGGCTTATTATTTTTAGCCAGGAAACAATATATTCCTTTAATGATAGCCTGATTTTCAATTACTAGAAATATTTACAGCCTCAAAACTGTTTTATCTTTCATTTCTTGCCCCTACTTCGAAATGCCACTGGCTCTTTGTATAAGTGCAATTACCAGAACTTGCTCTAGCAGAAAGATTTTTGGCAAACACATTGAAACTGATCAATAGTACATCAGGCTCATGGTGGTATAAATTTTAATGGAAGGAGAGAACATGTTTGTTACAAATGCTTCTCACTGGAAACCTTGGCAATTATACAAAATACATGAACCTCAGATGTCAACTGAGTGGCAAAGAAGGAAGTTTGTGAGAAATAAAGGAAATTGATTTAAGTCTCATAACCCAAGTATAGCAAATTTCCAGCATGACATTTTATTAAAATAAAATAATCTATAATGCATTTATTCTGTATCATCTCCTCTTTCTTTATCTTTTAAAAATTATTTACCTTAGTAGGCATTTAACCTAAATCTCTTTCTGTCATTTAAGAGGGTTTTGGAAAGTGGAAGCAACTCTTCTGGAGCCTTTCCAGATAGTTATATAATAGGAATCGTAAGTTTCATGAGGAAGCAAAGTGCAACTATATAGCTAGTCTTCTTTATTTCCATATTTTCCCTCTGTTCTAGATTTGTCAATATTCCTGAAATTTTTGTGATATCCAGAAGGTATCTTATTCCTATTACTTATATAACTTAGTATTTATCAATAGAAAATTGTCACCCTGTAGCTTTAATTCCAACTGGCAGCCAGGCAGGATAGCACACACCACTGATCTCAGCACTTGGGAGGCTGAGACAGGAGGATCAACGTTGGCAATGTCGCAAAGGCAAAGGACTAGAGAGAGCTAGAAATGTTGCTCAGAGGTAAAACGTCCCAAAGGTTGATCCTTAGTGCCCACCAAACAACCACAACAACAAAAGAATGGGCTGAAGGTACATGTTTGCTTTAGTGAGTTTTCTGTTTCTTCTTATTTATCTCCAGAACTGATGATTACTGTCAGAGAAACAAAGAACATAAATAAAGGTCCTGAATTTTAATATTTACTGATAATTAGATCATAAGAATACAGAACTGATTTTTTTTACAGAAATAACATGGTCTTTCTGTAAAAACATAAATTATATTTCCAAACAATAATAGAAATAGAACTGGGGTATAGCTTGGAGATAGAATGCTTCAGGATACAATTCCCGGTACAAAACCAAAACAAAAACATAGAAATAAAGTATCATGTATTTCAACAAAAATTCTATGTTTTTAATTATAAATCATAGAAGTTTTAAAATGCATTGACATATTTTTCAGTTTTTTGAATGATAAACTTTGTGGCCAAAAGTTGAATGTGTTTGCATTATTACACACAACATTTATATGTGATATTTTGGGGTAAAATATTACCACAATGTTTACATCCACTTACTTAATCTATTGAAATTGTTCTCTGTTTATTTTAAGCCTAATCTAAGCTCACTGAGAATGACAGTGATCTGTTTTGTTCCTTAATGACACCATAACATAGAGAATGTTGGGATTCTTTTTTTTTTTATTGGTGCACTGTATTCATACATCATAGTAGGATACATACTTTTGTAGACATACATGCACACTTTTCCCAGTCAGCCCCCACCCAATCCCCACCCCATTCTCTCCCTATCCCTCCCTCCCATGCTTGGCTTAGTAGTTGACATCTAGTATTATGGCAATTTATCTAAAATTAAAAATGATAATCTCACATAACAGTTTCATTTGTCTGATACCAAGCTTTTGATGACTTAAAGATAACATTTCAATATTTCTTTTTGCTTTCTTTCTTACCAGAGAATATTTTTTTCTATTTTTTAGGTGAAACTATCATATATTTATATATTTGTTTTTCAGAAAAAAAATCTATCCTAATATGGAATATGGTGTCTAGGTACCCAAAACTATCTTGAAAAAGAACAAAGCTAGAAGATATATATTTTCTGATTTCAAACCATATAAAGCTACAATAATTGAAACAGTGTAGTACTATTCTAAAGGCAGATATATAAACCATTGGAGTTAAATAAAAGCCTAGAGCTAAATTCTTCCCTATATTGTCAAGTTATTTTTGACAAGGTTTCCACGAACATTTGGTGGTAGAAATGATAATCTTTTAACTAAATATTGTTAAAAATAATAATTACATGGAAAAGAATAAAATTGGACCCTTACCTAATCCCATATACAAATATTAACTCAAAATAGATAATAGACCTAAATATAAATCTTAAGACTATAAACTTTTAGGAGAAGAATGTTGGGATTCTAAAGACTATTGGGTTTGCTTGAGTAAGTGACTACGTTTTTTGATTCAGTTTTGAAAAACAAACTGCAATGAACACAGCATTTAGCAAAATGTATCTCATGAATAGGAGGCAGATGAGCAGACTTGGTACTAAGTTCTGAGGCTGAAATGAAGGCCAGGTTTTTTGTCAGATTTTGCATCCAAGGGATATTGAAATAGTTTCCATGAAGATAAAGATAAGACAGAAGATTATCAGGGAAGGCAAGAAGAGATGGGTGGGAACAACAGCAATGGATGTTCCACTTAGGGAATAAAAGAAAGGAGAACTTGGTCTGTAAAAAATTTTGAGTGTAAAAAATTAAAAAAAAATTTAAGAAAATATATTTTCGTAAATTTCTTCTCATAATAAAGTGAATAATGAGTTCATTTGTTGAAAATAAAGTTAGAGGTTAGGAACTTTGGAAAGTAAAACTATGTAGAAATAGCTCTTGAAACATTTATAGAGGAAATTATTATTATTATTATTTTTTTACCTCAGAAAATGGCCCAGTTAGAGAAACAGATAATTCTCAGACCTGGTTCTAAGAAAGAGGCAGATATGAGTGTAATTTCACAGAGGCCAGCCAGATTGGATTTATTTTAGCAATCTAAGTTTTGCTTTTTTATTGTCCTCTATTTTGTTTTCTGTTATTTTTGTAGTAACAAGCAAATTTTTTTATTTACAGAGTTCTCACCTAAAGTAATATAGACTGTGGGAACCAAACACCAAAGTCAAACCTGAAATTGACATAGAAACTACCACTCGAAGATTATTTACTTTACAAAGCCTTAGCCAAGCACTCCTGCCCCACAAATCAGCAATAAAAGTGTTCTTGATTGATGGCCTTAATTATTAAACAGCACAAAGGTCCTTGGTGCAATGAAGAATGCTGGAGTGTTTTTCAAGTAAAGTGAAAGGGTATCCTCAAATCAAATTTTGTTTAACTCATCATTAAAGAAGTTTCCCCCAGACCAACACCTTCAAGAATAAAAATCACAAAATGACACTTTTATAAATTTTTAAACACTGAGTAAATATTGTTAAAAAAGTGTTGGGAGATAACCTTGATGTTTATTGTGTAAAATACATTTATGAGACAGTACTAAAGTATCTAATACTGAATTGTCAGTAGTATTTATTTGAAGAACTCCAATTTGGGTGTGTGTGTTTGTGTGTGTGCAGTACAAGGGATTGAAACCAGGGGTTTTCTACCTCTAAACTATACCCCATTCCTTGTTATTTTTTTCTTTTGAAACAGAGCCTCTCTAGGTTACTGAGAGTTTCCCTAAATTACTGAGGCTGACTTAGGACCTACGATCATCCTATCTCACCCTCCCAACTACAGTGATTGCAAATGTGTTGTTCCACCATACCCAGATAATTTTCGCCATTTTATTTTATTTATTTATTTATTCATTTATTTATTTATTTTCGGATCTGGGAATAGAACCCAGAGGCATTTGACCTCCAAGGTACATCTAATGCCCTATTTTTTATTATTTATTTTGAAACAGAGTCTCACTAAGTTGCAGAGAGCCTAAGTAGCTGAGGCTATTTAAGTATAAAGAAATATGTTATTATGGTAAATTAGAATGCTTGGAAGTGAATTATATAAGGCTGAAAAATATTTTACTGTATTGTTAAAGTTAATACTAAACTACATGGTCAAAGTAGAAATCAAAAAACATATATACAAGCAATGCACAAACACACACTTTGGAGATAGTAACCAAAATATGAGCAAATTTTTTTTTCTGAAAAATAATAAATTTTATTTTAAATTTCTGTTTACCATCTTTTATTTATTTTGTAAATAGGAATAGATAATAAAGAACACCAAAGTTATAATTTATGTATATATATTATATATAATCCTTGCTTTTTATTATCAAAGTGGATCAAATCATTTACCACTTATGAATTATATATTTATTTTCAATAGAAATAATTCATATTTTGTATCCAAATATAATCATATGGACCAATTAATATAATATTTAATGCAGTTGTATCTGTTTTTGAATATTCACTTTTTAAAAATAAAATTTAAACTATTTTGTAAATTTATCATTCAAGTTTCTATAATTTTCCAGAAACCATGTATATTTACATAGTGTGTATTATATTTACAAAATTAAAAGGTATTCATTAATTTTAACTTCCTACCCATTATCAGATTTCCTGATTTTTCTCAAAATTATATTGTTTTACTTGATTATTCTAGTTTATCCCTAAAACAATTCCACACTTGGCGTTCAAGTCATTTTTAACCTAAAGCTTGCTATTTGTAAGCTTCTTGAAAATATGGTCTAATAACATTTTATTACCTTAGTAAAAATGGTGGCACATCATTTTTCATATGTGGCATCTTGTCAATTATCACTGCCCTCTCCATGTTGAATAAATGTATAAAACATTTTCAGTATCAACTTTTCTCTCTTTTGGGTTTATTATTTTTTTTTCATCTTGCTGTAAGTCAAAATGTTCACTTCCTGAACCCAAATTATGCTGTTTCTAAGCTACTATCAAACACAGCATATGTGTTTTTAAGTTTGCTTCTAATAGTTTTGTAAATTTATTTATATTGTTAGAAATTTTATTAATCATACTACTCATATTTACTTAAGTCTTTGTCTAGTAACTGTAATAAATTAGTAACTTAGATAATAGTCCTTTTTGATGTACATAATACTTTATTAAATAGTTGACACTGTGTTTGAACACCTGCCAAGGCCCAGGCTAAGACTCTCTTCATCCTCAGAGAGGTAATATTTCTTCTATTGGGATGAAAAGAGGAAGACAAGATAGTAATCTTCATCTTCATTCTGTCTCAAAAATCATAAAGCAGCATTATTTTAGCCATCTTTATATGTCAGAATCCCAACTAGATTCAAGTGCAGTGGTCATGGGTCCAAACTATCTATGGTAAAAATATCAAAAGTGCACTGGAAGAACATGGAGAAAAGGAGTTCTCAAAGTTTCCTTTGAGACAAGAGTCTGTGTATTTACCTTCTTTCCTAAAACAACCTTGTATAGGGATACTTTTTCATATAACATATATGTTCAAACTTACATATATCATATACCAAATGCCAAACTATACAATCCATTCGTTAAAAATGTATAGATGCATATATACATATACACGTACATATAGAGAATTATCATAGTTATCCTGAATATCTTGAATACATCTTGAGTACAGATACTAAAATGAGATTGATTATGTCACCAATCTGACCAGGTAAAGCTACAATAATATATGCAAAAATGTAGAAAATTTTATTTTTTAATATTATAATATCAAAGCAGTTTCTTCCAGCTTGATGGTATAATCATAGGCTATCCTATAGGTTTTTCTTATATAAAGAACAATGTCCTATATCCATGCTATCCAACATGGTAGTCACTTAGCCGTATGTTGCTTTGAAGCCCTTGAATTGTAACTAGTGCAGTGAATGACCTGGATTTCTCAAAGTTCTTAAGTGTGATTAAAACTAAAGCATGTCATATTGTTAATTATTTATTTGGTGAATTTATTCACCAATACTCATCTTGTTTAAAGATAATGTTCCAAGTATTCAAAATTAAAATAAAAAACAAACCCAGATGGGAATTTTTACTTTTTTGTGGTACTGGGGGTGAAACCCAGGGGCTTTTTTACCTCTGGGATATACTCCCAGACCATTTTTTATATTTTATTTGGAAACAGAGTCTCACTAAGTTGCTGAGAGCCTCACTAATAGCTGAGGCTGGCTTCGAACCTGTGCGATCCTCTTGTCTCAGCCTCCCAAGTGCTGGGATTACAAGCATGTGCCACCATGCCTGCTTCCTAGATGGGAATTTTTAACAAAATAATTAGTAGCAAATGACTAGAAATCACAAGGATATCTAAATAAATTGAATATTAAAGTTGAATTTATATATCTGAACAATATATTTACCATATGTAGCGATATAGGAGGAGAAAAATAAAGCACTGACTGTGTTATCATCCCATTTGTTTTAATAATAGAAGGAAGGAAAGAAATCAAGGAAGGAAGGACAAGAAAGGGAGAAACAGTTGACTCCCCGGGTAATTTATTCAGCCTGCATATTCGTTTTCTATTGCTGTGTAACAAATTACAAGAAATGTAGTGGCTTAAAATAACACTCATTTATTATCTCACTTTGTTTGCATGCTGGCTATTACCTGGGGACTGCCCTCAGTTCCAAAAACCATTCACAGCACAGTTTATTTCTTCCCAGGCAAAGAAAAACATGTCTCTGAGTATGGCAGTGGCCATGGAGCCAGGAGTTCCTAAAGCCAACATTCTTGGCAAATATAATGATCTAATGATATGAAGCCTTTTGTGGACTGACAGCATTCAAGGATTGCTTAATGGAGCATGACTGCTACTATGGCCCCTAGGAGGGGCAAAGTATCATGTCCAAGATGCATATCCTTCTCCTTCTGAATCCAACACTTGTTCATGTTCCCAGATCCACTTCACCCAGTTTAACAGCAAAATGTCAATGGTTCTGGGAGTTATGTCTCAACATCAAAGTATGCTCAGAGTTGGGTCCAGTGGCAGCACATGCCTGTTATCCCAATATTTGGGAAACTAAGACAGGAGGATTGCTGGTTGAAGGATAACCTTAGCAACATAGCAAGGCTTTCACCTTGCTATGTTTCTATGAGTATTTGATAGTTAATTACATTTGCTTATCATTATCTATTTGTTTTTCTATCTGATATATCTTCAAAGAGATAATGATAAATAATTTATGCCACTTACCAACTTAAAAATACTTAGTGAGAGCCTTTTGTAAGGGCTAGAAATAATGCTACCTGGCTGGTTTTAGGAATAGCAGTAAGATCCATAGGCTTAGTTTAGTGACATAGGGATGGTCTATCCTCACACTTTGATGACACCAGTCCTCTGAAACACGTAAACCCCATCTCAATGTTATTTTTAATCTGACTACTAATCATCATATTAACATTAAAGGCATCATATTAACATTAAAGGTGTGGTGGCGCACGCTTGTAATCCCCGCGCTTGGGAGGCAGAGACAGGAGGATCGCACAGGTTCGAAGCCAGCCGCGCACGCTGGCTTAGGAGACCCTGTTTCCATATAAAAATGTAAAAATAGGTCTGGGAGTGTAGCCCGGAGGTAGAAGGGCTTCCCCAGTACCACCAAAAAAAAAAAAAAAAAATTAAAGATAGTACCGATCTCACCTTTATATTTTCAAATAGTGTTATTTCACCAAGTGTGACACCTGTCTTCATCCTTTATCAGATTGGTTCTTTGGCCCCCTATCCACTTCCAGTAGGCTTAGCTTTCCACACAGGTCTTGAGTGGAGAGAGCTTTTCAGGGTGCATTGGAGCCTTCCTATGTCTCCATTTTGCCCCGCCAACCCTATGTATCTATAACAACTTCTGCTGCTTTCTCCGACATAGAGCTTGTTGAACACTTTCTGGAATTGGCAGAGCCCCCAGGCATAGCTAAAGGTCTTCAGTTCATTCCTCCCATTCGGCGTTTCATACAGTCAGGTTCTTGATATTTCTGCATGTTTGACATGCCTCTAAGAAACAACAACTCAAATTCCTGTAAGTGGAATCAATTTTCATGTTCCAAGGATATGGATACTTAAGTTTGGTTTTTAAGACTCATGTAATATTTGCTTTGATTTATTGATAGAGCTTCCAAACCAATTTATCTCATTCCTTATTTGCATTTTAGTTTTCCTTCTTGAGGAATCTTTTTCTTTTGAAACATTCTTTTTCCTTTAAAATTTTTTCTAGCATGAAGCGTTGATAGAAGATTCCCATTTTTATCAGAAAATACCATTAAGCCCAGTATCATTCCTGAATAATAGTTTTTTGGCATATAAATTTGGGCTGATCATACCATTCCTTTGTTGATTGGAAGATTTTTTTCATCTGTATTGTGGTATTTATTCCTGCCTCTGAAAATCAGCTCCTACTGTAGCTCTGGATCTTTTGATTATGAGCTCCATTTTCACTCGGAATGTGTTTGTTATCCGCTTTAACTATAAAATACAGTTTTCTTTTGAT
Organism: Muscardinus avellanarius; assembly: GCF_963383645.1. NCBI lineage: Eukaryota > Metazoa > Chordata > Mammalia > Rodentia > Gliridae > Muscardinus > Muscardinus avellanarius. Next base: position 10,098,641 of record NC_137803.1, read on the forward strand.
CCTAATGTATGTGCATTGCACTTGATAATTGAGGTAATCCTAATCTCAGCGAATTTTGAGAAATGTAACTGTTCATGCAATAGTAAAGCCCCTGGGGAACCTAGTTTTCCATAAAAATCAGAAGAAAAACTCTAAGTAATTTCTATCAATGTCCATTTTTCTGTGATCTTAGTCTTGATGTCTAACCTGTAGCTTACATTTCCTTTGAAATACTTAGTCGTTTCCACAAATGCTGCTGCAAAAGGGACCCGCTATCACAAAATGCCACAGATCGGTTGTTTTAAACAACAGAAATTGATTTCGCACAGGTCTAGAGTCTAGATGCCCAAAGATCAAAGTATAAACAGGATTGGTTTCTTCTGAGATCTCTTTCCTTGGGTGGTAGATGAGCATCTTTTACTAAATATTAAATGAAATTTTCTCTCTTACTGTTGCTTTTGTTTGTTTGCTTGGTTTTTGGGGAGGGGAAGGGACTGAACTGGGGATTTTGCCTTTTTTTTTATTATTCAAACAGGATATTAAGTTGCTGAGCTGGCCTCAAACCTGCAATTCTCCTGTCTCAGCCTCCCAAGTATTAGAAACTCAGATGTGTACCACCATGCCCATCTCCTAAGTTTGACTTCTTTTTTTGTATAAGGACACCAGTCATGTTGAATTAGAGCTCATTGTAATGATCTCATTTTAAGCTAATTATTATTTAAGGACTCAATCTCCAAGTACACCACACTGCCAGGAACAGGGGCTTATAACTTCAACATGTAAATCCTGGGACAATATAATTCATTTCTTAATATGGGCTTTTAATAGAAAAAAAATTGCTGACAGACATTCTAAACAACTATAGAACAAACCAGGACAGTTTCCATAAGATAATTTTCTGTAAAGAAAATTAATGAAAGAATAATTTTGTAACTAGCATATAATATGAATATAGTGCTTAATATTGAGATATAAAAGGAAATGCTCATTTGCTCATTTTTAATAGTATTCATTGACCTATATAATCTTTACATCATATATTTTTCTAGAAATAGAAATTCTCAAGTATAAAATGAAAGAAAATATTGTGTCAATAATTGTTAAATGTTACATCAAAAATATTAAGAATATATCAGATATGGTAAATATTAAATATAAATATGAACCCTAGGTGATTTCTTTTTTCAGTACTGGGAATGGAACCCAGGAGAATTCTACCTCTGAGCTAAATTCCCAGCCCTATTTTTTATTTTTTATTTTGAAAGAGGATCTCACTGAGTTTCAAAGGGCCTTACTAAGTAGCTGAGGTGGTCCACAAACCGTGATCCTCCTGTCTTGACCTCCCTAATACTGGGATTACAAGCATGCATCACCATGCCTGGCTTCTAGGTGATTTTATATCATTTAAAATGTAAATTATAATTAAGAACCTATTTTTAAGCTGGGCGTGGTGGCACACGCTTGTAATCCCTGTGCTTGGGAGGCTGAGACAGGAGGATCGCACAGGTTTGAAGCCAGCCTCAGCAATTGAGTGAGGCTCTCAGCAACTTAGTGAGACGCCGTTTCCAAATAAAATATAAAATAGGTCTGTTAGTGTAGCCCGGGGTCGAAGGCCCCTGGGTTCCATCCCCAGTACCAAAAAAAAAAAAAAAAGAACCTATTTTTAATAGCACTTAATAAAAATTAAAGGCACTTTTAAAATGTATTAGAATAACAATAATAAATACATATTATAGTAAATAATTATTCTGTGACTAATAAACAGCATAGATAAAATCTATTTCCCAAGTGATTGATTATGAATGTATATAAAATAATTAGAAGTAGAACAACTTTAAATGCTAATTATATGGTATATTGTTTGTAATTATTTTAACCTGAAGGACTAAAGAAAATTTAAATCAATAAATAATGCCCAAGGTATTAACAACTTGCATTTATACAAAATACATCTTTAGTCAATAAGTAAAGGATTTGAATTTTGCCTTGAGCCATTGAATTTATTATGCAGATTTTTATAAAGTACGTCATCTAGAGGTAAATAACTTTCCAATTAGAACTTTTTACAATTGTATTAGATAAATTGGAAAGTAGAAAGGTTAAGTCCTGCTGACATAAAATTATTTCTTTTACTTCCTTTAAGTACCAAGAATAAAGAATTTTCATACCAAGCAAGTGTGGCATTCATATTTATGATAAATATGGTAAAACTTAAATCATATTTTATATAAAGGGCTAAGGAAAATTTGCCAAATATATGTTGATATTTGATGATTATATCAGTTATCTGTTAATATTCATAAGTGAAAGAGAAAATTCTCAGAGCTTTCAAAAATAACAAAAAATATTCAACAGAATAATAGAAATAGATTTTGCATCTTTTCTTGATACTCACTTTTTTCTTCCCTAGAAGGCTGTAGTTTAACCATCCCCACCATGAGTTGTACAGGATGTATGAAATGAAAAGTATGATGTTAAACAATAGGTTCTATGACTATATTAGAGAAATTCTCCTTGAAATTAAAAAAAGTCCATGGCAATTTTTTTTTGTTTTAACAAAATGAACCACTAAAATAAAATTTATATAAATTTATAAAATCTTAGGTACTGGTTATGACTTAGTAATTATTTGAACACCTAATTTTTTTTTAAGTAATAGGGATGGAACCCATGGGCATTCTACCTCTGAGATACACCTACAGACACATTTTTTTTTTTCTTTATTTTGAAACAAGGTCTCACTGAGTTGCAAAGGGCCTCACTAAGTAGCTGAGGCTGTCCGCGAACCATGATCCTCCTATCTCAGCCTCCCGAATGCTGGGATTACAAGTGTGCCCTACCATGCCCAGCTGACACTTGATTAGTTTTTAGGTTGTTTAAGATATGTATGAAAGGAAACCATGCCAAGTAACTTTTGACATTTGAACAGAAAAATAGGGCATTAATGTCTCCCTGATTTGATCTCCCTTTCATTTCTAATAATTCTTGCTATCATTAACTTTCATTAATCGCAGCTTATGTATAATGTGAAAACTGATACCAGTACAACCCATTTAAACCTTATAAATAGGATAATGCATAACATAGTGCATTACATACTTTTAAAGTATATTTTCATGGTAGAAAATTGTTTTGATTAAACAATCTCAACTTATTGTTCAAAACAAATATTATACATTCACTCAAATACTATATTGGTGCCTTATTCACCTCTCGTGATATTTATTCTGTATGTCTCATTATCTAGAAGCAGATTCTTTTATATATTAGAGAATATCAAAAAAAGATTAAAGTTCATATGTTCTTCTACTGCAAAAATGTCTGAGTATTTTATGGCAGTTTCCTAAAAGTTATTTAAGAGTCCCCAGTTCTCATCCCCCAAATAACAAAAACATTAGAGAAAATCACAAAAACAACCAATTTAGGACTCTCAATATAGATATTGAGATATCAGAAATGCACTTAACATATCTATGAATCCTAATCAAAAGCAATGTACACAATGGAATTTTAGTCAGCCATAAAGAGGAACAACGTTGTCATTTACAGGGAACTGGATAGAGCTGTAGAACATTAAGCTAAGTGAAATTAGTCTGTCACAAAAAGTAAGAAATAGGATATTCTCCCTAATATGCAGGATCTAGGGAGAAAACATATAGTAATTATGGAATTGCTACAAGCATCTACTAGACATAAAAAACATACTAGCCCACCACCAATTAAATTTTCTTGCTGTCAGGCTCAACCATTCACTGAACAGACTTCACATTTCTCACCTGGGTAAAAACTAAGGCAAGAAGACAATTTGAAAAGTCACCAGAGCTTAGCATCATTTCTTTGACACAAACACTAAATTTTTTATATTTAAAGCAAGGTAAGAGCACTTGCCAGATTTTGGCTACATATATGGGTGTTTTATTCATAATAAATGATGAAAACCACTATTAAATTAAACTTGATGAATATCATTGGAAATATAAATAGGACTAAAAGTCATGTGTGTCATTGTTGGGCAAACTTAGAACTTTCTTTTAAGTTAGTGTAAGCTTTATCTATGTTTAACTTCAACTCACCTTCTGCACCCTAAGGATAATGAATAAGATATAATCTTACATAAATGTTCATTATATGGTGATTTGGTATATCCCCTTTTGTCTGCCTTTCTTTTCTTGTCTGCCAATAAACTATACTTCTTCCTTCAAAGACCAGCAGGAGTTCTTTTAAGTTTACATAGGGCAAGACCCATGGAATGTGGGAATAAAATTAAAAGATTAATAAGAGTGCTTGTAAGATTACTTAGAATGTATTTTATAATGTAATTCAACTTTCTGAACCCATTATTGATCATATTTTCATAAAATTTCATGAGTGAACTGGGTGAGGAAAATGTATCTGCAAAGAAAAAATGTTCACTAGTCCACAAAAATCACTAAATAGTAAAATTTGTCTCTATTAAATATTAGTGTATTCTTTTAGAATAAGGTTTCTTTCCCATGCTTTCCTTATTGGAAAACTTCATTTTTTTTGTCTCTTAAGCATTATGGAATCTATTATTCTCGATTTATATTTCAGCTCACTTAACAAAATAGAAATAAAATATTTGCCTTCAGTTTTGATTTTTCCATGTCTGTTATTGTATCTGCATGTCCTTCTTTAATTTTGGAGAAAATTAATATTTTACTTGTAAGGTAGAACAAATAGTAACTGTCTACCACTCTTGTCATTTATTAATTAGGTAAGAGTACAAAGGAGTAATAATGTGTTCTAACATTTAGAAATATGTTATTTTAATTCTGTGACTATTTAGAAAGGAAAATACAATAAAATTACAAGAGTTGTTTGGACTCCGACATTTCTACAAAAAGTAAAATCTGGCTGAAAATACTTCTTAAATGTAAACAAGGGGTATTTCTTATGAGAAAGGAAAGATATCTGGAAGAGCACAGAAGGCTGTGAGATGTGGGGAGTCCAGGGAAGGTGACCAAGTTCTGTTTCAGGAATTGGCTGGCAGTAGTTACATTACGAAGTTGCTTTGGTCTATTAACTTGCCTTATATTGCTTCTTCATACTTCTTTTAAAATCATCTTAAAGGTAATCGACTATTGTATTTTGCATGGATAAGGGCTGCTCACTCTTTTCTTTCTTTATAAAAGTCTCACCCTCTCCTAGATTTTATGTACAAACCAGAATCCTAGAATGCAAGACTAAGCCTAATTCAATGATTTAAAAAAAAATAAAAAGCTGTTAGCCTGGCATGGTGGTGCACACTTGTAAACCCAGCATTTGGGAGGCTGAGACAAGAGGATCCTGGGATCATGGTTCACCAGCAGCCTCAGCTACTATTTAGTGAGGCCCTTTGCAACTCAGTAAGACTCTGTTTTAAAATAAAGAATAAAACAATAGGGCTAGGGTTGTAGCTTGGAGGTAGAATGTCCCTGGGTTCCATCCCCCATACCACAAAAAAAAAAAAAGGAAAAAGAAAAAGAAAAAGAAAAAAAAAACCTTTTTATTTTGTGGGTCAGTAAACATGAATGCCTTTGTAAAAATTACAATCAATATAATCATTAATTAGAGAAAAATATCAATGTTAACCTTGGGAAAAGCTGAGAAAGGAACTTTGGAGACTGATTTTGGAACCATCTACATGGTGAATACATTGAAAGAAATGTAGACCTCATCATACAAGGTTGTCTTCAATCTGTTCACACAGACTCCTGGCGACTACAAATGTATTGTGTACTCTGCTGACTTCTATCAAAAAATTTCAAGGAACCATCTATTTGATTTATTAGCACCTCTGCCTGAAAAGGAAAACAGAAAAAGGTAATGGAACTTTCTGAGCATGAGATAAAGACATTTCTTGCTAAGAGTGTTCTCTGCCCAAAAGATGGATACCCTCTCACCATTTTGCGATGTGACCAGGGATCTATATTATGAGTCAAAACTGACATGTTATCACATTGATTTTCATGAAAGCATTACCATGTAATGATGATATCCATGAGCTCCAAAAAATAAGAATCCCAAGCTAACATTGTTAGGAACTTAGTAATAAAGATAATAAAAGCATGGTGGGCCATATCTGTGATTCTAGTAGTTTGGAGGCTGAGAAAGGGGAATCCCAGATTCAAGACTAGTCTCAGAAACTTAGCAAGGCCCTCAGCAAAACTGTGAGAGGCTGCTTCAAAACAAAAAACAAATAAACAGGCAAACACAGGGCTGGCATTGTAGCTTAGAGGTAGAATGTCCCTGTGTCTGTCCCACATATCAGAGAAAATATTATAATAATAATGATAACATTAACAGTGAATTTATATAAATATAAATGAAAAATATATAAATACTATAAAGAACTTCAGGGAATTGCTTTTATTGTTATTTTAACTATATGTAAATATACCTACAAGGTAGCAACATTCTCTATTTTAAATTTTATAAAGCATTTACTATTTACAGAAGACATTAAGTTTCTTGGTGGAATCCCCGCTAAGATGTACTGTTTTTACTTTACACACTGTGTTTAGTAGTTTAGATAGAAAAGAACAATTTGGCAGCAACTGAGGCTTTATATTTTAGAATTGTTAGCTAAATTCTTGGGCCCCAGAAGTATTGTGAGACATGCCAGAGGTAATGATCTAGGCAAATTGAAAAGTGAGATACTGATTAGGCAAATAAGGAAAGATATCAGTGCTCGGCATGAGTCATTACCAAGCCATTTGATAATGTTCTCAAGCATTATCCATTGACAGACTTTATCAATGAGTAATTAGAGGAATATAAATATAGAAAGAAACAGAGCTCAAAATTGGACCAGCCCAATGATCATTTTACTTCAGACAAAAACCAGATATGAAAATAATGTAAGTTAAAAACACATATGTATATATCTTAAATAATAAAGATAGATTTGTGAAAATGTTACCAGGTCTTTATACAGTCTATTAAATTTTGTGATTTCAGAAATTTAAATAAGACCCCTCATTGTGTACTCATTCTTGCAGGTACACCCTTGGGTTCTATTTCAAGTTCTGGAGATCTCCTCAATTACCTGACCGTATTATTACATCTATACCTTAATTAAAATAATAGCCAGAGATAGGACTAATTTCATTGGATGAGAAAAAATGTACAGAAGAACAACACTGTATCAATCAATAATATAATCAAAATGGAAGGGAATGAAAATCAGCTCTCTACAGCAACATCACGTCAGGGATCTAAAACTTTTACCTAGTATGTTCATTTAATAATAAATAGAAGATGACTTCAAAAAATATAACTATAAATATACCTCATGATTATTGGTGAAGCAGGTACGACAATATATTTAGAATTATTACTGCAGTGCCTGAAAGGTGGTGAGTTCTCATTAAATAGTCACTACCAACAAAATAGATATGTAATACAGTTTAATCAAATCATAAAATATGGAGTTAAAATATTTTAGCTAATATTTATTAGCATCAAACCATAAACGAAAATGCGCTAAGTGGCCAAGCTCCAGTTATAGCTCTGGGTATCTACAAAGGCAATTATGGAGATAAAGTAGGAACCATAAAACTCAAAACAATTAGACATTTCATCCTTCTTCCACTAGTTTAGAAAGAAGAGAATGATCATTGAGACAAAATGGCAAAGTGTTTGGTCAGAGTACAAGCGGAAAAGAAAATACAAAAAGGATACTCGATGCTTACCACAAAACAAACAGCAACGCAAAAGGATGAGAAAGATAAAAAGCAAAATAAATGGAAATATACAGGTATTATTAAAAAACAGTTGTGGAAATAGAGGAGAAGACATAAAGAATAGATGGGGATTGTGTAGACACTATTAATAGAAGTTCAAGCTATCCAAAGTTAAGGTATTTCATAGCGACACATTCTCTGAAGACATGAAGATCTGGATTGAAATGTTTAAAATCTTTTGTTATATAAAACCAGTAGCAGTTTCCTTCGTGTGTATTTTCATGAAATAAAAACTTCATGGAGGTCTTAGCAAATACAATTACCCTCATCACAGCATGAGACATCCTGCAGCTTCCATGCTTTTGATTAAGAGCGCACTGTTATCTCTCTTATGTGCTTTATTTCTTTTCTTGCTAAACAAAAGACAAATGTTGCTTTTGGCTGGAAAGATTCACAATATCTGCCAAAATTATCCTTGGTAGACAGCGATTCAAGTAGTAAATATCTTCTTTATGGATAATTAGTTGATTGAATGTCTGTATGAATTAGAGGCTTTTTAATATTCATTGCTAATTTATATCTATGAATATTTTATTAATTTCTGTTTTGTTTGAAATAATGATCGTACAATAACAGAGAACCCAAATACTTAACATTAATAAACTCTAAATAATATCCCAGTGGCAATTCTCAGATGAAGTATCACCCGCGGCTTTCTTGACAATGCGAGATGCAAAATACTAACTCTACAATTCAGGTATACAGATACATAAGTCATTATTTTGCAAATAAATTAGAAATTCTGGCTGTATAGCCACTTTTGTTACTTCTCACACATTTTGTAGAATCACTTGAGTATAGAAAATCAATTCTCATTTTTGGTAGCAGAAACTTCATCCACAGAGAAAGTTTCATCACTTGCCTAAGAGTGGTACACACATACTTTTGGTAAACTTTTATTTACTGGATTTCCATCTTGCAATACTTAGATTTAAACATAAAAATATTGCAATAGCTTATTAACTTATTTTTTCTTTCATTAATCTTTTATGTTTTAAGAACAGATACAGCACTTTATGTTTGGTTTTACTTCTTAGCTCTAGCAATATAAAAGCTAATGAGAAAACCAATTTTCTTTGAAATTCTAAACTGTCTCCCAAATATACATAGTGGGAAAATTAAATTTTAATTCAATATGTTAGCACAGAACGATAAACTGTCATCATTGTATCGTTCTAGATACTAGGAGAACATTTGATGTCAGGGGCCTTGCATGTCAAATTCTTCCATCTCCAAATGTGAAGACTCATATCTTCTCTGCCTAAGTGACCACAACTTTTTGTCTACTGCTCAAATCTGAGGCAATGGCTGCATAAATTCAGGGAGAAGCATGCAACTGACCCCCTTCCAGGCAGTATGTCTAATCATCCCAGAGATGATAGGAAACAACTTTAGGGAAAACTTGAGCTGAAAATGACAACTCCACTTGGAAACTACATCTGTTTATGTCAACATACTGACTCGTATATTATTTAGAGGAAGGAAAATATTTCAGTAACAGGAAGCCTACATTCTGAAACCTCCGTCTCAACCTCAATTTTTTCAATATTATAATGATCTATATTTGGATTTAATGTTAATATTTTTAATTCTATAACAATAAAAGCCAAACTAATTTTTTCATTAATTTATCTTCAATTACCCAGGTAAATCATAGATTTTAAGAACACTTTGGTAAATTTTACTTTATAAGCAGTTTTCTCTTAAATGCATAGGCCTTGTAAAGTATAAACCAGTAATTAATATGCATATGTATAAGACCTTATGAAAATAGGAAAAAAGGTATTTTATAAATACTTGTGAAAGTTATAGAAAAAATGCAACAACATTAACAATGCTAATTAGCTAAGACTTGGAGGAACACTAGCGTACCTGGTTATTTAAAAATGGGCTTGTAACTATTTCTATTTTTCTCTAGTCAGTTCTTATGTCTAAGGTGTTCAGGAATCATCCTTAGTAATGGCTATGAAATGGATGGACACTTCGGATTTAGATTTTCATTTATCATCGAATCAGTCTCAGTGGGATTTGCCAACCTTTGTCTCACATATGCCCAGCATCCAAACCAGCTGTTCTTTTCTTTTTATCAGGGCTTAAACGAAAGTTTAAAATTTCATTTTCTGCCTTCCACTTCTCAGAGTGCAAAATCCTTGTAAACCCAATGTGGGTACTTGTAATTTCAGTACAAGCCAAGACAGGAGAATCACAGGTTCAAATCCAGTCTGAACAACTTAGCTAGGCTCTCAGCAACCTGGTGAGAGACCCTATAAAATACCTGGGGTTCAATACTAAGTACAAAAAAACAAAAAAACAACCCAGGGTAGCGTTCTTTTTGCATTTCTATTTGCTATATTTGTTATGACACTAATCTAATATACATGTTGCTATTTCAAAAGATAAAACTCTTCTTTTTTTTACCAAATTATATCTCAGGCATCTGCAGTCTCTCAACAATTTTTTCTCCTATGTACTTTTCACAGTAACCAATAATTTTATGGGCTCTAACTGCAATCAAAAGCTTTCAATTAGTTATTTTTTGCTAACTTAAATATTTACTAAAAACCTCAACTTTACAATGCACCAATAAAAGTGTTTATAAAGTTTAAGAAGAAATCAACCTCGAGTTACCTACAGTAAACCCGGCATTGTGATACATCTGTAATCCAAATACTTGGGGGACTGAAATAGGAGGATCACAGTTCTCAAAACAGCCTCAACTACTTAGCAAGCCCCTCAGCACCTAAGCAAAACTGTTACAAAATAAAAAATTAAAAGGGTCTGAGAGTATAGTTTGGAGGTAGAATGCCCTTAAATTCAATCCTCAGGACCAAAAAATATTACCTATAGTAACAATGATTTTGTTCACCAAATATGAACTACCATAAATCCTGTCCCCACTCTCCATGAAAGAAGATTTTTGTAACCTCGTTCACTTTCAATTTCAGATACCATTTGAAAATGAACATCAAACTCTTCTAAATCAACGGATGTGCGCTCTAGAACTTGACAGGATATTGTGTTAGCAATAATTTTAAGTGATTTATCTATTTTAAGTAATGTATCCATTGTACTCCCAAGATGTTCCATACTTGTAAATTACAACAGAAAAACGCTACTTCCTGTGTTTTATACGACATATATGTGAGTATATGTGTGTTTCTATGTGTTCATGTGTTTATGTACAATACTTGGAAAATAACCTAACAAGGAATGGCTTCCAGAATCACATTGTATATTTCAGGGATATTCTAGATGTATCTGATTCATCCTCCATATCTCAACAGTGTTACAGTCCTGGATTTCCTTTGGTGATTGATTACATATGCCTGGAGTAAAGGAGGGTACTAGCCCTATATATTTTTTCTTGCTTTACTCCTGTCAATTGTTGTTAAAGACATTTTCCTTGCATAACAATGATTGGTTGCAAATTCCCGACACAGACTTCTATCATTGTTCTAGCAAGAATTGAAGACCTTGTTCAGTTCTGATTATTTTTGTAAGAATGATTTACTTAACATCTCTTTTGTTGCTGTCTTTATTGTTAGTTTTTTTTTAATAAAATGAGCTGTGGGAATTCTTCCATTTCAAGGGAAAACTATGAGACATTTGCTGTCAGAGAAAAGAAAATTAAATTAAGGTTCAATTTTGAAGACAAAGCTCATCTTTGAGTTTCTTTTTATAATCCATTATTTTCATAACCCTAAGCCTCTTTAATGATTCCAAGTAACAACCTGTGAATTATGTCTGAAAATTTCTTCAAATGCCTTTTATATTCGAAACATATTTTATAACTGAAGAACTCAGTTAAGCATGTTGAACTAATAATCTATATGACAATATATATTGACCATTAAATGAATCATATAAAATCTGCAACTGATTTTATGACAATAAGGGATCCAGTAATGCCAGAAATTTAATTTGATTGAGCTAGTTATTAATAAGAAATAATAGAAAAGAAAAACAAAATATTGAGAGAAAGAAAATTTTTATCTTCGAAAGGAATCATCTGAATTTCAATAAAGGTGAGTAAAGTGTAGCGTAGCAAAAATTCTTCACACCTTTTAGCGCTCAAATTATGGTATGCCTGCTGCATGGTATAATTTTACAGGGCTGCAAAATAGTAACATTAATAGCCCAATATCTTTCAAAATCAAAAGTCTGCAAAATGATTCCCTCGGAACGCATGTTGAATATTAATAATATCAAGGAGTTGAGTTTATTAACCTTTTACATGAATGGTCAGAAATCAAACATGCTGAGAACAATTGCACAGCAGAAGGGGGGAATGTTTCTGACGACTATTGGGTTTCATTTGACAGTTAATAAAAACCATCAAGTGCGTATTACGTACGATCTGGATTCCATATGACAAGTCATTATTATTAAAGGCAAATGGAGGGTATTTTCAAATACACCCTGGAGTGAGGTAGACTAAAATATGATGGTACACACTTGAATGTCAAGGACATTCTGTGCAGTGTGTAATGGAAAACTACATGTAATGTGCACTTTGGGAACTATTTTATGTTCCTCTGAAGATCTCAAAGCATCACACTGAATATTTTATTGCAATATGACACACTCTGCTATAGGTTCAAGTGCATAACCAATATTTATAGATAATCATCATATCAGTACCAGGGGGAATGTATCAAATCTAGCACATCATTATAGTTAGTGTGTAAGTGCATACGACATTTCTCTTTCTAATTTTTCTCTCCATTTTCTATTGCTTAAAAATAATCAGTCGAGTTTTCCATAATCCATAAGTCATTCCCTCTTAGAAAATTAAAGTCACAAATGACTGGGTGATTTTTCTCAATAATGTAGTAAGTGGTAAGCTATGATTCTGACTAATTATCTCTTCCTAAATGTCAGCTATACTCATTAGGAACTATGAAGACCATGGGGAGTGGAAACATTTTGTTTTAAGAATATTAATATTTAAAGTAGTCATATACTGGTAACCCAAGAAATAAGTACATTGCTGTGATGGAAAAAATATATTTTCCTGTTGAAAACTGTTACATTCAATGTGAATTTTTTATTGTCTAATTAACAAAAAGAACTTAGTTCTGAATTAGGTAATTAATCTCTGATCATTTTATTTTCAGTTACTTCTAATCAAATCCAGGCTATGAGGTTGTATCCAGAATTTATATATATAATATATGTACACAAATATATACACATATATACATATATATCATATGTATTCCACATATACATATATATAGCTTTTTACAATACACACATAGGTAGATATGAAATGTATGTGTGTATATATGTATGTGGATTATATATGTATGTATAACATAGACATATATACATATATGTATAAATCTTTATAAACTAAAATAGAATTATAGAACTAAAAGATGTAATTAAGAGTTGTGACATATTGTAATCTCAGCATTCAGGAGGCTGAGACAGGAGGATCGCAATTCACGGACAGGCTCAGCTACTTAGTGAGGCTTTTTGCAACTCAGGGAGACCCTGCTTCAAAACTAAAAAAGACTAAAAACTATGGGTGGTAGTGTAGCTCAAGGGAAAATGCCCCTGGGTTCCATCCCCAGTACTACAAAAATAGTTGTGATATAAATAATAATATAAAACATTATTATTTGCCCAATGATAGGGGAGGTGGGTTGTGGAAAGACTAGAGAAAAAGAATTTTGAGGGGGAATAAGAGACACATAAGGATCATGTCCATATTCATTATGTTCGTTGCGGTGATGGTTTCATGGGTGTATATGACAGTTAAAATCCACTGTGCATTTTACATAGCCACTGTTTATTAAAATTCTATTGTACACATAAACCTGTTTTTAAAAATATGAATTCTATGATTATTATGAGAACAAATATGGTTTTCTCAAACATAACATTGGACTAAAGATGAGATGAAATAAAATACTATGGAATATAATCTGATTTCTATAATGCCTAACTGGGAATGGAAGCCTGGGGCATTCTCCCTCCAAGCTATAACCCCAGCTCTATTTTTTTTTCTTTATTTTTTTGAAGCAGGGTCTCATTTAGTTGCAAAAGGTCTCACTAAGTAGCTGAGACTGTCCACAAACCACAATCCGCCTGTCTCAGCCTCCCAAATGCTGGGATTACAAGTGTGCACCACCATGCCTGGATTACAATAACTTTTAAAATTATACATTATTCATGTTTTTTGTGGTATGGTATCGAAAGCAGGGGCATTCTACCCCTAAGCTATACCCCAGTCCTTTTTGTTTGTTTTGAAATAGGGTCTGAGAGTCTTGCTAAATTACTGAAGCTTTCCTTGAACCTACAGTCCTTCTGTTTCAGCTTTATAAGTGTACACCGCCCCACCCAGGTAGAATTATACATTATTATCTGTGCATATTGTATTAAACGTGTTATACTTCAATAAAAGTTTACTTAAGAAAGGGACACTTTGTGAGCAAGAAGAATCATCTTGGTTGAATTTCCTTAATCACCTCTTGGATACAACAGAATGAATAATTCATCTAGATAAATAAAGGTCTCTATCCCTGTAAGAGTAACCAACTAAGAAGATTTTTAGTAAAATATATGCAAAATTCAAGACAACTGAGACTGTTGTCTGGTAAGCATATAAGGCTTCTCCAGAAAAGTAGTTAGGTATATAGATTTATTATACGTAACCACTTTAACATGGGTATGAGGGCTATGAGTCCCAAGATATGTAACTGGCAAGCTGAGATTCAGGAGGACTTACAGTATAGTTCCAGTCTAGCTCTGAGACAAAGGCACCTTTAATTTGAAAATGGATGGAAAATTTTACATATAATCTATAAGTAATTTTCTCTTGACTAAATAAGGTGATAAACAATTGGATGATCCCCCCCCCGCCTTGAAAGACAGAGGTTAAATTTCCTCTTATTCATGTACTTGTTCTATCCTGTCTGGAACACATTTGATGAAGCCCACACACATTGAGAGAAAAATCTTCTTTACATAGTCTCTGAATTCAAATTTTAACTCACCCAGAAATACTCTCACAGGCACCCCACAGAACCACCAAAGATTAGGCACCAAAATAATAGGGTCATGGTGTAGCCCAGATGACACATAAATTTAACAGACATAAAGCAAACATGAAAGGCTGAAGGAATTTGATATGCAGTATTGAGAATGGCAAAGAAGACAGTTTAAGGATTAAAGAAAAGTGTGATTCAGCATCTCCTGTTTTGACTTGCAAAGATTTTCCATCTTCATCTCATGCAAAGAATCCTATGAATTAAATCCTATGAATTTTATCAGGCTTGTCCTTACCATTTCTGTTGCTTCATTCCTCCTAATTGTATTCATCTTCCCAATACACATTAACTGGGTTATATGCCTAGTCATCTGACCCAATTTCCCTCTGTGACTTTTACTGTTGCAATCCATTCACTAAAAATTAGCCAGATTGCTTTTCCTGAACTGTATATTGAATCAATCAATTAATGTAATTAGGGCAGGTTTTCCTTTTTACTTAGAATAAAATTTCATAGTCCAAAACAGAAACTACAGGGTGCTGCATAAACTTGTTTTCTAATGCCCTCGCGTATAGTATATTATACCAATAAGTTGTTCTGTGCATTACATCATTGACCTCTTGTTTCTCTGGTGGATTCTTCAATTCATTCCTCCCTTACTGCATTCACAGACGCTGTTACTGTTCCTCCTTCATCCCTGAGCTGAGTCCTTCACATCCTCACAGGCCAGCCTTAAGTTTACATTCATGAAGCCACTGCCTACGACAACCTTATCCCAAGGAAATTTATGGCTTGCAGTCATAAAGTATATTCACTGGCTAAAATTATTGCTTCATTTTATATATCTATTGTTCACAATTTATAGAAAAATGGCTAACACTTTTATAGAAAAAATTGGCACCTAGAAGAGAGCTGTCTTATTTACTACCAAATCCATAGGTCTTTGTACTAAGCTATCACTACCTGTAATAGCAAGTATGGTCTATCTATCTATCTATCTATCTATCTATCTATCTATCTATCTATCTATCTATCTATACACACACATACTCCTCAGTCTTTATAATTTTGTGAATTGTTACCTGTAAAAAAATTTCTTCTCACCCGGGCATTGTGGAAAACACTTGTAATCAAAGAATTTGGGAGGCTGAGATAGGTGGATTCCAGGTTCGTGGCCAGTCTCAGCTACTTAGTGAGGCCTTTTGCAACTTAGTGAAACCCTATTTCAAAATAAAGAATAAAAAATAGGGCTGGTGGTGTAGCTTGGAGATAGAATATCCCTGGGTTTCATCCTCAGTACCACAAAAAATATTCCCTCTCATATGTCTGCACATATCTATTGTTTCTGTTTCTATGGAAAACCTTGTCTAGTATGATGCTTCCATAAAGGGAAACCTATTCTGATGCTCATTATATGTCTGAAATATGAGATGCTTAAGTGACAAAATTGAATTGCCTGTGATCTATTATTATTTATTACCTAGAAAATATACACAAAATGGTAAAGAGCGCACATAATACTATCTTATAATGACAAGACAAAAATAACTAAAATGGGAGGAATCTGGAGAATTATGTCAAAAATATAAATGCTGAGAGAAATAAGTAATTTTTTTTTTTTTTTTTGGTGGTGCTGGGGGTGGTTTTGGGGATTGAGCCCAGGAGCATTCTACCTCCTGGTTACACTCCAGCCATTTTGAAATATTGTTGTTGTTGCTAGTTTGTTTTATATTTTTTATTGGTGCATTGTAGTCTTACATCTTAATGGGGTATATGATAGAAGAGGCATAAATAAACACATCACTCATTTAGACCTTCCCTGATTTCCCATCCCATTCCTTCCTCATCCCTCCTTCTCATGTTTGGCTTGGTGATTGACTTTGATATGTTTATAAATGCTATTCATTTATTTATTTTAGTTTTTTGGAGGTACTGGGGTTTCTGGAAGTCCTTCTACCTCCGGGCTACACTCCCAGACCTATATTATACTTTTTTTTGTTATTTGGAAACAGGGTCTCTTAAGCGAGTGTGACTGGCTTCGAACCTGCGTGATCATCTTGTCTCTGCCTCCCAAGTGTGGGGATTACAAGCGTGCGCCACCATGCCTGGCTTGAATGTTGTTTCTTCTTTCATTTTTTTTTTTTTCTTTTTGCTTTACTGGGGATGGAACCCAGGGGCATTGTACCTCTGAGCTACACCTCCAGCCCTATTTTTTTAGCCTTTTTATTTTGAAACAGGGTCTCTCTGGGTTGCTAAGGGCCTGGTTGCTATGTAGCTGAGGCTGTCCACAAACTGTGATCCCCAGCCCTATTGTTTATTTTGAAACAGAGTCTTGCTAGGTTCTAAGTCCCCTCCCTTTCTGAGGCTGGCTTCGAACATGCAAACCTGCTGTCCGCAGCCTACAACCACTAGAATTATAGCTGTCCACCTCAATACCTGGCTATAATTAAACAAAATTTGAATCTTAAGAAGACACGGTGCTTTATTTCTCCAAATCAGAAGGAGAAACCGTGTTGGTTTAATTATGAGAAAGTTCAGTTATTTGAGCAAAGCAGCCTTCTATAATATTTAGCTCAATGTGATACAGAAACAATTTGGGCTTTTGATTTCAGAAATGTCAATGAATTTTTATATTTTGTTGTTACAAGTAGTCTATTTTGTAACATTCTGTATAAATAATAGGTTGTAACTTTAAATTCATTGTGTGCCATTCTTGAGTTACAAGTTCTTCTAATTTGCTGATGAAAATTGATGGATCAAAATGGAATTTTGATGGGGAAGCCTCAGGTCATAAAATGCTTCATTTGCATACCACACAGAATAGCACTTTCAATTTTTGCATTATTCTAAAATGTAACCGAGTTTATAACAGCATTATTCTTTGCAATGGAGGTAGCACACTACATTGATTAGCATGATTGTGGATTGATTAGATCTTTTCTACATTGATGAGTCAAAGGAGACAGGCAAGCAAATTCTGCTGACTCTGGATGTATGAAATGGCAACAGAAGCACTCTTTGTTAACCACACAGCCCCACAGAGTTACTTCTTACTACCTGAAAATGCAATCAGAACTCTAGATCTTAAATCTCACAGGACAGTAGGATTTACTGGGTGGTAACTAGGCAGGTGAGATAGGGCTGAAGATGTTGAGTCCCTGGGCATTCTGACCGTAGGTACTGTGTTCTTGTTTTAGTATCCTCGTGTTTGCTTATTTTCTTACTTCTAGTCTCCATGATGTGAGAGCAGACCTCTTTCTCTCTCTCTCCCTTTCTCTTCTTTTTTCTCCCATCTCTTGAGCTCAGAAGACCAGGTTTTACATGTACTGAACTCAAAAATCTTCAAAAAATTGTGAGAAAATAAATTTTTCTTCTGTGTTGTGTAGTCAATCATTTTGGATTGGAGGAGTGAGAATGTTCACCAAGACACTTGCATTTTAAAATAGATATGCGTTGGAGTGGAAACTGCCAAGAGTGGTGGCGCACGCTTGTAATCCCATCATTTGGCATGCTGAGACAGGAGAATCATGGTTTGCAGCCAGCCTCAGCTACTTAGTGAGGCCCTCTGAAACTCAGTGAGACCCTGTTTCAAAATAAAGAATACAAAGTAGGCCAGTAGTGACCCTGGGTTCCATCCCCAAACCCACAAAAAATAAAAAAGAAATAAAAAGAAATCACGTTAGCTTGATTGTAAAATCTACAGACCTCAGTACCGTGACTGATATCCTGATAAAATCATGAATACAAGGCTACCTAGTTTGTGTTTAATGCATGCAGCACTATTAAAGTCTTTTTATTTCATGAGGGGGTGGATACAGTGAGTTAAACCCAGGAGTGCTTTACCATTGAGCTATATCCCAAGCCCATTTTGAAATAGGATTCCACTTACTTTCCTAAGATGGCCTTAGATTTTTGATCTACCTGTCTCAGTTTCCCAAGTACTAGGATTTAGATATCTGTGTTGGCCTCTTATGACCCTCCTGCTTCACCATCCCGAGTCCTTGGGATTACATGTATATATTATCCTACTCAGTATTAAAAAAAAAAAAAACGTGTTTTTTTTTTTTTTTAGTGTGAATTAATACCACTCACTGTTAGGCTATGGATGAAAAGGTTAGGGTAGGCAAAGGAGAGAGAGTGAAACCGTTCTATTGCAAACAGGCTTTATTGAGATGAAACCTGTGAATAGGCACTTTCGGGATAGGATGGAGCCCACGTTCATGTACTAGCTGGGAGCTCGTATGAGTTAAGGAGGAGAATTTAATTCCTGGTGGGTAGTTCTTAAGGCTGAAGAGCAGGTATACTTGTGGTGGGAAAGGAATGTCTTAAGGATGATCAGTTGTAGTCTGTGCCAAGCAAGAGATGGAGGAGTTCTAGAAAGCCAACTATGACGTCTTTTTAGTAAGTGGAAGGCTTTAAGGATACAGGCTTTTCCCTTTTGGCTGGCCATCAAACAGTGAGGACAGAGTGGTGAGCAATGTCATTTCCCTAGAACTTGTCATAATTCCTTATGACTTAATTTCTCAAAAGTCTTTGAGAATTTTAGCACATTTTTGCAGTGCTCCCCTTCTCTCTCTTGTTTTCAAGATTATATCAGTATCTTGACTTTATAGTCAACTTCAACTTTTATTTTACTCTCTCAATAAAAGGTTTCCCTTAATTTTAGATCTTTCAAAGGCTCAGCCTCAGAATAGCTCCCAACAGTCATGTATAGAAAGATGAGTTCTGATTTTTGTCTCAGGCTGGTCCTCTTGATATCTTTACCCAGATATGCCTTCATAACATTTCAAAAAGTCGGATATTTTATGTGTAATATCTGTTCTTTAAAAGAGAAATCTTTGTAGTATTCTAAGTGGTACAAATAACTTCTTTTTACTTGGTTTTATAATTTTGAAGTTAATTCTTGAGTCTCTTAATTTTTTTTTTTTTTTTTTTTTTGGCGAGTCTGGGGATGGAACCCAGGGCCATTTGACCTCCGAGCCACACTCCCTGCCCTATTTTTCTGTCCTACTAACATATATATTAAAAAACAACTACATCCAATAATAAATGCAGTTTGCAAAAATACCATTTAAAGCTCTTCACTGTACAATTTACATTTTCAATAATTGTGGATGTCCGAAATTTTACCTTAATTTCAAGTATCAATTTAACCTTTCTTAGTTTCTTGGATTCTGGGAAAAAATAAGATTGCTTGATCAGAGATAAAGAATTTTATTATTCATAACACAATGAGGGTTATGCCTTCCTCCCAGTTTCTCTTTTTCCTCAAATCCAAAGACAATGTGAAAATGACTACTTGGATATAGTACAAATGGCCTTTGTAATGTAACTGGGAAATTCTGAAATCTATATCTATATATAAGTATAGAGGTATAGAGATAGGCACATAAAATATATATATACATATATATATATATATTTACATATATGTATATTATTTATAAATTTCCATGTAATTTTGTTACTAGGGATTAAGCATAGGGAAATTTTAATTATGGGCTACACCCTTGCTCAGAATTTTGTATTTTCATTTGGAAACAAAGCGGTATTTTTGGCATTTTTAATATTGTACCTGAAGAAAATAATCTACTTTCTGCCTCTCAAAGAGAGACAATATGTCTTCCAAGACTAATTGTTATACATATATCCTCAAAGAAGTTAGGCAGGGAAGAATATTTTGATCTCATCCATGACTTGTCTTTTGCTAAGATATTTTGAAATTGGATTCTTTGGGGGAAGTTAGGGTCATTTGGCAGAGTTGCTGACTTAAATCTACACAGAGTATCATTGTTTTCTTTAATTATAATCAACTTCCATTGTTGGTGATCATTATATAAAATTAATTAAAATATTATTTTTCTTATTTTATATTGTCCCAAAATGTCTGTTTATATATCTATTACTATACTTGCCAATAACTAATATTTCCAGTGCCTGATTTTCCTGACAATAATTAATCACTATTTCTTACTTGTATTAGATATACTGGTTAAAATAATGCTCACTGGGGAAATGTCTCTGTTTCACTGTCTTTTTGTTCAAGGATCCCAGCCTTCCAATCAATCCAGAAACCCCAACTCTAGTATCTTCAAAGTTCGTAATAATTGAGTCACAGGCAGTATATTCCAGATATAGTAATTTTAGTTATTCAGTGACCCAGAAGTTTTAGAATTTTCCCTGTTAGTATGTCATGGAAAAAAACAGAGTCTTCAACATGGCACCATGGTATTAGTGGGGGAAAAACAGAATGTAGAATATTCTGGTCTTTCAGTTTTCCGGTCAGTGAATAATAACAAAAATGATAATTCTGTCAAGCTGAATAAGCTAATTTGGGGACAATTATGGATTAGGAAGTTATGAAAAATAAGCTTGCTTATAGCAATAGGTGGCTTCTCCAATAAATAATAACTGAGAAAATAAAATAGAAGTAGTGATTTATTTGTACCTGAACTAAATATAATGGGTCTAAGCTAGATATAATGAATGGGTCTAATCCCCAAATTATTGCATTTTCATATTTGATGACATTTGTTATCACTGTGGGATGCACACATATCTCTGGGTTTTAATATTATTAATTTTTAGTTGTTGATGTCAGTCTTAAGTAATCACAAAACCGTGAAGATTTTTCTATTCATCCAATATTGATTCATCTACACATAAGACCTCATCTTACAATAGAAAATTATCTACATTTGTATAGTTCAATAAGGTTAGATGTATTTATTTTGCTGCATCCTTAGAGAAGGTTCCCTTCAGAGCCATTCCATCATTCTCCAAGAAAGGAAAATAGAAAGAGGTTCCTCCTAAGATTTGTGCTTGTGTTATGTGGTTCTAAGAAGGGAACAGAAAAGCAGAGATGAGTTCTGCAATGAATCACATCAATAGGTGGGAACAGTGGGTGTGGCGACCCACACTTGAAATCCCAGTACCTGTGAGGCTAAGGCAGGAGCATCGTGGATTCAAGCCCATTCTTGACAACACAGAGACCTCGCCTCAAAGTTAAATAAATATATAAATAAATAAACGCAAAAGGAAATGTGTATGTAGCTCAATGATAGCACAAGCCTGCGTTCCATTTCCAATATTACAAAAAATAATCAAGAACAGTTTATGATAGTTTAACATAATATTTCTTCAAGAAAGCAAAAGAAAATGCAGCCCAATTTGTTAGTTCAAAAAGGGGAAGATAAAGTCCTTTCTTAAGAACTTATATAGACTACTGTATCCTGTTCTGAAACTTGCTATATTCCTTTGGGATTTCCCAGACTTCATATTCAACATTTTCTCTGTTGTTCATCCAGGCTTAATTTTTACCTCCTCATTTTATAGCAGTAAAGTATTGATAGCCATAGAAAAAACGCAACTAACTCAGGGTCCCACAAGTATAATCGACAATACTGGTCCAGATTCTAGAGCTCCAGTTCTTATTCTTGTTTGCAGTCAAATTCTGGGCACATAGTTTGCTGTGGGTTTCCCTTATGCTTAACTACTCAAGAAAACCTACATCTGTTTTGACATGAGGAAACTATATAGCTGATTACACCAGTAAAGACTATAATTACAATTTAAATAAAACCTCAGAAACTTTCTGATGGCAGATTAAAAGACGATCTAGGTGTTAATTTTATTTAGGTACGATATAGGCATAGTTCAGGAAAGGGTTCCTACAGCTGACATATAATATAGTCATTACAGGTGTCATCTACTTAATGTAGAAAAGAAAAGATAGATGCTCTGCTCTCTGAGTAGGTGTCCTCAACATCTTGATCAGTGTAATGGTCCTGGGTGGTTGACAACTCGATTAATCTGAACATTCCCTGATCAGAAACACGTTCGAATTCTTTTTCCTCTGAAGGATTTTCTGCCTTCTTTGTGGGTAAGATCAATCAGAACTAGGATAAATTGGGTAGCTTTATAGTAAAAGAGCCATATCTTGGTGTTGAAAAGTGCAGTCTTTTCTGTCTCACTTTAGACAGCTCTTCTCACAGAGCATTGAAATGCAATAAAAAAGTCTCTTAAAATATCTATATATTGAAGCTACATTCTATGAATTGATAGAGTAGCAAAAATTTCTATGATAACCCGTAACACATATCTTACTAACGCTTACATCTCAGAAACTATAATTATAAATTATATGACAGCCAGGCGTGGTGGCGCATGTTTGTAATTCCAGCATTTGGGAAGCTGAGATTGGAGGATTACGTTTTGTGGACAGCCTCAACTACTTTGTGAGGCCCTCTGCAACTTAGTGAGACCCTGTTTCAAAATGAAGAATAAGCCAGTCATGATGGCGCACGCTTGTAATCCCCGCGCATGGGAGGCAGAGACAGGAGGATCACGCATGTTCGAAGCCAGCCGTGCTGGCTTAAGAGACCCTGTTTTCAAAAATAAAGAAGTATAAAATAGGTCTGGGAGTGTAGCCCGGAGGTAGATGGGCTTCTAGGAACCCCAGTACCACCAAAATATATATATATAAAAGATAGGGCAGGGGGTGTAGCTCAGAAGTCGAATTCCCTTGGGTTCCATTCCCAGACGCACAAAGAAATATTATATGACAAAGGACATTATATTTTTTGTTTTCCCCATGTTATGTACAAAAATAAATAGCAAAGATTTACTCAATCTTTCTCTTTTAAAAGTTTATCTTTTGTGATCCTAACTTTCCTTTGAACCACTATGTTCAATCAACCATGAATTACTGAATATTTGTTTTCTAGAATTTATTATTTCCTTAAGTGTAAACCCCCCATGGCCTATTCTCTCTACTGATTTAGTTTCCTGGATTTCTGTTTGTTGCGATGCCATGTCAATCTATCTTTTTCATTCGTCCTAAAGCAATGTATCTAAAATGTGGATTTACTCATGGTATTTTCTACGTAAATATGTGCCAATATCTTCCTCCTCTCTTCAAGTTAGAGCCTAAATCAACAATCCCTACACAGGGAATGAGAGCATACCCATTCTCCTTTCTATGTGTACTTCACATTCCAAAGGTAAGAAAAAGCTCTACCGTTTCCCAACAACATGGATACCATCTTACACCTTGGTACCTTTGCTTATCATTACTTTCCTCTGAGAGATGGTGGGTTCCTTTTTCTACATTTTTTCTTTTTTTTTTTTTGGCGGTATTGGGGTTCCTGGAAACCCTTCTACCTCCGGGCTACACTCCCAGACCTATTCTATATTTTTTATTTGGAAACAGGATCTCTTAAGCCAGCAAGGCTGGCTTCAAACCAGCGTGATCCTCCTGTCTCTGCCTCCCAAGCACAGGGATTACAAGGATGTGCCACCACGCCCCTTTTTCTACATTTCAATGACCACCTTCTAAGAGAGAAGACTCAGGTCTGGCATGGTCTCCACCTCACAGTCCTTAGATACATCAAGAAGTGTCTCATTTCCCACTACTGTGGAAGCTTTCGTTACCTTGCTCTGATATGCTTTGTTGGTATGACTTCTCTAGTATGGTGGGTTTGCTTTGTTTATTTGTTTCTTTATTTGTTACTGGGAATTGAACCAACAGGTGTGTTCTACTTCTGAAGGAACCAGACCTATCTTATTTATTTTTGAAACAGTGTCTCCCTAAGTTTCTGAGGCTGGTCTCCAGCCTGTGATCTTCTTGTCACAACCTCCCAAGAACCAGGATTACAGACATGGACTGCTGCACCCAGCTTATTTATCTTTCTGATATCTAGGAAAAGACACAAGGCTTGCAGGAGAAGAAGCATTCAGAAACTTACTGGACTTTACAAAAAATCAGCCATTTTATAGCATGTACTTATAAGTCATTTTCACTATTGTAACTAATAAAAGCAAATGTATTTCTCTATATAATATATCTACTTTAAAAAACAAAAAAATTTCCCAGTTTCCACTACAATGCATACACCTACCAAAAACTAATATACCTAGCATACATAACAGTGAATGCATGTTATATAAACTGAAAAAGAAAAGTTGCAATGCCGGAAACATTGAAATAATATGAAATAAAATAACTGAAAATAAAATGAACTCTTTTAAATAAAAATAGGAAACAAAGAAAAACAAAATACTGGCACTCAATTATTGCTTGAACTCTTGGGTACATAAACTACAAGCAATGGCAGATTTATGCCATGAAGTGGATATAATATGCATCTTGTGGTAGAATGCCTGAGTTTTTTCTTTTACGTGGCTGGAAGCACAGTGATGTAAAATAATTCAAATCTCAATTTTTATCTTGATAACATATGAATTGAGTTTGAATATGTATAAAAGTTATCCTCCAATCATAAACCCTGCTGTTTGCTCCTCTCTCTGAAAGAAAGCCCAGGAGGAAGTCTAAAGCCAGAGTGCAGTTGGACTTTATAAATAATGATTAGCATCATCTGTACCATCAAAGTTATGGATTTGGGGACTTTAGAGGCTACTGTGATCTAATAATGTGGAGGATAAAATTAAGCTCTGTTTAAAAACAGTTAGGTATGCAAATTTGAGGTACTGCCATGAGCCTGAACAGATGTTTGAAAATTTAGCTGAGTGTGTTTATTCATTCTAAATATGTTTACATAATGTATTGGATGCTATTTTCTCTAGCACATTTGCATGGAAATGTATGTATGGCCCTGATTCTGCCATCTTTAATCATGCAAAACTGCCACTGGCTTCTGGTGGAATTACGCACGTGTCAGTTGTGGCAGAGAAAGCCCATGGAGAAGGTCCTGCAGTTGCTGGAAAGAGTGATGATCAGTTATGTAGCAGTGCTTGTAGCAAAGACCAGAAAACACTTCACAGATCTGGACAGAAAATATATAGAGGATTCCCTGAGTTAGTCAGAGAACCTAAGGTATTAATTAATATGTACTTGAATATCTTTAGTTAATTTGTGTCCTGATAAGATTTTCCCACATCTACATCTATTTCTTACTCTAAATTGTTCTGACTCTTCTCCTTTTACATACAAACCACATACATACCTCCCACCGTTCTCTATTTATAACTTAAGTAGAATAAGAAACCCTAACTTGTCTGGCATCAGCAGTCTTATGTGATTTTGTCTTTCTCTCTTTCTCTCTCTTAATCTCTTTTTCTCTTTCTCTCTCATACACATACATGTGTGTGCATGCATGTGTGAGCATATAACACTTACAGCAAAAAAAAATTAAGGCATTACTTTTTTGAGTGATTTCTCAAATTTCAAAAGACTTCATTCATGCTAAATCAACATTTCTCTAGGGCTCTATAAATATTTCTGATGACTACATAATCCTTATTTCTTAGAAATAATATGAAAGTGTTTTTTTCATTGAAATATTCAATTGCTTAGTAAAGTTTATTTAGTAATCTATATTTGGTAACTATTTTTTATTGTGGAACTTCTCAGCTTTCATAACTATGCTGGTCAATTCCCCTAAAATTCCTCCCTCATATATCTGTTTTTAGGTCTACATAGATCTAATGGTTCTGCCACTCTGGAGAACCTGGACTAATAATAATATTGAAACAGAAAACTTTCTCCTGGGTATTATTTAAATATAAAACCCTTATTAAATGAAAATTTTCTTCTTTATTTGAGGAACTTAACAATCAAATAAAACAGAAGGAAACAGTAAAAACAGTACAAATGGGACTCTTTAACCACTGAGAAAAAAAGGATTCCTAAAATCATGCCTATTCTCAAATTAATATATTAGAAAATATATTCAAAATATTTTCTTCTTCTGCCTGTGAACTTCTATTATAGAGTGAAAATCTGAATATATAAAAACATGGGAGAAATTTGGGTTAAAATTATTATTATTATTATATTATTTATCATTATTACTTGTACTGAGAAATGAATCCTGGGACATTCTACCTTTGAGCTACACCTACAGCCCTATTTTATTTTTGTTTTTAAGCAGAGCCTCACTGAGTTGCTGACCGTCTTGCTAAGATGCTAAGGCTGTCCTCAAACCTGCCATCCACTGTCTCAGCCTACCAAGTAATTGAATTCCTGGTGTATGCTATGACAACCGACAAAAACTATTTAACAGTACAACGCGTTTAAAATTACTTTATAAGTATTTTAAAACACATGTTTTATAATTCTGAAACTATTTATTTTATCCATAATCTGTGTATTTTTCTCAATATTAGACAATCTAACCTACATAGCACTTACCTTCGTAGTGTAAAAGCTCAAAAGCAATAAGGTAGAGAGATGTCACATAGCAGTAGACTGCCTTTCAAGCAGTCCAATGGCCCAGAGAAACCACTGGTATCCTACTATGCTAATAAAACTTTTAACATAAAACTAATGTATGTTATATGATAATCAGTATTATGAACACAACTCTAATTGCTTTACATATAAACCTCAAATCAAGATGGATTTTAAAATCACCTTAATCCAGACAATTGAAAAAAGTAGTTCTAATAACAACAGTTTATTATATTGAATTTTAACTAAATAGCAAATGTACTACTGAATTTTAAGAGATTAATTTTTCAACAAATACCTATCTATTTCTTCATATATATGTATAAATATAGGCTATCTGGGCTAAAGAAGAACAAGTCAACTATTTTGTTTAAGAATAATTGTACAAATAAAATGTTAATTTTATTTTATACCACTGGGTTTGATGATGTGGTAATAATTGAGATTATATGCAGATACTATAAACGTAGTAATAAAATATACAGTTCCATTACATAATGAATCCTTGAACACAGGCCTGTTAAATATACACCTACTTTATGTATCACCATATATTCACAATAGATAAGACTGGTTTATACCAAAAGGGGAACAATAGAACAGCTCCAGGTTTCTTGCATTTAAAGATCAATGGGCTGAGCACGGTAAGCAGAGAGCTGAGAAGTGGAAACCACAACAGAGCATTAATCAAAAGTTCATGGTGAATCTAACGGAGTCAATCCAATTTACTCCTGTTATTTTTTTTTTTTTTTGAAGAGTTGGTAGGAAAATGAATAGTGTCCAACTCTTAGCAACTACTGAGCCCGTGTTGCTCCCTTAAGGGATATTCATGTTAATTTTACTTTCTCTGAGCTATTTCATGGAACAACCATATTATCCTTGAGCTATAAATAGTGTGTGAAAAAAACATGAACGTAGAAAAATAATAGATCCCATTTTAGACTTTTTTAAGAGTTAGTCTTACAAGAGCAAAGGAAAGCATGGACATAGATTGAAAATGTTTTAGTGAGGGAAAAATAAAATCAGATGTAGAGAAAAAGTATAGAAAAGTAAAGTATATAAAATGATAGGACAGGATAACAAATAAATGAATCCTATGTGGGTCAGATTAAACAAGAAGACAGAAGAATGCGTGCTATTCTCTTGAATGTTCTAACATAATACAATAAAACTACTAATAGTAACTTGTTTCTCAAAATGGTCAAAAGTCTGAAACTTCATATCTTCCTCAAATTTCTTTTCCATCACCTTTTTCCTTTTCTTTTATTTTTCTTTCCCGTTTCTTTTGAAATTAAAATGTGAAGTTTAAAAAAAATTATTGAATTGTTACATTTTGGAAATTCCTAAGCGAGGTCTGTAGGTCAGAGTAGATCAACTCTGGTGATTTCTTTTGAAACGTTTGGTTTAGTCTTTTGGCCCTGAGTGAGTCTGTTAAAGCCTTATTCTGGGGCCCTCTAGAATTCAGCTCTGCATATACTTGCTAAGCTCTTCTGAACACACTTTTAACAGCATGGGAGCACTGTCACTTTTGTTTTCTAGGTTTTTGGAGTTAAGTGGCATGTCATAAATCATAGGTTTCTTGGCTTGGGCAAATGACATTTTCCATTTTTTTTCTTGTGGTAATCACAACTCAGGCTTTTGAGAATCTCTCTGTTGCAAGTTAATCTATTTCCTCACTGTATGGCACTTCTACAAACCATATTTTTCTTATTGCTGTATCATCAGCCTTATAGCAGCTCTGCATGGCTTCTAAGTGGACATATTTTTATACTTTGTTCAAATGCTGAAGAATAATGGCTTTAGCTACAACTTTATTTTGCCTTGGCATGATATTTTCTGATGCATATTCCTCATCTGTCATTCCTCCTCTGTCTAGTGTGTTTGGGGTGTTGTTTGTCCATGGACAGTTCTTTTGCTCTTACTTCTTGATGCTTTTCAGGGTCAAGAAGACTCCAGGGATCTAGACCTGGCAAGATTCATTGTTTTAGCTGCTTTAAGACGATACCCACTTTGCCTCCCTCTACATTCTTTCTGATCCAATGCATAAGAAACCACAGAACCCATCCAGGGACTGTGTTTCTTCAACAGCCAGTCAGTAAATAAATTAATTTTCAGGATTACAAATTTATATTATTTCCCTAAAATGGTGATTCTATTTCTTTTTTCTTATATTTGATTGTTTCAATGACGAAAAGGCATGTGATATATCTTCTCATATCATATTAAACCCTAACTCCTCCTATAGCAATCTTAAAATGCTCCTATCAATTTTTACCTTGGGAGTCAGATTTTATATTCTTAAAGTAAATACTGGATAATTGTACACACAACCCAAGCATTTCTATTGGAGACAGAAATTAAATAACATGCTTATATTTTACATTTTCTCTCATTTTCATAAAAAAGGGGCAATGGAGGAATGACCCAAATACTCATGATTTGTTTGGCCTGTGTTACTAGTGAAAGTCTCTTAGTATAAATCAAATGGCAATTCTAATAATTACATTTCTCTCAAACTAAAAATTGAATAATCTAATTTAATCCAAAAGTCATCTGAAAATATTACATATTTTATATTTTATGTATTTTTAAAATCTTATATATTAGATATATCACATTTTATGCAATATAAATGAAAATTTACATTCATCAAATAATTAGCAAAGAATAATGCCAGAAATAGTCTTCCTACCATATTACTTCTACATTTCCTAACTCTGAATAAAACTCCTTAGTCTTTGGATAGACACTCAGTACTTCAAGTTTTCTCATTTTCAGAAGTCAAGTCCCTAGAATCTGTATATGACTCTAATAACTCATTTATTCATGAATTTTTTTTATTCTACAATTACTAAGTGAGTCTGTTTCTATGAGCTGGCCAGTGTTCTAAAGAGTTGAGAAGCTTTAGGGAGAAAAAGAAACAAAATATGGACTTTTAATTTCAGTAATCATAAGAGAAAAATTAGTAAAATAACTGAAAATATTTTTAAATAAAACATAAGGGGAAACACTAAAATGATGTTTGTATAAATTTTAGTTATTGTGTGCAAAAGCTTCAATGAAATCATGATATTTGAGTAAACTGCAGACAAGAAAAGTGAGTCTACTTTGGATATTAAATTGTGTTCTGAGGAAAGAAACAGGAAATGTCAATGTCCTAGGATAATGATTCTCAACTATTTTGACCCCATCTACAGGGGAAATTTAAAAATGTCTGGCTACATCTTTGGTCATTTCTTGGCATTTTCTTGTTAGGGGTACACAGAACAATTCCCTAAAAATAAAATCATTAAGACCAAAATATTAGATTATCTGATATTCACAAAAGACTATTGTGAATTCATCATCGAATTCACCTTCCCAACAGAGCAAGAAGTATAGTGGGGCTGTACCAGAGTGAGTAAGCAAGAAGGCAGATAGTCATAGAGTGTCCGGATTGGAGCTTACCAGAAAGACCACTGCCCAGGGAGGAAAGGACACTGTTCCATGATGAGAAGGTTGGTGACCAGAGACGGGGCTGAGGCAATAATCCTGCCAAGAGATGATGTCACCAGGACCCATGTCAAAACATGGTGGTCAAATTCTGAAAACATTTGAAGGTAGAAAAATAAGATTTCCAACATGAATTATGAATTCGGCCAAAAGGGGAGGGGAGAGAAAGAGAGAGAGAGAGAGAGAGAGAGAGAGAGAGAGAGAGAGAGAGAGAGAGAGAGAGAGAAAGAGAAATTAGAGTTAGCGTAACTGAGATGAGGAAGGACTTTAGTAGATCAGCTGTCCAGAGCTCAGTTCTACTCTCTTTGTTTTAAAATGAATACTAATTTATGTAAATAGAGTTGAATATCTATGAGCAGTAATTTTTTTTGCAAGGTAATAAAAAACATCTAAGAAGAAAATTTGGAGTTTGGAGTGGATGTTATGTTCCATAAAGACAAAAGTAAAAAAAAAAAAAAAATGGGGGCATTTAAATCGCACAATCAGAAGCCATAGGGAATGGTGGTGGGGGGCTATAAGGGAAAAACAGTGCAACTGTTCAGACACCCCTCACGTGATGGATTTAAGAACAATGAGAATAACTTTCAGATGGAAGATTTGGGCTTGAAATTATTATATAAAAGAAAAAAATCTATAGGAATTCTGCCACATTGAAAAGTTCGATAGTGAGCTCTCTATTTTCTATAAGCTATTCATAGCGAACCTAAAATCATCTTTGAAAAAAATTTTCTTTGAGGAATATTTAAGTGTTTCTTCTCTTGAGAAAGACCCGAAGCTCTGTAACACACTGTTCGCGCTCAGAGCCTCTAGACCATGAAACACCTTCACTGCCATTCACTCTTGTTTTCACAAGTCATTAACACATCACATCCAATTTCTTGCTTTCCGGTGAATATGGAAAATATAACAAATTACTTTCAACAATGTCTTTCTACAATAGATTTATGGTTTTCTGCTTATGAGTTCTAGTTTTTTCAAGTGACGCAGATTCAGCAAGATCATCAAGCTTATCTCTGCTTGGTTTTGAGTCAGTAAACATAGGCAATTTCTTCAGAAATCTTTAGAAAAAGTATTATAATTTTCACCAAAATACAATAACACTGCAATGCTTTTCCCAGGTAACAACACCTGGGAAAAGTTGTTAAAGGTTATGCCTTCTAGACAGAGAGCTATCTGACAAATTCTGTTTTGTTATTTTTCTCCAGTCGGCACTATTTAACAATTTCGTTCAAAGATAAATATGATCTGGAGGGCATTGTTCTCTTTGTTCTCCATTTTAAAAATGTGCAAATACAAGAAGGTTGTTTTTATTTTTGAAATTATGAACTTTCTCTTGAATAAGAAAGGTGATTATGGCTAAATTCTGTAGTGCTTGTCTGTTAGGAATTTAAGAATGCCTGGAGCAATTTGAAAACCACTGGAGCTGCTCTGGGCTATTTTAGAAAATAATTTGATGCATTTGTGTGCATTCCATAGGGGTATGACCCTTTTACTTAATGGCTGCAGCTTGCATCCTTAAGGGGGTACTTTAGTACGCAATGTGGGAGAATATTTGAAGAAATTCATATGTAATAATTATCTTCATTCTGAGTTTTTTCCGATTATTTGTTGTAAAATGGATTTATATTTTAAAATATGATGGTTTGGCAATTTTCAGGATGATCATCAAGACTTTTCTTTCTTCGTATCCTGCCTTGCACCTAGTTTCTTTTCTTCGTAATCAGGACAATTGTTGGCTGATAAGGGAAGACTTCAGGCATTTTTATCAGCTTATACTTCCATAAGACTGACTGCTGGGACAGGTAAAAAAGATACCACCCTGGATGCTTAGATGCTGACTCTCCTTGCAAAATTGGTTCATCATTTTGACAGAGAAATCAGCCCAAAAGGCAAGAAAATTATTTTTGGATGGTGCCAACTTCTTTTTTTGACAGTTCATACCATCATTGTTGTCAGTGCTGATTGGAAACATATGAACAGACCTTTGTGTGTGTGTGTGTGTGTGTGTGTGTGTGTATGTGTGTGTGTGTGTTGTGTGTTGACACAGTCAGAATAATTGTGTTTATATAATGGTAAATACACCTGACCTATTCTAGAATCAATTTTATCACAATATATTTGAAGCATTCAGAGGAATAATAATCCTTCAGGTAAGAGTGAAATTATTAGTAAAAATTATGAAATTCTGCCAGGAGTGGCTGCGCACATCTATAACCCCAATATTTAGAAGGCTGAGAAGGAAGATATCAGTTTCCTGGTGAGCCCTGGCAACTTATGGAGACCTCGTTTCAAAACTACAATTAGAAAAGACTGAGAATATAGCTCACAGGTACAATGACCCTAGGCTCAATCTCCAGTTATAAAAAATATATTTTTTAAAGAAAAACTCAAGAATTGTTATTCCACTTGCACACCAACTAGGGAAAGTTTTCAGATATGTGGACTTCTGCTCTTTTATCTCTGTTCTACAGTGTTCTCATCCATAAAATAGGGATAGTTACAGGGGAGGAGCACCCAAATACCATGCATGGACATCATTTAAAACTGAGGACATCTTCATGAACATCATTTACTAGTCATTATTTCATTAACCTATGTCCTGTTTCTCCATTAGAAATGATCAACACACTTTCTCTAAGGAAGAAAAGTCTTACTCAGAGGGACGGGTACTAGGTCTATGTCTGTTGAGGATAATCCAGTTACTGAAGGGATTCAGAAATTTACAGGCAAGAAATCTGAAGGCAAGGTGTGTTGTATTCCTAACAGGTAATATGTGCTGAAAGGAGGAATGGCATGAGAGAACTCACCTGAGTAAAATCGGAGGGAGAAGTGGCGTGTGTGTGCATGTGTGTGTGTGTGCTCATGTGCCCACATATGCATTGGGATGTGTATCAACATAGAGCTCTTGTTTTCACCATATGTAGAGTATCAGAAGCAACCGATAGGCCAGGACTAGGGTGAGGTGAGGAAATTGAATTATTCAAGCATAAGGTTGAAACTTTATGCAAGTTCTCGATATTTTGCTATCATGCATTTTCTCATTAACTTTAATTCTTCAATGGTGAATTGAAATAAATGTTACTTACTATGTATATAACAGAAATGTTAATAATACTTTAATTTTGTACCTGTGGCTCATAGCTCAATCACCACTGAAAATATCAGCTCTAACTGGACAAATAAGGTAGAGAAAGGATTTGAAACATAGTTTGATTTTTAATGCTATGTTCAAGTAATTCGATCTCTACTTTTAATTCGTATCATACTTAAGTAAAATGTGAATAATTTGTTCCAAACATGTTTTGGTGATAAGGCTTCCATTCTGTTGTACGTACCCTCATCACTAAGCCAAACATGAGAAGGAGGGAGGGGGAAGAAATGGGGTGGGAACTGGGGAAGGGCTAAATAAGGGATGTGTGCCTGTATGCCTCCACAATCTTGTATCCCGCTAAGATGTATGACTGCCAGGTACTAACAAAAGAATTAAAAAACATTTCTTAGTTAAAACAAATGTAACATCAGAAGGCAATTGATTTTTGGCTTTTTGTTTCTGTGTATTTTGCTCTGTCTGTAAAAAGTTGTATTAGTCACTTTTGTCTTCTTTCTTTCCCTGACTTAAAGTTTAATATTTCTTTTTAAAAATTTTGCATTATATATACTAAAATTTCCAACACTGATATTGTAACTATTTGGTCAATATAAGTTTACACAATAAAATGTAGGAACTGGAACATTCCTACTCCTGAATATTTTACTCTAACAATTTCTTTGGTGATTTGATTCTTTTGACACGTTAATACGTGCTTTTATTTTAAAGCACTGGTAATCATTCCTAATTTCCATAAGGTGCAATGGGAACAATTTCCAGTTATAAAAGTTGACTTTTAGTATCAAACATCGAGAGGAAACGTGTTTCTTCTTTATGGTTCTT
Organism: Muscardinus avellanarius; assembly: GCF_963383645.1. Lineage (NCBI taxonomy): Eukaryota > Metazoa > Chordata > Mammalia > Rodentia > Gliridae > Muscardinus > Muscardinus avellanarius. The sequence continues at coordinate 10,132,976 of NC_137803.1, forward strand.
ATTTTTTTTTCAAACAAATATGAAACAATCTATGACTTATGCTGAAGGATCTTTGTGACATCTGAATATTTAGTAACTCTATAGAGCATCGCGGGCATTTCTGGTTTCCTTTGGCTGGAGAGATGCATACCTTTGTTTCTGAACGCGTTCTTGGGGTGGGCTCACGTCTAATGCTTAGCGTTCAGGTGGAATGCCATGCTAGCATTCCCGTGTTGAGGTGATACGTGAATATAAGACCTTTGACTTAGAAAACCACAGGTAATTTCTTTGTTGAGAGTAGTTTTGGATTTTATATGTTTCCAAATAATGATTAAAACATGTCTCTAAAATACTTTTTCTCAAAATGGGAAAAAAGTCATCCCCCAGTTCCCACATGCACCTGCTGAAAAACAGAGTTAATGGTGAAATTAACACAAAGCTTGACTTCAGTTCTCAAAGATCATTTGAGATTGGACGCTGTGCTTTAAAAATCACGTAGGTAGCCGGGCGTGGTGGCGCACGCTTGTAATCCCCGCGCCTGGGAGGCAGAGACAGGAGGATCGCGCAGGTTCGAAGCCAGCCGCGCGCGCTGGCCTAGGAGACCCTGTTTCCAAATAAAAATGTAAAAATAGGTCTGGGAGTGTAGTCCGGAGATAGAAGGGCTTCCAGGAACCCCAGTACCACCAAATAAATAAATAAATAAATAAATAAATAAATAAATAAATAAATAAAATTAAAAAATAAAAGTAAAAATCACGGAGCTGGTCTATCAACTGGGTGAGGCAAGATTCAAAGTATTAGCAGAGATGTGAGGTGATTTGTTCAGGGGTAGATGGTTTTCATGACCTAGTCCAAATATATGTCTATACTTTCATGAATCACAGTTCGTTCCTCATCATAAAAGGCTACTCCACAGGACAGAGCAGAAGGTCACAAACCACTTGGGCAAATGTCTAACTTCTGCAATATATACATTCTAAGCACACAAAATCAGCCTTGTTGTCGTATCCTGAAGCTGTCAACCACAACCACAACCACAACAACAACAAGAACAACAACAAAACCTTTTTTCGGGGGGTGACCAAATATGTCTTCTTTTTTATTGTTTTTGTTGTTAGGATATATGCCATGAGTATTTTTTTTCCTTTTGGAGGAGGGTGTTGAAAATTTGCCTGAAAATTTCCCAGTTATTTTTCAACATCAAATGTAAATTTGGCCTGAATACCAATTGTTTTCTTACTCTGACTCCAGACTGCAACAGTGAAAAAAATATCCCATTAGAACAAATGAGAATTGAGGACAGGGACCACGCCTCTCTTAAGTTGCTATTCTCAATTTCATTGAAATGCCTGAAAAATATTTGGCATTCAGTAAAATTATTTTCATCGAGACATAAATTAAGCAAATGGAATTTTAATCATAAAATTCTGACTTTTCCTCCAGTTGTAAGCCAGCACTTATGATCAAAATAAATAAGTTTTTAATTTAATAGGGTAATGAATTCAATCTTGTCAAAATCTCCAAATATAAAGAAAATACATAGAGTGTGGTGGACATTACAAATACCATAGACTGGTTGGTGAAATAACAGGATTCTGTGCCGCAGAGTTTGTCTGCCTACAAATCTGAAATCGGGATGCCAGCAGGGTCCGATCCTGGTGAAGCATCTTTTAGCTGAAGGTCCTCTCAGAGAAAAAGGAAATGTCTGCTGCTCCCTTTTTTTTTTCTTAAATAAGCAATAATCCCATCATCATGGCTCCACTCTCATGATTATTTCTGAATCCAGTCAACATCCGAACAGGACTACACTGGGAGTCAGGCACTAACAAGTGAATTTTGGGTGAGACACACTTCAGTCCCTAACAAGCTCTATATTTTAAATATGCTTTTAAAACTTTCTTTCTGAAAACATTTGTATCCATTACAAGACTTTTGCTTCATAATAATAAGATTAAATAAACATTTAAGTCACCAAAAAATATGATGTCCTGTGCTGAATGTAATTTCACAATGTCCACATTCAATAGAGAAGCTGAGAAGAGAAGGAGGTGACATTTTAAATCTGATACATCTTTTTGTTAAAGATATATTATATCACTTTTTATAACATGGTCTCTTGCCAGAAAAGTAAATAGCTTTATCTTTGCTCTGAGAATTCGACATAGAAGAAAGGTTGGTTAGACATCTCCAAATGCAATTCATGCTATGATTTTGTGATGTCGATGATATTTGACATGTGAAATTACATCACACTCAAAGCGAGTTTATCTTGACATTTATAAATAATGGCATTCATAGAAAATAAAAAAAATGCCTTATTGTTTAGTTTTCTCAGATTTCATAGACATTAGAAATTTCTGTATCAATATAAAACTGAGAAATATGAAAATATAGATGTTGCAAAACCTAAAAATGTACTATTCTTAAATTTTGAGATGATTTATTTCATCCCAGTTTGCGCACAAAGGGAAAAGTGTAGATTTATTTATTTATTTTATCTTTATTTATTTATTTTTTGTGGTACTGGGGATGGAACCCAGGGGCCTTCTACCTCTGGGCTATACTCCCAGACCTATTTTATACTTTTATTGGAAACAGGGTCTCTTAAACCAGTGGAGGCTGGCTTTGAACCTGTGCAATCCTCCTGTCTCCGCCTCCCAAGCACGAGGATTACAAGCTTGCGCCACCCGGCTAAAAGTGTGGATTTAAAATTATTGTGACATGTATATACAAATCTGTTTATAAAATGTTCAATTGGTAATAACCTTAAATATATTTTCAGTAGAAGTATCTGACTTTAAGTCATTCAATCACAGCTGTATCTTGAATTGATTATTCAAGTTTTGTATTATGTTGAATAATTAAAGTAACACTTTTTTCTTTCTTTATCTCTTTATCTCTTTCTTTTTTTCTTTCATTGTTTTTTTTCAGTACTGAGGATTGTACCTAGAGAAATTCTACCACTGATCTATATATCCAGCACTATATTTTATTCTTTATTTTGAAATAAAGTCTCAGTAAGTTGCAGAGTCCCATTAAGGAGCTGAGGCTGGCCATGGACCTGCATTCCTCCTGCCTCAGCCTTCCAAATACTGAGATTACAAGCATGCACCAACAGGCCTGAATATATTTTATTTAACCCAGACTGTAACCAACATGAAATTATTCAATTGTTTTATTTTTTCTTTAGAAAAGGGTGTTCATTAATCTTTATCTTTTTAAATTTATTGGTGCTTTATAATCATGCATCATTATGTGATACAGGATGATGTGATACACATTCATTTAGCCCTTTTTAAAAGCCAAATTAAATTATATTTTGGTGAATGGATTTATATGACATAAAGAGAGTGTATTTTCTTTTTTTGATGTCATTTTTATTGGTGCATTGTAGTCATACATCTTATTTTGCTGCTGATGCCTCCTCATGAACCTCTGAACTACATACACCCTTAGCCTGCATTTTTATTCTTTTTCATTTTTGAAACAGGGTCTCGCTAAGTTGCAAAGGACTTCACTAAGTAGCTGAGGCCGGCCATGAAACCAGATCCTCCTGTCTCAGCCTCCCTCATACTTGGATTACAAGCATGTATCACCATTTTTTTTTAATCCATTCATTTGTTGATGGACATCTTGGCTACTTCCATAGTTTAGCCACTGCGGATTTTGCGGTTATGAACACAGAAACTCATGCATTAATTTGGTAGTTTGCTTTCAATTCTTTTGGGTAGATACCCAGAAATGGTACTGCTGGATCATATGGTAGATCATTTTCCTTTTTCTGAGAATCCTCCGTACTATTTTCCAAAGCAGTTGTACCAATTTGCAATCCCACTAACAATGTATTAGAGTTCCCACAGCATTTTCAAATTATCCAAGTGTTAATTAGGTTGCTTTGGAAATAAACCAAATTTTGTGTGGATGGAGAAAAGAAATTAAATCAAATATGTAATAAGTAGATTGAAAGCAAGTATATTTGTACTGGTGTTGAAGCTAGTTGCATTCTAACTCTGATCTAAACCCCCAGTCCTATTTTGTTTTTTATTTTGAAACAGGGTGTCTCTAAGTTTCTAAAGGCCTTGCTAAATTGCTGAAGCTGACTTTGAACCTGCAATATTTCTACCCCAGCCTAGGAACTACTGAGATTATAGGCATGTGCCACCACTCTCCACTTACCTTATATAATATTTTCCACAAAATATAACAAAAGATGTTTTGGCTTCTGTACTAGTTGGTATTATTTTTATCCTTAAAACAATCATTTGATGCAGAATATAAAATCCTCTTTCTAACTCTACACTTTCATGGTAAATATGCTTTTTAAATATTGGCCACATAGCTTATAAAAGGTAAACATATTCAAACTTAGCAATTCTTAACTACAATGGCACTAAATACTTTACTATATGGATTTAAATATTTTGTTTAGAGCCCCTTATTAAGCAATATTTAAAAATCAGAATTTGTACAAAGTGGCTTCCAAGTTTTAAGGCATCATTTTCCATCTTTCATAATTAAAAGCAGCACAATAAGGTTGTATCTGCAAATGAATAAATATATAGTATTTTGCTTATGACTTACACAGGACAGTGTTAATATGGCATGACATATACTCTGACATACCATGGGGCCAAAATTTATTTCAGAGGATCCACGTCACTCTCTGGCCCCTACTCGCTTCTTCCCAACAACTCAATGTCAGTTCCTAGTGACAGCAAAAGAAATAAGATTTCTCAAGTGAAAGAAAAAAGTATGCCTGGAAAATTAATCAAAAAACAAACCTTCAAAATATCACATGCTCATGTCTATTGCATTTTAAAGTAAAATTATCTCCCCTTTCAAGATCCTTTATTTGGAACAATTAGGGAGTTTATACTAACATGAGCTGTCTTTCCGTTCCTGTGTCTTTTCCTCTCAAATTGAATATATCTCTTTTTGCCTTATTGCTTCTCTCTAGATAAAAAATTTATTCCCTAGTCATAATCACTATTTAAAAAACAATAACATATGTTTCCTGTTTTATTTTCTCAGGTTTAAGAAACCTATAATTTGTCTTAACTTTTACCATTAATCCAGGGATTTAACACATATAGCTCAGTGCCAGAGAGTAGTGTGGAATCAGTTGCTGAATGGTTGTTTTTGTGTGGTAACTGCTAGACTTTACATTTTAATAGCGTGATTAACAAGCATCCTGCTATGTTTTATATCTCACAGTAAAATTTAGGTTTTTTTCCTGCCACTGTTGAATGACAAGTATGTAGTAACTTCGCTGAGAAATAAGAAATGTGCTTAAAATGGCTTTTTAAAATAAATGATTCTATAAGCAAATTAATTCTTATTTAACTTAATTAAAAGTAATAATTAGTATCTCTATAGGCAAGAAAAATGTCTTTTTTCTTAAGGAAATTAATTACAATGATATTGAAGTTTTGGCAATATGAATATGGCAGAAGGTAATATTACTAGACATGTAATTCATAAAAGCAGAGCACAATACAGCCTCTTAGGAGACTGGCTTTTGTGAACTGGACCTGAATGGTCCTAATGTTCTCATGTTGCTGATTTGGGAACATAAGGGAGTTTAGATCACAAAAATGGCATTTGGAAACAAAATTCCCTTTATACTCTGCGGTCATAGCCTTGGGAGATGAATCATTTTCCAAGCAGCATTTCACCATAAGGGAAGTATTTATCACAAGATGGGAAACAAAATACTCAGTGCGTGAATGACAGGAAGATGCCAATGAAATCATCGTTATGTTTCCTATGGTCTTGCTGTTCTCTGGTTACTCTTCTTCTTTCAGTACAAAATGTAAACATGTAGATTGGACACAATTGCCAAATAAAAATGTGACTCTATTTCAACATAGGTAGAATGATCCTGAAACACATGTGCTTTTGGAATGACACAGAAAATCAAGAAGAAAAGAAACCCCAAATGGTGTAAGATACCAGCCAGAGGGTATCCTCACCAGTTCTCTGAGTTTTACACAGGTATAACTTTGAGGTCACAGCCTCTGCTTTTCATTTATTCTTATTAGTTTTTCTGCATATTCTCTAAGTCAGTGCCAAATATCTGATAGTAATTAGAGGTAAAAAGCAAACCGGTACTTAAATTTTAAGGTTAGAAAATGCAAGATTGTGGTAATGTAGCAGAATGCACATTACACATAGAACTAAATGTAAAACTAGAATAACTTTGGTAGGCCCTCCGTATTAATCTGCTGTCTATCTGACACATGATCTCAGAATATATGGGCCAGTATTTTTTCTAATCTTCAGGCCAATGAACTTTTGGGCAAAAGGTGTAACCTTGGATAAGCTCAGTGTATTGATGTGTAAACAGAAAAAGTTGTGCACATATTCTTAGATCCTATTTTTGAAAAGATTTTTATTGAGTATATGCATTTTTGAATAACTATGGATGAATTTTATTTGACATATTTTAGTTTTATAGGTAGAATTGTACAATTTCCACCAAGAAAAGGTAGGGGGTGTCTCCAAAGATAAATTATGTTTTAAGTAGAAACATCTCTCTGGTTTTTATTATTTAAATTGTGCTGAGAAGAGATAGAGGTGAAATCTAAGTTATACTGTCAAAATAGTCATTTTATTTATTTATTTATTTATTTATTTATTTATCTATTTATTTTTGCAGGTCTAGGGATGGAACCCAGGGGCATTTGACCGCCAATCTACATCCCCTGCCATATTCTTTTATTCTTTATTTTGAAACAGGGTCTCACTAAGTTGCAGAGGGCCGCACTAAGAAGCTGAGGCTGTCCGCGAACCACGATCCTCCAATCTTAGCCTCTCGAATGCTGGGATTACAAGTGTGCGCCACCACACACGGCCAGAGAGTCATTTTAAATAAGAAAATATCTTAGATCCTTCACAGACTTGATATGTAGACTGGGAATAAGCAAAAGAGAAAATTGATTCCAAAAACAAACAATTAAAAAACAAAAATTTACCTATCTCTGTGGTCACATTTTTCTAATAAAAAATTTTGCTCAACATTATAAATTCATTGTTAATGAGGAGAAAAATCTCCTAAAGAAATTTTTATGATAATAAATATTAAGAAACATAAACTTATGAATATTTTTCAAAAGTGAATGCATAACTTTGTTTTTATATGCATTACTCATACTTTGATTTTTTTGAATAAAATCAGTGTTCATAGTATATCCAATCTGAACATTTTTGAGCATATTATAAGATTATTCATTTTTTAAATACTGACATATTTATAAAATGTCAACAACAACCACATGCTCATTAGTGGTACTCTATGAAATACTATTAAAATCATTCAATAAAATAAGTGTAAAATGTACTTGATACAAAAAATATAAAACTCACAATGATAAAAACACAGGTTTTTCATCACAAACTCAGCAAGTGGTACATCTTAATATTGTCAAAGGCAAAAGTCTGTCATTTACTGTCCCATTAACCATCTTTCCTTATACCAAAATGTGCTTATTATCCAATTCTTCTGTGAAATTAAGTAGCAACCAAAAGCAACCATTTCCTCAAATTTCTTTGTAAAGATGGACTTCCAGCTACCACCATGTTAATACCACTTTACTCTAGCCTTGATATGACCATGCGAAGAACTGAAGGGTCTCATCTATTACTACGACTGAATTTTGCATATGTTTTGAGTTATGCTCAGTTATAATGACCTGGACTAAAAAAACCTTGATGATTCTAAATCTGTTAGATATCTTAGAAATTTGTAAAATTGGTTATGCATTTTTAAGAGTAGATTTAATTTATATCTTCATTGTATTATCTGCATTTTACTAAGAACTTCTAATTCTTATTGCTACATATATTGAAATATATATGTATGTGTATGTATATATAAACACCTATCTGGGAGCTATCAATCTACCTATCATTCTATCTATCTATCATCTATTTATCTATGTATATATGTATCTATGAATCTATTTCTCCATCTACCTATATAGTTCCCAAATTAAATTTTTCATCAGTATGTCATCTTTTTAAAATCTGCTTCTATGCTTTGCATTTTTACTTCTGTTTTTGTTTTTTTCTTTATCCTGAGAAACATGTAGTGAAATGTCTTTGTGTGTAAATCATTGAAAAAATGTATTACAGCCAACATTTTATCAAATTTCAAACTCCTTGGAGGGTTGTGCTAATGTTGCCATCTCGACTTGTCAGAGAAAGTGAGAGAGGCTTCAGGAAAGTGATTTGAGGCCTCATGACTGGTACAGAGAAGCAAGTAAAGCTGAACAGCAGTTAGACTTTTAGGTAGTGTGGTTCATGATTTGAAATCTGTACTTCAAGGCCGGGCGTGGTGGCGCACGCTTGTAATCCCCGCGCTTGGGAGGCAGAGACAGGGGGATCGCGTAGGTTTGGACCCAGCCGTGCGCGCTGGCTTAGGAGACCCTGTTTCCAAATAAAAATGTAAAAATAGGTCTGGGAGTGTAGTCCAGAAGTAGAAGGGCTTCCAGGAACCCCAGTACCACCACCAAAAAAAAAAAAAAAAAAAAAAGTTGTACTTTATATCAAATGAAGCTGTTTGAAGAATGCGTTTCATTTCTCACATCATTGTGAGTGCACACGTAAAGATGAATGGTGTATGTGGTCCGTGCGGGTTGTATATGCTTTAGAGCAGCAGTGAGCAGCCTGCCAGCTATAATCTACATACTACATATGGGGTTATTCCATTTACCGGCAGAATCAAAACACTACTCAAACTATGCCCCTCATTTGCCTTAGCAGCTCCTCCATCGTGCACTTCAGCTATGAAGGATCAGGAGAGAAAAGGGCTTTATTGCCTAGGAACTTGTATCTAATGGTAATATATATTTATCGAGTAGATGAAGAAATTAAAATAAATGTAATCCAAAATGGCGGCCCATTTCTGTAATTCCAGTACTTGAGAAACTGAGAAGATTGCAGTTTGCTAATCAGCCTCAGCAACTTAGCAAAACCCTCAGCAACTTAGTAATACCCAGTTTTACAATTAAAAAAAAAGGTTAGGCTTGTAATTTGGAGGTAGAATGTCCCTGAGTTCAATACTCAATTAAAACAAAAACAAAAACAAAAACAGCATAAATATTAAATTGAAACTATACAGAAAAGATTAGCATGGCCCTGCGCAAGGATGACACGCAAATTCCTGAAGCAGTCCATATTTTTTCAAAACTATGGGATGTATACTCAATAGAATTTTGCCCAGCCTTAAGGGAGATCAAAATTATGGCATTCACGGTGAAATGTCACAAAAATAAGAAATCAGATGCTTTTCCTAATGTGTGAAAACTAGAAAGAAATGGGTCATAGAAGAAATTCTAGATGAAGAAGGAACCCTATAGAGGAGCAATTAAGGTGAACTATCAGAGGGGATGGGAGGGGGAAGAGGGAAACTCTTTAAAGCACCCGATGTACCTAAACATATCAAAATCAATCAGGAAGCGAAGCATGAGTAGGACGGAGGTGGAGGGAAGGGGTTAGGGATTTGGTGAGGGCTGATTGGGTGATGTGTGCATGTATATCTCCACAAATTTTTATCCCATTAAGATGTATGACTACATGCACCAATAAAAAATATTAAAAAACAAAAAAGCAAACAAACAAACAAACAAAAACCAACAGTGGGGTAGAATATCAAACAGTAGAACAGTATAGTTCATGCTCTGGGATATTTTCAATGTCAGATTCCTCACCACCCTGCAATCACATTTTTCCTTTGTCCACTTCATAAGCCTTTAACACTGTTGTATATTTCCCCAATTTCTTCTGGCACAGCCCACTGCTAAGTGAAGAAATGTCAGCATAAAATACTTAGAATGTGTCCTTGTGTTGATCCAGACAATATTTTCAGCCAACTTCTGGAAACTATCTCCTAAGTCACATGAGTATCTGTATAATTTGCTTCCACCTATGAGCCACCATCCAAAAAATTAGCCTAAGTAAAACCTTCCAGGGTATAAATTGAACTAAACCAAGATAGCCTATCTGTGTCTGGTATCTCTGACTTAATAAACACCTTAGGAGTGCCTACACAATGTTTTTTTTTTTTTTTTTTTTTTTTTGCAGGTCTGGGGATGGAACCCAGGGGCATTTGACCTCCAAGCTACACCCCCTGCCCTATTTTTAATTTTTTATGTTGAAATAGAGTCTCACTGAGTTGCAGAGGGCCTCACTAAGTAGCTGAGGCTGTCCGCGAACCGTGATCCTCTGGTCTCAGCCTCCCAAATGCTGGGATTACAAGCATGTGCCACCACGCTCGGCAGTACCCAATCTTTATTGACCCACCCAGAAAGAAGGGCTCAGATACTGCCACAGAGGTGATAAAAACAGACTCCAACATGAATGCCATGAGCGTTCACACATACCAGTTGGCATAATTCCACCATGGCTGAGGTCTTGGCTTCTTCCATTGATCTTGAATACGAATAATAAAGGAAGAATACTTTTGTTAAATGCTTTAAAACATACACTTCTATTAAACCTATCTGTGCAGAAAAGTATTGCATTGGAGATCATTGTCAATGCCACCTTTTGGGTTAGTCTTCTTCAGTTCTCTTTCTTAAGCATTTGTACTCAGATCCCTGCGCATACGTCAATTATGGCTTCTACCAAAACACAGTGACATAGAAACTGACCTGAATGTCTTTCATTTGAAAAGTAGTCTGTGTGACAGCAAGGCCCAGCTTTTGCCATGAATCCCTATGCCTGGCATGCATCAGATGCAGAAAGGCTACTGCTAACTCTTTTTGAACAAGTTTTACCAGCATTGCTCTATTTCAGTGGTATTGCAGAAAGCCCTCAGCTTAAATTTACTGAGCAATATTTCTAAAATTTGTAATGACTGTTTTGTCAGTGAGAAAATTTCTAACATAGAAACTTTGATTTCTATAATAAATAGCTGTGTGTGGGAACTCCACAAGCCTGGTCATGCATTGCCTCTGGAGTTGGTCTCTATGTCTTCCTGGCAGAGTCGTCAGAGTTTGGCAAACCTCCTGTGATTATACAGCTCCTCCCATGAGATGTGCCACCATGAATGTGCTCCTCTCATTCTTTCTCAGCAGTCAACCATTATGCTACATAGTTCAGTCTTGTTTTTTGGGTGCCTTCTGTCCAGCTTGTACAATCCAGGACAGTACATGCTGAAACTGGCTATGTGTGGTATGAACATAACTTCCTTGTCAAAAAAAAAAAAAAATCTGTGTATGCCTTGTTCTCCCTCATCTGAAGTTTTCCTTTTCTCTCACCCAGCTTTGAATGTCACTAAGTCTGGAAAAATCTGTGAGCCATTTTGGTGAGTGGATAATGTCTTCTCTAAGATATTATAGGGTAATTGTATAAGGGAAGAGGGAGAATTTTTAATGATGATATTGTCATTGCTCTATTTTAAAAATAAAAGAATTCAATAAAATATTACAAATTTGGCACAATATTTTGGTCATCTTTTGTACAATGTCATCTGGGGACAAGAGAAAACACAATTTATTGTATATTTTTTTCTGGTACAATAATTGAGCCAAGATGCTTATCCACTGAGCTACTTTTACAACCCTTTTCTGTTTTAGGACAGTCTTGCAAATGGATCCTAGTAGGCCTTAATCTACTTGCAATTCTACTGTTTAGCCCCTGGAGTTCCTGTGATTACCAGGTACCATTGACAGATATTTAATGCAGCAAACACATAGCCAGCTTTTACTCATTAGTTGTGTTACTTTGTTAAGCATGCAGCAGATATAATTCATAACACGTGTGTTCTTGCACTTTGACAATATTTTATACCTCATCTATTTCTAGAGTCCTGGGCAGCCCCTGGCTTCCCTGTTCTTTCCAGAAAAGCCTTCTCGACCAGTCCTAGACACTCCCCACCACTTGCGTCCTTTCCAATATTTCTTAGAATCCCAGTCCTCCAGATCTGTACATGGTTAGAATTTCAGACAGAATAATTATATATCTCTCAGTGTCCTCCAACCTACATTTTCTTTTTGGGGTAGCACTCTTATAATACCAACCAATAAGGCAAGTAGAACCTAGATACTACCTGAAGCATCCACTTTAGACAAAATTAACCTGCTTGAAATAATAAAAGATTTCTTAAAGGCAGTAGTCTTTCTAAAATATTAGCTATATATCCTTATCAGATTGTGACAGTGAAGAGAATGAATAAATAAATAAAATCCAGAAAGAGCTCTTTCTGAATAGTAGCATTTTAATACTAGGCAAAATCAAGGATTAGCATTCATCAACGTAAACTACTACAACAGTTAACCTTGAACAAGCAAGACTTGTGGGAAAGTATAAATATACTTGTCTCTCCCTTTAAACCTTACTCAGAAAAGGTAACATTTTTCTGCCTTGAATGAGGTCTCTACAGGCCCCCTGACTTCCCTGCTCTTCCAATATGGGTCAGGCATATTTACCTCCTTGGCATCTGTGGTCATTTATGTGTCCAAATATTTGCTAAAGAAAAATGAGAATTTTAAAGGTATTAATCGTGCCAAGCATTATATAAAAGAGCACATCATGCACGCACACACACACACACACACACACACACACACACACACACACGCACACTCACCCAGTGTTATTCTTTTTAGGTTTCACAGAGCCTTTCCCTTTCCCTGTTTCAATCTCCTTTACTTCATCACCTAACTATAATTTCAACTTTCATTCTCTTCCTTTTGTTCCACCCCTGGTCTCAGCTACTTTTGCTCTGGCCTTTGTTTCTCCGGTGTCTCCTAACCCTGTGTAAAATGTTGTGGAGGACTTCCTGCACGGATTGAGAGTTGACCTGTCTGAGTGCAGTAGCACAGGGCACAGTGGGTTGGAGAAGTGAATAACTAAACAGGGGGTGCCTCAGAAAATGAAAGGCAAGAACAGATTGAGTGGACAGAAATCAAGGAGCCATTCTGCATTCCAGAGCAGCAAAATGTTTAATCTCATTAGGTTCTAGTCAGAACTCACACCTGAGCACATCACCCTTTCATACTTATAACAATTTACTCTTAGTAATGATGCGACAGTTCTAAACTAAGAATTTACAGCATTAAAAATGTAGTGAAAATAAACTGTAGGATTTCATTAATAATTTTGGAGGGTGTCTAGCAGCGATTTAAAAATGTGTTATGAAGCAATTTATAAAATCTGAATATAAATCCCTGATGTCGATAGTAAAATGTGAATTATAAGAAATTATTTTTTATTTTACTGACATTTCAGGAGTATAGAAGACACAGTTATGAGAAATAATTGTAAATATGTTTCGAAAATAAAAATAAAGCCTTACCATCCCCTGCGTCCTATAAGTATAGAGCAAATATAAATTCAGAGATCAATTTATTATACCCAGAAAATTTCACACACACACACAACACACACACACACACACACACACACACACTTTACTTAATTTCACTTAAAATATTTAATATTTGTTTTCTTTCCAAAATTTTAACAGTGATAACATGTCTCCATACAATCATTGAAATTTCAAAGAGCTAAATCCTTCAAATTTAGAAATTTGCTTTCATCTTCTGTATACAATTTAGAAAAAGTGCATTTGTACATAAGTTGGAATATCTCTTATCCAAAACATTTTGAAGCAGAAATATTTCAGATATTGAATATTTGGAATTTTGTCATATTTTCATACATGTAATGAGATAGTTTGGGGCTGAATTCCCAGTCAAACCAGAAAATTTATTCATATATTACATATACCTTATACACACAATCAGAAAGTAATTTTACACAATTGTTTTAGTGAGTCTGGGTTGTATGGCAACCCATCGTATGTGGGATCTCCAATATATGAAAAGATGTTAGCATTCAAAATGTGTTGTTTTTAGATAACTTCACATTTCTAATTTTCTAATTAGGAAGGCTCACCCTGTTTAAGTATTTTTGAGACCCTACATTAGTTTGTTTGCAAGTTGTTGTGTTAATTTGTATGCCAGTTTTTTTTGTTATTTCTTTGTTTTTAAGTTCGTAAATCAGGCTGCTTCTTAATTTAATTTCTTTACATTCTCTTAAAAAAAAAGAAGTGCTTGCACTTAAAGAGATAAGCATGTGATCCCCCCCCCTTTAAGTACTAGTATTTACATTGAGAGGAACAGGGGCCATAGAAAAGAATTTAATAAGCTATCTGAAAGGAAAAAGGAAATGGTGTTCAAATGAAAATGGAAGGATGATTCCAGTGAAAATAAAATGAATATACATTTAAAAATAAACATACATTTAAAGGGAAAATTTTGCTTTCTAAAAATGTATTGCCAGTTCATGTGTGATGAACACAGCAAGTTGACCATTAAATGTGTCAACATGGAATTTAATCATAACTTTGAAAATACTGGATTTAGTTTATATTTCGGTTGCAGAAGATAGAGTGAATTCTTTTTTAGGAGAGAATGGAAAGAGACTGAACAAGGAACGGAATCAACTCAAGTCAGGACAAATTTAAATGGGGAGGGACCAGAATACTGTGGCACTCTATAACGCATATATGAAATCCAGGGAGAGTTTGAAAATAATGTTAGAGGCAGCATGTCTGTAGGCTAATGCAAATGCCCTAATAAATGGTAAGGAAAAATGTAGCTCACTTCTGGGTAACATTTAAATATAAATAAGAACAATTTGTGAGCTACTGGAAAAGTGGAAACTTTAGACCTAGGTAGAAAAAGTAGTCCATTTTAAGAGAAAAACCAAGGTTTCCTGCGATAGAGTCAGAATGAAAGACCTAATGGTGGCAAGACTGGCAGCTTTTTGGGCTCTTTTATTTATTTAACTAGTGAAATAAATCAAGGTTTGAGTATGTAAAGAGAAAGTCATGATGTTGATGGAAAGATACCAATAACTGAAATAATACCTTTGGAAAATGAGAGGGAGCTTAGAGAAGGGAGTAGTAGACCTCTTCATCTGTGCTGAGGTGCTGAGTTGAGTGATGAATTTGTCTGGACATAAGTCATAGTGGGTAGCTTTCCATCGTGACCGGTTGAGGTATAGACATCAAGTACCTGAAAGTCACTAAGTCACTTTCAAAGTAAATGTGACGGAGAGGGAGAGCATGTGAGAGAGAGAGAGAGAGAGAGAGAGAGAGAGAGAGAGAGAGAGAGAGAGAGAGAGAGAGAAGAAGAAGAAGAAGAAGAAGAAGAAGAAGAAGAAGAAGAAGAAGAAGAAGAAGAAGAAGAAGGAAGAAGAAGAAGAAGGAGGAGGAGGAGGAGGAGGAGGAGGAGGAGGAGGAGGAAGAGGAGGAGGAGGAGGGAAGGGAGGGGAGGGGAGGGGCGAAGGGAGGAGAGGAGAGAGAAGAAAGGAAAGAGAGGAGAGAGAAGAGAGAAGAGAGAAGAGAGAGAGAGAAAGGGAGGAAGACAGAGGATGAATGATTATTTCTAGCAACCTTGTGGCCTGCTTGAGAAGGACAAATGTGGAACTTTAAGGGAGGAGCTGTACAAAAAGATGAACAGATAGGGATCACCAGATCAGAGCTCCTTGTAGGGCAACCATTTTCTAGAAATATGTCACTTGAATGGATTCCAGTATCTCATTTGAATATTAGACATTTGAGCTAATGCTATTGATAGTTTTATCAGTATTGTTCTGAGAATTACATATGCACTCATAAATTATCACAGGCCACTCAAGTTACTATTATATTATCTCACATGAAATAAAGAAACATGATCGGGCATGAACTCTTCTACCACTCGTGTGACTGCGTTTATGTGTATGTGTGTGAATTCAGACAGAGCCTCATTATGATATATCAAATAGGCTACTTGCTTAAACACATATCATTTAAGTAATTTAAGACAGAAAATCATATGCGCAAAAATGTTTTCCTTTTATTGGCCAAATTGTTGAGCTCATTTTCCCTTGCAATAGCCTACATTTTGTTTCAGCATTCTCTTTGATACTTGAAAGGTGTTGTAAAATTAAGCTATATAATCTATCTACTTGTTTAACTTCTCTTGTTTAATTTCTCTTGTTTAATAGCAAGATTTTTTCTTATGTTTGGATTTCAATAACTTTACTATTATACATCTAAGAGCAGTCTCTATTATCTCTTAAAAGTATAATTATAAGGTTTAGGGTTTCATAAATTTCATATAATTTCCGTCAGTTTTTCATTATATGTGCTCTTTTCTGAACTTCCTAAGACACTAATCAAGTGCTACCTAAGAATCTCCTTTTGTTTTTATTTTTTGTTTTATGTTTTTTAATCTGTCAATTTTTATCTCTTCTTGGATCAACTAATTTTCATTATTCTCTCTTCAATTCATTGGCCCAATTTTTTTTTTTTTTTTTTACTATTGTCTTTGAGTGGCTTTGAGACCATTCAGTGAATTTAACATTACGGATATTGCAAACTTAAATTATAAAGTATTCACCTGTTCTTTTATATTTCTATGAGTCGGCTGACACATTTATTTATTCTGTAATCATATTTTCTTCTTAAACACTCAGAAATACACCAAAATATAGCTGTACAATTTTAATTACATTATCTAAATCATATTGTATGGCTTCCATAGAAAACATATATTTCCCTTCTAGATGGTTGGGTGTGTGAGACCCATAAGAAACACACAACAGCCACCCCAAAATCCTCTTGCACAGCAGTGGCCAGGGCATTGGCTCATAATTTATACCAGTATTGAAGGGTTGATAATTTTGAAACTGATTCAGTGAGAAAGTGGAGGATGTTCAAAGTATGTCAGGGAAAATTTCACTAGTTCTGATGATTTTGAGATAAGACTAATTCTAACTTTATTTTCTCTCAACTATATTTTTATCTAATACAATGCATTTGGAAAATGTACTGTCATCATTCCGCAGTGGCTAACTGAAGTTTTGATATGGGAATTATGATTATACTGGCTGACTAATAGCTAAAGCATTTGAATTCTTGGGTAGACAACAAAGACCTTGCTTTTATGTAACTGCCCTTAGCAAAAATAAGGGAGAACGTTTGTTTTCAAAAATACCAAAGTAATTTCCTCAGAAATTTATTTATTGACATGTACAAAAACTCTACTGGCTTAAAAATTTCTTTTCAGAACCCTTTTTGAGGAGGAAAAATAAATGTCTTTATATTTTATATAATTCAAGATATAATATGGTTATTGCCATTATCCTAAGAAACTTTGCCATCTGCAATACTCTCTTTAAATAAAAAGAATATAAATTGGTTTTTATACTTTTTCTTTTAATTTCAGAAAATGTAAAATTTATCAATACATTCATACATCCATACACATACACAAAGAGTGAGATAACACATTTGATGTCTTCTCATGAATAAAATTTTATTACTGTTTCATGTTTTTAAGTGTATTAGCATATAATCAAAATTTTGTAACATCAGTTTTATTAGGTAATTTTTGCCTATATTTGTAGATATAATTAATTTGATAAATGTATACCATATTTTAAATACATAAACAAGTGTATATCTATCTGGCTTTAAACTTTTAATAGGCTATATATTATTTGGTGTTTTATATATAATATATATGCATATATATGAAACTGTTTACATATTATATCAAACAATATATACATATAAATTGTATATTAATACTCAAAATACCTATTTAAGGAAAATTGGAATATATGCTGACCCAAAGACAACAGAGACGTCTACAAACAACTGTATTTAAAAGCTATGCCTTATCACTGATATTGATTACAAAATATATATGCTAAGATGTTACTTTATTACCTTTGTCTTCTGTTCCGGAATCTTCTATTTGTGCAGTCATGAGTTCAGATCTTGCTTTGAAATGGCTTTTAAATCTCAGTATTTTTACCTAAACTTTCAGGGCCAGATCTTGCGTTTTGTTTTTTTAGGATTTTATAGGATTTCTTATAGGATATTATGTAAGTTTACCCACTCCTCTTTTATAGAAATTATCATCTTGCTTATTGCTTTCAGCTGCTTTTCCTCTAAGATCTATCACCATGGCCAAATCTGGGACATGATATGAGTTTCTCATTTTATTCCTCTTGTCTGTGAAAATATTTATCTATTTAAAAGAAAGGAATGAAAGTTGATAGTGCATTCCTATTAAGTTACTGAGAGCATTTTGCTATGCCCTTCATGTTGTCTTCCATTTGAGAAGTTATTTGCCAGAACTGTGTGTTTTCTCTGGTCTGCGTGAGTCTCATAGTAAAGCCTCTACCTTCTGCAACCAAATGAGGAATGTATAAACACTTTCTGACATTTCTGCGTGCATGTCTTATAACAGAGATCGGTTTGGGCTTTGATTGAGAACACTTATTTTGTAGTCACATTTAAAAGTGGCTACCTTCCTGAATAGGTTCCACTCATTATTCAAGTGACTCAAAAGTGTCTTTTGAACTGAAGTTGTGTCTGACCTCCCTGGTTACTTAGGTACATCTCGCTTTGTGTCTGTGTGTTGCTCTGTACCTATCTTCTATTCTGATTTTACCATTATCATAATTGTTTGCCAACCCTCTATACCACAATAACATAGATGGAAGGCATATATATGAAACTGCTTATATATTATATCAAACAATATATACATAAAAAATTGTGTGTTAATACTCAAAATACCTGTTATTGCTACCTATATAGAGATATTTTCCAGAATATCTCTATTTTTTCTATATGAATAAGGGAAACCAAGATCATTATTCTTTAAGTCTCACATGAAAATACATTTTGAGAAGAAATATTATTTACATATTCATAGCAGAAATTTTCAACAATATATGAATATATGAATATTACATCATGTCAACACATATAATTCAAATTATGACTATGTTTTATTTACAAAATGAATCTTATCTCATAAGTACAAAAATTACAAAGATACTTTTGGGTATTAAAAGCATAGGATCAATTGATTGATAAGGATGTTTTACCTAAAACAGTAACAACAAACTAGTAGAGAATTCAAAAAACTGAAGGCTTGATTGTTAATGTTGTTGTTAAATAAAATTTAAAGAACACAATTGTTTTGGACTGAACTGAAGCCATTAGTACAAAGATTATGTGATACCATATCACTATTATTATTATTGGTGGTGGTACTGGGGTTCCTGAAAACCCTTCTATCTCCGGGCTACACTCCCAGACCCATTTTTATATTTTTATTTGGAAACAGGGTCTCTTAAGCCAGCGCAGCCCCTCCCAAGCGCGGGGATTACAAGTGTGCCCCACCACACCCGTGTGCTACCAAATTAAAACTGGGTTGTTCAACCTGCTAACAAATGGATAAAAATACTTGATAGCCAGATCCCTAAACAGGCCAGTGTTAACATTCATGATACCAAAGTCTGCTTTGCTTTAAACCTTAAAAGAACATTGAATGGAAGTAAGGAGATGGAATCTAACCCACGTTTGTATCATGTCATCGTTTCTTTGTTTCTGCAATCTACTTTATAAAAACCAACTCTTCTGCTTTCCCTAAAGAAGTCTCTTCCCTCACTCCCTCCCTCCCTCCCTTCCTTTCTTCTTTTCTTCCTTCCTTCCTTCCTTCTTTCCTTCTTTCCTTTCTTCCTTTTTTATTTGTAGTATTGTACTTTGAACTCAAGTATACTCTATCTCTGAGCTACACCCAGCCCCTATTTTTATTTTATTTCATTTAGTTTTGGAACAACAGGGTCTCACTAAGTTTGATGATGGTCTCACTAAGTTGCTGAGGCTGCCTTTGAACTTACTACACTCCTGTCTCAGGCTCCCAAGTACTGTGATGATAGGCATGTGCCACCATGCCCAGCTAAAGGAGCCCTTTGTGAAATCTTCAGAAGGGGATCTGCTCAATTCAGGGTGATTACTAGAAGCAAATTAGATCATTAAAGTTTCAGTTATTTTGTCTTTTGAAATAGTTTTGGATGCATAAAACTGGCTTTCAGGATAATGAGACATAAAACACTAATGTGTAGTAAAGTAATCTTTATTTTGGTTGCTTCAGGTAAATTATTATGCAATTTCAAAGTTGTTGTGGTTGACTCAGTTGAAACTTAAAAATTAATTACTCCTATTTTGAATTTAAGGGATAAAAATGAAAACCTTAATGGCAATAAAAGCATGTCCATTTAATATGAATGTTTCATTAATGTATGCAACATTTTATCAGTAATACTTTAGACTCTAATAAAATGTATTTTAGAATATGTATTCACTTTATAGCATTGAGGTACTTTCTGAAACTTCTTGGGAAAAACAGAAGTTAGAAAAGTGACAATTTGCCGGGGCATGGTGGCCCAGGCTTGTAATCCCCGCGCTTGGGAGGTGGAGACAGGAGGATCTCCCAGGTTCAAAGCCAGCCACGCTGGCTTAAGAGACCCTGTTTCCAAATAAAAAGTATAAAATAGGTCTGGGAGTGTAGCCTGGAGGTAGAAGGGTTTCCAGGAACCCCAGTATCAGCAAAAGAACAAAAAAGAAGAAAAGTGACAATTTTATTATTATTTTACCAAAATGTTTGAGTCTTATTAGTAATATAGCAACATAAAAATGGTGCATATTTGCTATTTAATACTAAAGAGCATCTCATTTGAAAAATGGTGAAAGAAAATGTATATTTTATGTCCCTATTTATGGTAATGGGGATGAAACCCAGGGGCATTTTATCTCAGAGCTACACTCCAGAAATGTATTTTATTCTTTATTTTGAAACAGGGTCTCACTGAGTTGCAAAAGGCCTCACTAAATTGCTGAGGTTGTCCTCGAACCGCAATCATCCTGTCTCAGCCTCCCAAATGCTGGGATTACAAGTATGCACCACCAAGTTAGGCTATTTTAATGTACTTTTAAAATGGAGATGTAATTGTACTTAGAATCACAGAAGCTATTTCAGAATCAGCAGGCATGTAGCCAGCTCATTCTGTTAGCAAAATTCACTATGAGCAATTAAAGGGAATAGATAATGTTCAAAAATATATGGTAATCATTATCTTGCTACTTTTAAGACCTAATTTACCATTGACTTTATTTCTCTTACTCTCTTTCTTATTCAAGGTTTCAATAGAAAATGTTACTGATTCACAAACTACTTAATACGGATATATCTTCAGCATTAATGAGAGAGTGGTAAACTCTAAATGTCTAGAATCTGACTGAATAAATGATGTATATTCAGTGGATCTATTGTTAATTTCTAAAAGTCTGAGGCTTTCACCAGGTAGATTTGCAAATAATTCACTGCTACACAGTCTTGCTATATTAGAGTAACCTGGAATTTTATTTATTTATTTTTTTGGATACAGGCAAAACCAAACATTGTGCAATTTTATTTTTCTTGTTAAATTTAAATAAATTTTAATATAGACAGTAATGGATTATGAGGATAGTAGAGTAAGGCCCTTTATTTCTTTATCCTGATAAAAGTACATGTGCGTTAAAAAATATATGGGGATTCGCTGTTCCCAGTTTTCCTGCTTGGAAATACAGTTTAATCACGAGAGGATCAGATTGTCTGCTTTTATTGGGAGATGCTGGAGATCTCCAAAACATTCTACCTTTGAATGACACCACCATCCCACTTTTATTTTTTGTCAACGTCTTGCTAGGTTGCTGAGGGTTGTCTTGAACCTGTGATGCTCCTGTCTCAGCATCCCAAGTAAGGGATTTTCAGGCATGCACCACAGCACCTGGCTGGTTGGCTGCTTTTCATATCACACCAGGCCCATATGGCAGGAGTTTTTCTTTGGGCATAAATGGAAGAGAACATTAGGTTTCACAACCTTCCAATATCAACTCAAGAAGAAAGTTTAAAAATTCAAATAGATCTATAATAATGTAGCAATAAAACTAACAACTTCATAGCTTTACCAACATGAAAATACCTCACCAAGAAGTCTTCACTGGTAAATTCCACTAAACTTTCACAAATGCGTCAAGAAAAGCAGCAGAAAAATGATCCTTCAAACTATTTTTATGAGTCAATATGAATCTGATAACAAAATCATACATTAAAAAAACCACCAATGCAAAACTGTATACTTTTGACCTTAGAACTCAGAAATTCTCAGTGACACTAATAAAATGAATCTAGCCAGATATAAAAAAAGCATTATGCACCTAAACTAAGCATTATTATCCAGAAATGAAAGGGCAGGTTAACATCTTAAAAAGCAGAAAACAATGCAAAATTAATCAGGCTCTCAAGATAACAAAAAAAGATATAAAACTACTGAATGCAGCCATATATAAAATGTATTTGCTTTGTGCCAAAATTATGGCTTATTATCCATAAATGAAAGGGAAACTTAACATCTTAAAATGCAAAAAAGATAAAATTAATTAATTTCAACACAATAAATAAAGCTATAAAATTTGAACAAAACTAAAAGTAACAAAACAAAAAACAACTCAACAGAGCAAGACTAGAAAAGGACTTCCTCGCCCTTCTCTCAGAGCCTGGGTGGTTTTCCCCACACCAGCAATGCAATAATGATAAACCCAAATGTATCCATCGGCGATGAATTCAGAAGTAGCCTGACTCAATGATCATCGGTTTGTACAGGTGATGAAAATGTTTCCTATGGCATCATTTTGATGATGGAAATCGGTTTTTGGAAGCCCATTCTCTATGAGGAGTTGGCAAATTAACTTCTCTCCTTACAAAGAGATGTAAGTTATAGTGTAAGTTGATTTGTGATCTATGTTAAGTGAGAAAGAATTTTATTAAGTTAAGAAGAATGCACATACACTCAATCATATAAAGCTAGAAGAACCCTCAGTCATTTCCTTTACCTGGAATTGAAATAAGAATTTAAAGTCCTGGCATGTCACATACATTTATGTTCCCGAATGGGTGAAGGCATCAAAGTGCTACTTAGCTTTGATTTCAAATAAAATTGCTTTCCATCTACCTAAATTCCAGGAATATGAATCATTTTCTTTAGGGGGAGGGTGCTGGAGATTTAACCTCAGGGGCATTCTATGTATGAAATACACTCCCAACCATTTTTATTATTATTTTTTATTTTGAGACAGTATCTAGCTAAGCTGCTGAAGGTCTCCCTGAATTGCTGAGGCTGGCCTTGAATCTGTGATAGTCGTCTCAGCCTTCCAGGAGGTGGTAGGCATGAACCATCACACCCAGTGTAAATGCCAGTAATCTTGAAATCTCTTGATAGACACTTCCTGCAAAAGCATGCCTATAGTAATAACTCTGCCTGTTTAAGAGAACATTTTCCAGGGTCAGGAATCTTCTGATAAAACACAAGGTTTTCTACTATGTTTAACATATCTTAAAATGATTTTACTTTAATTAAACTCTTTAACTATACAATATAAGATGCAGAACACAGGTTTTTTTTTTTTTTAAAATGTGAACTAAACCTAAGACCAGTACAGCAAACCTTTCCAGTCTTCAGAAAGTCTGAAAGGCTGCAGAAACATTGAATATAGGTCTATCCTATTGATAACATTCCTTTTATAGAATTTTTAAATTTTGAAGTATTGTCAAGGTAAAAGAATTACTAAAGAAAATTCCTGAAAATATGACAGAATCTCAACTAAGAAAAATATTTAAATGTGCATTTGCTGTATTTTTTAAATTGCACACATATTTACCACTTCCTCTTCAATTAATTTTGCCTACTTTTTGTTTTAATTACATATAGCTCCATTACACATATTTTTTTTATGTTTGCCTGCCTACCTCCCAGCCATAGAAGCTTTGTGATAGTTACTTGTTTTTATTTCAACATTTTTTTTGTTGTTGTTGTAGCACAAAAGTCTATGTTCAGGAAATATCTGACAAATTTGATTATAATGATTTTATTTAAATCCCAAAGACTCATTTCTTGAAAAATTGAAAAAAAATATTTGCAATACACTTAGAAAACACTACATATCAAAAGTATGAAGATTATTGTAAATTTAGAACTAATTTTCAGCCATCACTTTGGATAATCTTCCAAGTTTATATCCATAAACATGCTGAGAGATTAAACAATATTAGAAGCCCTACTAAAAATTAACTGGAAAAGCTTGGCCTTCAACTGCTCACATGTTACCGTAGATCTCAGATCCTTTGTTAATCGGGCTTGAATCTGTGTAAAGTACAGAAGTAAAAGATATGAAGAGTCCAAAACTCTTAGTGACAGGAATGTCACTGTGGGTGAAAGAGCTGAATCATATGTTTTTAATGTGTTTACTATTCAGTATCTAAAAGGAAATGCACAGCCTTTGGTGTGTGCCATCCATCAAAACCTGGCAGTGAAATGTAAAAAAAAGAAGTTAAAATCTGGTTTTTACTAAAAATTAATAGACATGGACAGCGATTATCAAAAGCACACAAAGATAAAGAATAAACCAGAGTTCATAAGTTCAGAAATATGTATGGATATATTAATTGTATTTATATATATAGTATTTATATATATATTGTATTTATTTATATATATCCTTAAATATATATATTAAATATAAATATTAAATATATATTAAATATATATATTAAATATAAGTATATTTAAATATATACTTATCTACTTAAATATATATGTACTTACACATATACATATATAGATATTTATTTAGTTGGTACTAAGGATTGAATCTAAGTGCATTCTACCTCAAAATTACAGTTCTAGACTTTTTTCTCTTATTTTTCTGAAAAAGGGTCTTCCTAGGTTTCTGAGAGTTTGGGTACGTTACTGAGGCTACTCTCCAACCTCCAATCCTCTTGTCTCAGGCTCCCAAGTGCTTAGATTATAGGAATTCACCACCACACACAGTTTATGTGCAGATTTTAAAGTGTAGCTGGGATGTTAGAGATATTGTTTATTTTGCCTATTATTTTTACATATATTTGATAGGTACAAATGTAAGACAAATACACAAGCTAATTGAACTTTCATAAGTTTAATAGATTTTAGAAAGCAAGTGTTTTATAAGAGATCTCAGTTTAAAAAGTCATAAAAGTGATTAAACAGTTATCTGTTAGTAATTTATGAAATTATAGATACAACAATTGCTTTTGCCTTATTCTTTCAATAAATGAACTTGTTTTTGTGAGATTTAAATTTTTCTTTTAATGTTGCCTTTATTTTGATAACTATGATGATAATTTTGGCTCAACATCTGGCATTAAGGGAATTGTCTTCTTTCCATGAACAGAGGCAATGGGAAAGCAAAGTCAGCCCACAGTAATTAAGAACTAGTGACTACAAACAGAAGGAACAAAGAATGAACAAGAAAAGACAATGGGCTTGACTTGGTGAAACAGACCAAACTTTGTCACCATCTTTATTTCTTCTTTGTTCAGTGTACTTTTATTGGTACACTGAAAAGCTCAGAAAATAAAACTGAGGACCATCTTCACTTCTCTTTTCATTTTAGGTTTTGTTTCTCAGACCTCTAGAGTAAGTTTAGAGGCACATTCATCATTAATAAAGGAAACCATAATGAAACAAAAAGCAAGCACACATCAAAACAAAGCACAAAACAAAAACCCTGATGATATTTTTGCGTGATTAAGAGAAATTTATCATTCTCTTATAAGCTTATAATTTGCCACAAAAATGTAATGCTAGAATTTGTACACAAGAAACACAACTTACACGTTGAAAGAAGACTACTATAGTCATGTATGTGTATCTATGTTTATACCTCTACAATTCATAATTGCCAAACTATGGAATCAGCCAAGATGTCCATCAACAGATGAATGGATTGCAAAATTATGGGATATATACACAATAGTATTCTACTCAACCATAAATAAGAATAAAATCATATCACTTGCAGAGAAATGGATGAAACTGGAGAATGTCACGCTAAGTGAAACCAGCTAGTCACAAAAAGTGAAAATTTCAGATGTTCGCTGTAATATGCTAAAGGTAGTGAGAAAACCGGACATCGAGGAGGAGCTTTAGACAAAAGACAAGAATTCTTAGTTGAGTGGCAAAGGCGACCGAACTCTGAGACTGGAGGGGGGAGACGAAAACAACTCAATAGACATGATGTACATGGAAAACACTTATCAAAGCCAATCACTGTGCTTAGCAAGGGAAGAAGAGAAGGAAAGGGAATGGGGTGGGAACTAGGGTAGGCTCACCAAGGACTGTGCGCATGCATCACCCTGAATTTCATCTGGATGTCTGATTACAACGCACTTATAAACATTACTTCTAAATTTTGTGACTTGCATTTATTTGAATACTTGTGCAAGATTGGTACAAAATCAGTCAGCCTGTATATGATTGGTAAAGATGCGAAGGACCTCAGACCAGCCAGGAAGTCGATTGCATTCTAAGTGTGTTTTCCCTATAGGCCAGTATAAGCCTGAGAGAATAATCAGATTCAACAGTAGAGAATGTGCACAGGAAACTGGAACACGTTCAGCTGATTTTATAAAAAATCATACCTGAAAAGGAGCATGTTTTCCTAAATAGTGCCCTGACCCTTCTTGGATCAGTGTAACTGGCCTTTAGTGTCTGAATTTTGCTTTGTCTCAGGGGTCCAAAAAAGGTTTTGTCTGGTTTTTTGCTTTCTACTTTGTTTAGTTTTAACATCCCATAAATATCTGTCTGCTTTCTTGGAAGAGTTCAAATTACTTCCTCAATAAATACTGCTGTCCTTCTTATGGTTAGTGTTTGAGTTAGAAAATTCCATTGGTTTTGAAAGGTTCTAGTTGTCCACCCCAATGTTATTATGCCGATAAACTTTGGAGGCAGAATAATAGCTGGCCAGGTCTGAGAGCGCATAGCCACGCTCCCTCCAATCAGTAACTTGGGGGCCTTTTGATTCACATTTGAAGACTTGCACCTTGAATTTACACAGGGTGGAGCTCATGATGAAACCCTGTGAGACTCACTGCTCATCAGCAATATTTGAGACGTGTACTAGAAATATTCCAAGCATAGCACTGTGGCACATGCTGTTTGAGCTATAATTATCGGACTGCTATTTGGCCTTAATTGAGGCTGCTTCAATGATGGGAAGACATAAAATAATCTTGGATCTTGATGTACCCTGCTGTCTTGGGTAATGTTAGAAAAGTCCTTAATAATGAAAGCAGTGCCCAACAGCGCTCCGTAATAAGAGGCAAATGGTTTACTGAGGAATAGGCCACCACAGGAGGAGGATGAGCTTTTCATTCTGGACCTGAGCAGACAGCCCACTTTGGAAACACCTGCGCGGCAGCAAAATCCTATTATCAATTGAGGTTTTGCTTCTCAATTTTGCGCTTTTAAGTTATTTTTTTCGAGAAATTGATTCTACAGCAGAACCACCAACATTTTTAATGTGAAATTTTAAAAATACCTTTATATATGAATATATACTTATGCATCAACATATTTTTGTTGCTATTTTGAATTTCCAGAAGCTTGTATTTTTCAAAAGAGATTCTTCTGGCATTATTTTTGAGTCAGTCCTCAAATTCTATCCTTTATTTTAAGCCGTTATTATATTTTTCTTTAGCTCATTAACAAAGATGAGATATGGGGGACATAAATGGAGTCTGATTTTTCACAATGGAGTTTGTAATGATATTTGCAGCAATTGATATTCCACTGAAAGATATAATACTTCATCTGCAGAACCCCTAGTGATCTGGCAATCATTTTATCCTAGAACTTGTACCTGCAGATATTAGTTAAAAAAGAGACTTTTCATTATTTGTTCATTCTACTCAAATGTCAACCCATATGTCACAACGTCACTCTCACCAAGCCAGCCAGGTCCTTCAAACAAATGAGAGAGCACGCCATCTTTATGATCTCAGGCCATATGTAATTTATTTAACAAGCGCTAAACGGGGTGCTGTGGCCTATGCTTATAATGAGTACCTGGGAGGCTGAGATAGGAGGATCACAGGTTCATAGCCATCCTCAGCAACTTTTGAGACCGTCAGCAACTTAGTGAGACCCATTTTCAAAAGAAAATAGGGCTGGAGGTATAGGTCAGAGGTAGAATGCAGAAATATTGACTTTTAAATTTAAAAATCACCATATCACTCTATCTTTTGCTGTCACACATTTTTCTCTTACTCCATTAATTTCTATTAAAGATTTTATTTAAAGATTAAATGCATCTAGTGATATTCTTTTTGTAACAGATGCATTGAGTTCAACTCCAGATATCAGAAATTCATCTATTTAAAATGTATAATTTAAAGGATTTTTCAGTAAACTCACAAAGAATTGTAGAATATTTCTCTTTTTCTGGTAAGAAATCCTGTACTCACTAGTAATACCTTCTCTTTTCTCCTAGCATTCCTGTCCCAGGTTAGACAGTCATTAGTCTCTATGTCTCTTCTTCAGAACATTTTATATAAATGGAATCATCCAGTCTTCTGTGACTGATTTCTCTCACTCAGCATGAGGTTTCAAAGACTCATGCATGTTGTGTTTCATTTGTTTCATTTTTGGTTTTGTTTTTTACTTAATATTTCACTGCTTGCAAGTGCCTCAACTTATTTATCAATGGATGGACATTTGGGTTATTTTGCCATTTTGACGTATGAAATATGTTATTACCATTACTATACAGATATTTTGTAGACATACGCATTTATTTCTCTTGTGTGTATACCTCAATGAGAAATAGAATTATACTATAGCTCAATGTTTAATACTTTCAGAAACTGTAAACAATTTTTGAAAGCAGAATTATTTGAATTCCTAACAGTATTGTAATAGTATATCAATCTCCACCTATTTTTCAACATCGTTATCATCTGTCTTTTCTATTGCAGCTATGGTGGTGGGTGTGAATCAGTGTCTTACTGTGGTTATTGATTTACACGTCCCTAAGGACTAATAATGCTGGATATCCTTCAGTGTGATTGCTGGCCAGTTGAATATGTTCTTCGAAGTAATGTGGATGCAAATCCTTTGTCAATTTATAAATATAGGGTACACATTGCTCTTTATTACTGAACTATAAGAGGCAATTTGATCTTCCATATGCCTTTTTAGGTTTCTGATTTGCAGACTTATTTGCCACTGTGTGTGCTCTTTTTTCCTCATTCTCAGTGGTAACATTTGAAGTACAAGCAATTCAAGTTAATTCATTTTTTTCTTGTTTGTAACTTTGGCATTGTAACTATGAGTTTCTTAACACCAAATAACAAATATTTGCTCCTCTGTTTTGTTCAATATATTTTTTAGATCTTACTCATTTTAAGTGAATTTTATAAATAATTTTAGTTACATATTTCTATTTTTAATTAATTAATTAATTAATTAATTAATTTGGTGGTACTGGGGTACCTGGAAACCCTTATACCTCTGGGCTACACTCCCAGACCTATTTTATATTTTTTATTTATTTGGAAACAGGGTCTCTTAAACCAGCGAGGCTGATTATAAACCTGCACAATCCTCCTGTCTCCGCCTCCCAAGCGCGGGGATTACAAGAGTGCGCCACCACGCCCGGCCCATATTTCTACTTTTTAAATGCTGCTTTCCAATTGTATCAGAACTATTTATTCAAAAGTTCCTTCTTGCTGGGCGCACGCTTGTAATCCCCGCTCTTGGGAGGCGGAGATAGGAGGATCGCACAGGTTCGAAGCCAGCCTAGGTCTGGGAGTATAGAGGTAGAAAGTCTCTTGGTTCAACCCCCAGTACCACCAAAAACAAAAAACAAACAAACAAAAAAAAATTCCTTCTTCTCTCAATAAACTGCTTGGCACAATTGCAAAAAAAAAAATTATTGTCTATAAATACCTGAGTTGTTTTTCTTAGGCTGAAGTTTTATTCCACTGATCTACATGTCTTTCTTTAAGTCAGTAGCACTGTAATTTTGGAGTTAATTTTAAAATTAAAAAAAATGGAGTTCTAAACTTTTGTTCTGGTTTTGGATTGTTTTAATTATTCTGAGACTCTTTATTTCTCTATCAATATTTGGATCAACTTGTATTTCTGAAAACAAGCTACTTTAGGTTTGGAAACAAATTCTGTTGACCCTACAGATCAATATGGGGACTACTGCCATCTCAATAAAATGTTAAATCTTCTAATCATGAATATGGATATGCTTCTATTTATCTAAATTTTCTTTAGTATTTGTCAAAAGTGCAATATAATTTTTGGTTTTGTTTTTCTTTTCTTTTTTTTTTTTTGCGGGTCTGGAGATGGAACCCAGGGGCATTCGACCTCCGAGCTATACCCCCTGCCCTATTTTTTTTATTCTTTATTTTGAAACCGGGTCTCACTGAGTTGGAAAGGGCCTCACTAAGTAGCTGAGGCTGTCTGTGAGCCGAGATCCTCCGGTCTCAGCCTCCCAAATGCTGGGATTACAAGTGTGCACCACCATGCCAGGTTTTGTTTTTATTTTCTGTGGTGCTGGGGATTGGACACAAGAACATTTTTAATTCTGAGCTAAACCTCAGGACACATCTGATTTTTTTTTGCTTTCAAATAGTGTCTCACAGAGTTGCTGAGGACCTTTATAAATTGTGAGGCTAGTTTTGAATCTGTGACTCTCCTATCTCAGTCTCATGTACCACCACTCCCGGCTGACATGCAGATTTTAAAAGACAAGTACTGCAATTATTAAATTTATCCTAAAGTAATTTACTTTTTGAAGCTACTATAAATGTGTTCTTAGTTTCATTTTCAGGCTACTCATTGCTAATATAAAGAAATCAACTATGTGGGATTGAGGGGTTTTTACATCTGTTCCATAACCTTCACACTTGATCTTAGCCAAAAGGCCAAGAAGCGATGTTCCATAACCTTCTATGCTTACTTCTACCACATTCAAGCAGCTCCAGACTCTTAAAGTTAATTATACTCTCTGGGAAGCAGCTCTTTGCCAACTCTTTCTCTGGACCTATCTATTAAATCTCTAGGTACCAGCTATTAACTTGTAAAAAAAAAAAAAAAAAGATGGGGTAAATAGATTTCTTCTAATTTCTCACTACCAACTGTGCTGTCTTTGTAAGAACAGCCTTTGGAATGGAATAAGGATTATTTTTGTTAATATTTGTCTGTTTGCTTTTTGCTGGAGCTTGAACTCCGGAGTTTTCTACTTCTGAGCTAAACTCCCAACTCTGTTTTACTTTTTATTTTGAAACATGGTCTAAGTTTCTAAAGTTCTCCTCAAGTTACTGAGGCAGGCATTGAACCCGCAATTCTCCTGTCTCCTCCTTCGAAATACTGGGAGTAGGAATAGAGTTCTTTATGCATGGGACAAGTAGGCTCTGGAGGAGCTGCAGAGATCCTTCATTCTCTGTCCCACCTTTCCTTCTGGGAGCAAAACCCATGTCTCTAACAGGGGCAAGATGTAGTGGTAATTATTTGACTTGCCCTGCCAGATGAACAGGTTCCATTCTACAGAAAAGGGTGCTAGGTGGGTAACTTGAAACCTGTAATAAGACAATTGCAGTAGGGTTTGGCGGTCACCTTTCTCTGGGTCAAATCACAGTGCCAAATTTGAAATGGAGAGAGGAATAACTCGGCTCCAATCTTCCTGGATAAAATTGCTCTGAAAAGAAATGCTCTGGGTAGGGCTTCAATATCACCAATACCGAAGGAGATGGCAGAAAATCTTAGGAGCCCCAGATCCTCACTGTCTTTGGCATGGTTTATGAGATGGTCTTCCATTAATGTTTTCACATTTGATATAAGACCTTACCAAAATGTCTAGAGATTTAAAAAATCAATTTTTAAGAATAATGTTCTTTGTTTAAATATTTGTTTACTTGAAGGGAGTGTCTCAACTTCTCAATATGTCATCCAAAATTCACAACATTTTAAAAAACTTTCTCATATACCTCATTTACACAGAATGCAAATTTGCACAATCTCAGGGATCATCTGTTGATCTCACATCCATATTCCAAACATTTCGCACTTAGATCAGTAGCATTCTTCTCATAAATGAAAATCTCCTAAAATATTTACTGTACTTATTTTTAAATGGCACATAATAAGTGTATATATTTACTCAATACAATGTGATCATTAAAAACAGATATCCAATGTGCAATCATCAAATTAGGGCAATCTTTTTTGTTTACAATCTCTTTAGTTAAGTTTGGTAGAAAGCGTTCAAACACAAACATGCTCATGACGAATTCGTTTAAAAAAAGAGGAAAACTTGAAATTGTTTTGATGCTGTGAAGTTTCTTCTTATAGAATTTTCAAGTGATAAATTATGAAAATGTTCAAATACTAAGTGTAAAATAGAAAATGACATGATGCACCCACTGTACCAAACACATAAATATCACATATTTACTAATGTGTTATATTTTCTTTATTTTTATATTTTGTGGTAATGGGGATGGAACTCAGGGGCATTCTACCTCTGAGTTATCCCCCAGGCCTATTTTTCATTCTTTATTTTTAAACAGGGTCTCACTGAGTTGTAAAGGGCATCACTAAGTAGCTGAGGCTGGCCACGAATCCGGATCCTCCTGTCTCAGCCTCCCAGATGCTGGCATCACAAGTGTGCACCACCACGCCCAGCTTACATTTTCTTTAGATCATTCTTACTTTTCAAAAAGAAAAACAAAGTTTGCTTACATTTAGTCATCCTTGCACAATATTTTAAAGAAAACTTGAAGGCTTGGCTTGATGGTGCACACCTGTGAATCCAGTACTTGAAAGGCTGAGACAGGAGGATTGCAGGTTCACAGTTGATCTGTGCAAATTAGAAAAATCCAGTTTCATATTTTAAAAATATTTTATAATATATATAATATATGTGTATATTACATATATAAAATACTAAGGATGTAATTCAGTGAAGAGGCCCCTAGATTCAATTGCCAGAACCAAAACAAAAAACAAAACAAAATACTTAAGATTTTATAATCAATACTTTTCTTAAAACATAAATAAAAGTAAAGAAAAAAGATCTTCTTAAATATTACCTTAAAAGCTAATCTCAAACGAGGCATGGTGGTGATCACTTGTAATCCCAACATTTAGAAAGCTGAAACAGGAGGACTGCAGGTTTTGGACAACCTCAGCTACTTAGTGAGGCCCTATGCAACTCAGTGAGACTCTGTTTCAAAATAAAAAGAATAAAAATAGGGCTGAGGTTATAGCTTGAAGATAGAAAGCCCCAGGGTTCCATCCCTAGTACTGCAAAAAAATTTTAAAAAGCTAAATGCCATAATATAATCAACCATCATCTCTATGAAAACCACTCTAGTTATTTTGCCCAAAATTAAAACCTTATATTGTGGGTGTTGTGTATCTATGATGTATATATTCATTTGTAGAATAAACATATTGAACCAACAAGTAGTATGTTGACACAACTATTAGGTATAAAATATGTAAGCTAATGATAGATATTAAATAATTATATTTGATACATCAAAATATACAAAGAATATATTTTTATTTTTCATTTAGAATAGCAGGCATTGAAATCAGAATGTCTACTAATGTCACTTGAATATCAGATCCACAATTTCATTCAATTACTTTATTACTAAAATAGTATTACTTTTTAAACATTGTAAGTTCTGTGATGTAT
This sequence comes from Muscardinus avellanarius, assembly GCF_963383645.1. Lineage (NCBI taxonomy): Eukaryota > Metazoa > Chordata > Mammalia > Rodentia > Gliridae > Muscardinus > Muscardinus avellanarius. Next base: position 10,166,394 of record NC_137803.1, read on the forward strand.
GCATGAATATCTAGTGCCTGGTATAACAGATAAAGAAAATGATTAAAAGTTAAAAGTTAATATTCTCCTATGCTCTGTGATGTCCTCCTCCTCTTCTTTGTTTATTCAGATTTATGGGAAAGAGGTGAAGAAGAAGAATTTGTTTGAAGCATAACTGAAAAAAAATAGTGTAATAAACCAAGTCAGATCAATTGTCTAACCATGCAAGTGGTTACTTAATGGCGGGTCATAATATTATTTTGCTTTTCAGGAATAACTTTCTTGTGACTCTCTAGTTACTTTTCCCTGTTTATGCTGATAGATATTTGTCAACATTGCAAAGTGCTAAATGCAGTGAAACAATAATTAAAACCATCTGTTTCTACAAGTGGAAAAGACAGATGGATGCTTGGGACAAAGTAGTCCTAAAGAACATCATTAAATAAAAAAATCTGCTATCATAAAAAGGATAAAACTGCTAAGGAATTCTCAAGATCCTGTGTCTTATTTAAAACACATGGCTGAGATATGTGTTTTAAAAGTATCCAAATAAACACAGTAAATACTCAGAATATCACAAAATATACATTAAAATTAATTTTTAGATTAAAATAAGACATTCAACATCATAGGATAATAAAATGATACAGCATAAAACTGAACTGTTTACTAAAGTTAAGATAAATGCAAGAGTTTACAAATCAGTAGATCAAAAGAATCTTTATCCATAAAGATAAAGTATTTCAATTCTTCTCTAAATTTGCCCTAAGAATGACAAAAGAGACAAAATATTTATAGTAAACACACTCATTTTTCAGCAAGTTCACAAATAATAAGAAAAATAGACTGTTGAGTAGATAAGAAATAGATAAGATACTTAGGCTACAAAAGAAAAATTAGAAATGCAAACTAAGCTTTTAAATTTTGACTCAACAATATTTCAGCCAAGATGAAGTTACAGTCAGTTGTTCCATTTACTAAGCTGTTCCTGAAGAAAAAGCTACGCCCAGTATCGATGAGTCTGTCTCTTATACAATGTTATAAATTGATAAAATGCTTTAGAATGTAAATGAAGGAATATGTATCAGGATTTATAAAAATTGCTTAAAAGAAAATCCGCTGCAGAATATCATTGCCGTCTTAATTTTAATAATAAAAAGTAAACAATCATAACTTCACCTGCAGTGATTCAAATGAAAGCTATGAATACTTATTAACCTCATGATGGCAATGATAAAGATGACAAAATATATAATATATAAGTAAAATATGTTTTAAAAACATAAGCTCTAAAGAAAGGAAGGAAGGAAGGAAGGAAGGAAGAAATTTAAGTCTTAAAAATATTTGAATTGACACCTTTTCATCAATTTAATTTATTCTTTTTAATTTTTATTGGTGCATTGTAGTCATACATCTTAATCGGGTACAAGATGGTAGAGGCATACATGCTCACGTCACTCAATTAGCCCTTACCCAGTTCCCACCCTATTCTCTCCCCCTCCCTCCTCATGTTTGGCTTAGTGATTGACGTTGGTATGTTTGTTAATGTGAGTCTTAATCTTGTTAACATAATTTTAGCAACTCAAACCCAATAATATATGACATAGAATAATAACAAATAATGAGCAAATATGATTTATTTCTACAATGCAAATTAGCTGTATATTTTAAATTTAACAAATGTATGTTATCATATTAACCTACCAAAGCTACCACAGTGAGATCCCATTATACATCTACTTGAAAATCTAAAATTAAAAAGTTCAAGCATAGCTACTGTTTAGTAGGAGTTGGAGACAATAAAATCTCATTCTTTACTAGTAGAAATGGAAAATGAGAAAATCTTTTGGGACAATAATTTTATGGTTTTTTACAACATCAAGTATATACCTACCATAAGATTCAGTCATTCTTTGCTTAGGCTTTTACCAAAAAGGATGAATAAAGAAAATATCTGTCTAAAGGATCCTAAACCAACTTTCATAGCTAACTTATCTGTGGCAGCCACAATGGGAATCAACATAAATTTCTCATTATTAAGTAAATGGTTAAGCAAATTCCTACAATGCGATGTTACATGCTGATATATACAGCCACCTATATGTATTCAGATTTTTTTTAGGGTGAAAGAAGCCAATTATTTCCCATTCTCAACAAAGAAGTACAGATAGTATGACTTCATCCTTATAAAATTCTAATACTTGTTTACCTGTCGAGAAAGATATCTACTCTGTGTTTTGGTGTTCAGGAACTATGAGTGATGTGTTTGGGACATGAATACACACACACATGCACACACATGCACACACACATCTTGGGAATGTTAGATATGTTCACTTTCTTATCTATTTTCTTATTTCAAGGTTGTGTGTGTGTGTGTGTGTGTGTGTGTGTGTGTGCGTGCGCGTACACTCTTAAGTAATTCCAGATTATCTTAAATTGATTATACCTTGGTTCAAAACAAAGCAAAACAAAAAGCAGAGTAACATACGGTGCATTCATAGATACGTTCCTAGACTCTGAACCTACCACTGCCTAGGACTGGCTATGGAACTAAGCAGGACTTTCTTTTCCATTTCTAGTTCCTAAAGACAGTAGCCTTTTCCTCTGCTGTCTAGCCTTTTCCTCTGCTGTCGTGATCTTCAGTAAGTGTGCTGTGTTGGGCAGTGTGGGGCCTTTGAGAGTGTCTTGATTTTGCATTGGCAAGGTCACATGTACCAAAGTGAGAAAATCATAGAAAAATGTTTCCACTGATGAATTAGACATTTCCTTTCTCCAAGTTGAGGAAAACAAAATGCTAAGAAGGCATCTTTGATGTATTCCTCTGCAAGCCCAATCCCTTTCTATGAGGAAACTGCAAACTGTAATTTTAATTAGTGTTACAGAAATTATCAGAAAGACTGCTTTGACTTAAACTCAGACTGGAGGTTGTTCCTGATTAGTGTTCCACATTTTTAGTATTGGGGAGCCAAGGGAGAGTTAAGAGAAGATAGCCTTACAAAATACTGTACAGGAAAAAATAATTATGATAAAAAGGTGAAATGAAATTGCTAATGAAAAAGTATTATTCAATACACAGGGAAATAATATTTTCTTAAGAAAATAGGGAAATAATAGATTTAATGCGCATTATTCAACATATTGTAAAACAATTAATAGGCACATTAATTGGAGTAAAAAAATAGTGCATTGTAAATTGTAGGCCATAAAATGTGAAAATATCCAAATGACTGGCTCTAAGTGCTCTGAAAAACGTACCTTCTAGACTTGAAAATTTCCCTGCCCACTCGGTGTTCTGACACTACAGGTCAAGTCCTGAGGGAAGGTTTGCCACCAGTTGTGTGTTTGTGATGACATCTGCTACTGGCCATGATGTCTTTTACTGAACAAAGGCTGCTTTGTTTTCTTCCCATTGTGAAAGGGTAAATAGAAGGTGCTGGAGGCCAGAAATCATGTTTGGCAGAGTGTGATGATGTACACCTGTAATCCCAGTACTTGAGAGGCTGAGACAAGAATATCACAGATTTGAGACCTGCCTCAGGAACTTAGCTAGACCATTATTCAAAATGATAAAAAAATAAATAAAGAAAATATAATTAGGGTAGTAGGTAGGAGGTGGAATGTCCCATGGTTCAGTCTACAGTACACCCACCCACACACACACAAACCAGTTAATGTTTGGGTTTCAAAAGTTGGATTCCATACAGCTAAATGAATTTTATATTATATAAAAATAAAATTAAATGGGAGTATCAATAGTATGTTTGCTTTGATAGAACGCCTCTTATCTTTACTTACACTTACTGTGGAGTCTGCTTTGGGGGCTGCATTGTCCCGAGCCTCCCCTCCTGGGCTGCACTGAGATACGTGCTATCTGGCAACCAGGAGGCCCCATCCTGGACAACTGTTTTGAATTGCTTTAATTTGTTCTGGTAAAGGATGCCAGATATCAGAGAATAAAAAGAAGCCAGACCCGGCAAAAAGATTGCCATCCTTCTACTGAATCCCAAATCTCTTGCTTTTTTCTTCTGTGAAAATCAAATATTTAAAAACATGCTGAAGAAAGTGATCCAACCCGCCATCCTCCTGTGGAGACCATCACAAAGGAAGAGAGGGGGCTGCCCAGCATTTCCCTGGAAGGGCAGCATCTGCCACTGTGTCTAAGCTGTGTCTTGATGGACTAGAAAAGAAAGAAGGAGGCAAGTACCGGTCACCTCGACTCCTGAGCCATCTCCTTCTTTCCAATCACATTCCCACCAACTGGGTCTTTGGCATCTCCCTTTAGTAATGATGAAGCAAAGGTCTCAGGTTTTGTTTTCTTTCTCTTTATTTATTCAGTAACTACGGGGCTAAAATGTATTTAGTTGTATAATGCATATCTAATTTATTGTATTTGTCACTCCATTTGTCTTGGTAAAATGCATTGAAATCCGAAAAAAGTCTCTGTGGAGTAAATCAAAGTGAATGCAGTCAGATGCCTGCTGCTGTTGATAAGAGGACAGGCTGGTGATAAAGTCGATCAACTAGCACAGATTTACATGTCTGAGCATTTAAACCTCATTTTCATTAACTGATTTCCTGCAGGATCAGAGGGTTCTATGCAACTTCTTCTGAATTTATAATGAAGTTTATTTTTAAAAAAATTCAAATATTATAGTTTCTTGGTGTGCAGTGCAGGGATAATTTCTGTTTCAATTAGTATCCCTTATTTATTTTCTTTAGTAAAGGTATAGTTTGAGGGAAAAAGGGGGGAAAGATCATTTTGTTCTTAAATGGGGAAAGGAGAAAAGTATAGAGAAAAGATAATTAACTATTTATATTCATAGCATATAAAAACTTGAAAAATCAGAAAAATATCTAAAATGATTTTAAAGTTGCAGTTATCCACTATTTTCCTAATAAAGCTGAGGAAGATTGAATTAAGGTCAGTAAGAAAGCTGAGTTGTGTTCAAAGATCGCTGCCCATTAAAAAATGGGTGCTTTGCACTTTGTTTCCATTAATCGCAGTTATAGTCTTTTATCTGACCTGTTTTTTATGTGTTTCGCCATTAGTCTATTTAAAATTAATTTTAGTTTCACGGCATAAACAGATGAAAAATACAGAAATCATCTGGCATGGTGGTGCACTATTATAATCCCAGGACGGGAGACTGGGGAGACAGGAGGATCTCAGGTTTGCAAGCAGCCTCAGCAACTTGGTCAGGAATTCAACAATTTAGTAAGATACTGTTTAGAATAATAATGAAATATTGCCTGGGGTAGAGCTCAGAGGTAGAATTTTCCTGGGTTAAATCCAGAGAGAGAGAGAGAGAGAGAGAGAGAGAGAGAGAGAATGAACATATCCCATAGCTGTCCTCCATACATCTATACTTACTCACCCATTTTTAACATTCCCCACTAAAGTGGACCGTGTTTAAAACTGATGAGCCTGCACTGACACTTCGTTTTCTTCCAGAGACTGTGGCTCCGGATAGGGCTGACGTGCTTATATCTTCTATAGGTTTTGACAAATGTGGAATGACAGGCATCCAGCACTGTAGTAACATTGCCAATGTTTTCACTAAAAAGCCTTCTTGTTTTGAATGTTCTTTGCTCTCTTCTTCCCAAACCCTTCCAACAACTTACCTTTTCAGGGTCAACATGGTTTTGCCTTATCTAGAGTCACAAAATTTGAATCTGTAGCCTTTTCAGATATTTTTTACATATTTTATCCATTTAAGATTTCTCCACATCTTTTCTTGACTTGACATTTTAAATGTTGAATAAGATTTAATTATTCATTTATATAAAATATGCAAAAGTTTATTTATGCATTCACATGTTTGAGGATATCTTGGCTGAGATTCCAAGTCTTGACCATTGTGAATGAAGCTTCTATGTGCATCCATATGCAGGTTTTTGTGTGGACATGCATTTTTATCTTCTTTGAGTAAACACCAAGTGCAGTTGCTGGACTGTGTGGTAGAAGTATGTTTAATAGTATAAGTAACTGCCATCCTGTCTTCCAAAGAGCTATGGCATTCTGCATTCCCACTAGCAATGAAAGAGAGTTCCCCTCACTCCACGTTCCCGCCAGCGCTTGCTGCTGTGAGTATTCCGAGCTTTGGCCATTTCCACCAGTGGGTAGCAGTATCTATCTCAAAGTTGTTTTAATTTGCATTTCCCTGATTGAAAATTGTATACAGCATATTTTCATATGCTTCTTTGCATCTGGATTGTTACTTTGGTGAGATGTCGGTTCATTTTATATTCGGGTTTTGTTTCTTTTCTTTACCTCATAGTTGATTTTTAAGAGTCTGTTCTATGTGTTGAATAACCACCCTTTATCAGATGGCATTTGTACATATTTTCTTCGAGTTTCAGGTGTTTCCTAATTTTTTTTCTAGAATGCCAGAAACTCCAAATATGACAGATTTTCTTGAGGGTTTTATAATTTTACAAGGTGATTTTTTTTTTCTGTAAGCATTTTCCTACTTAAAATTACTTTGAAGGGAGCAAATATACAAAATATAGACTCTAAGTAAAGACACAAAACTACTTTGGGAAACCCAGTGCATTATTGACATCGTATGATACTGGGGATTGAATCCAGAGTATTCGGCCTCTGATCTATAACCCCAGACCTATATTTTTCTTTTGAAACAATTTTATTTATTTAATTATTTTTTTATTTTTCTGTGTCTGGCTTTAAATCTGTGATCCTCCTGTCTCAGCCTTCCATGTATAAGGATTACAAGTGTGTGCCACCATGAGAGGCTTTATTGGCATCTTTAATCCTACTCATTGACAATATGTACATACATGTTAACCACCCAGTGTAGCCCATTGTTTCCCCAGGATGGTCTCGGCTTGTTCAGTCTTGTTGCTGAAGAACACTAGGCCATGCACAAGCAGCAAAACATAATGCTGGGCCCCGGCTGGGACCACAGCAGAAGGTACTCTGAATACTACTGTGTCTTCCCTGGGCCAGTTATAAGACTATATATATATAATACTTGACCCTTTAAATTCAGGTCTCCTCTCCTATAAAATAGAAATAATATTTCTGTCCTGTAAAAATTCCATAAGATATATTTGCAAAAGCACCTCAAATACATCAAACTCTAATACATTATATTGGAATATATGTATATATAATGTTTATATATAATTAATATATATGTTTATTATATAAATATATATTATTCTAGGCATTTATTTCAATGCCTAGTGTTAAAAATCTCAGACAAATGGATTTATACTATTAATTATCTAAATATTATAAAAATTTACTGATTGTAAATATCTTATGAACAATTGTTAAAAAAATTATACGTTGTTATGTCCAACAGTGAGCTTTAGATTCTGTATACAAGCATGTCAAGCTACTTAAACTGAGGTATTGAATATATGACTGAAAAAAATGTCTGGACAAAATTGCCTCCAGATAACAAAAGAGAATGCTGATAACTATACTCTCATAACATTTATTGCTATAATTTACATAGTTCATCATTTAAATTTAAAAATATAGCTGGGCATGGCAGAGCACGCTTGTAATCTCAGCATTCGGGAGGCTGAGACCTGGAGGATCGTGGTTCACTGACAGTCTCAGGTACTTAGGTCCTCTGCAACTCAGTTAGACCCAGTTTCAAAATAAAGAATAAAAAAATAGGGCAGGGGGTGTAGCTCAGAGGTCAAATGCCCCTGGATTCCATCCCCAGACCCGCCAAAAAAAAAAAATATATATATAAATATATATATATATATATATATATATATATATATATAATTTGAGTTTCCCACAGAAATACTAATTTTATATGTGTTTTGTTGTTTTGTTTAGTTATTTATTATTGTGATTAACAGGTTTTATAGTTAATTATCAACTATGAAATATGAGAAATGTCATATAGAAACCTTGTTTCAAAATAATCAGACAATAATGAAAATTGTTTTTGGATAAAACATACTCTAGCTAAATTCCATTTGATAATTACTGTGTTTTCTTTCTATATAATACTTCTTTTTAAATGCCATGTTTCTCATTGACTTTGAATGTTTTTCTTCAGCCTTTCATTTACTTTTCTAAAGGCAGAAGTAGGTATTCTTACAATTCCAGGGCTTTCTCTAAATAAAGACTCATACAGAAATCTTTCCATTACAATATAATGATGGAGAAAACTACCACATTTTAGTAATGGCTTTTTTCTACCTCAGAAGGCTTTTTTGTAATATACTTTCAGCATTATGAAAGGTTACAATAATTTATTTATAGTTAGTAGTAATAATAATAGTTTTATTGTCAACTTGGATAAGGCCTTTTCTTATAATCAGGAAAATATCCAGCACTGCATTGTGTCAATGATTTTGACTCTCAGAAAATGCATGATTTTTTTGAAAGATGTAAATCATAGGCTTATACTCTATGGCTACTGAAATAGACAAAAAATGCATATAATAGCAACCCCTACTCATCTCCTCAGAAATACATCCAGGAATGGGCATGTGAAATTTGGATTCCTTTTTCAGGATTTTCTAAATTGAGTCCCTTGGAGGAAAATAATTAATTTTTGCAATAATGAGGTAAGATCGTAATGTAGAAATATTACGTGTAGCAGCACTTTCTCACCCTTTTGTGCTCACAGAAAACACAAACAAAAGGAAATAGAGCCAGTGTCCACAGAATCAGAGATGACAGTTCTTCCATTCCCTAAATGAGGCTAAATGCAAGTGTATTCTCAAGAACCCGTACCTCACAGTAGGGCACTGGAGAATCTCAGTCTCACAGAATGTGTGTGTAGAGCATGATTTTGCCTTTAAAAAAGGAACAGGAGGATCCCCATTGTGCGAAGCCAGAGTGTAGAGAGATATTAATTGATTACATAGGTTAGTTAGGGCCAGACAGGTGAGACTTGTCCTGTGGTTGTGGACATCAGAAAGAGACAATGTCTTAGTCACAATGTTCTATTGCTGGTTACTCCAATGAAAAACAGAGCGAACTCAAACACATCTTGTAAAATTTTGTTCTTTATTATGATTTGGATATGGAATACACAACACAAAGCTCATGTGTTGAAAGCTTGGTACCCAGTGCAGCAAGGTTAAAACATGGGATATACTAAAGAATGTGAATCGCTTGGAACTTTCTTCTTGTTTTGTTCTCCTCCTCCTCCTCCTCCTCCTCCTCCTCCTCCTCCTCCTCCTCTTCCTCCTTCTTCTTTCCTCTCTCTCTTTCTGTCTCTCTTCCTCTTGCTCTCCTTCTCCCCCTCCTTCCCTTCATCCCTCCTTCTTGTCTGCCAAGAGCTGAGCAGTTTTTATTTGCCATACTCGCCACTATGATGTTTTGCCTTGGAGCTTGCCAACCATAGACTGTACCTCTGAAATCATGAGATAAAATAAACTTTTCCTCACCTAAGTTTTTCTTGTCAGGAATTTTCCTCACAGTAATTAAAAATGAACTAGCATGACCCCCATTTCAAATGGGAAGTTATGAAGTGTCATCATTTTTTAAATATATACTATTGCCAGCCATGTTGGTGCAGGCTTGTAATTCCACCATTCGTGAGGCTGAGACAGGAGGATCTTGGTTCAGTGACAGCCTCATCTACTTAGTGAGGCCAACTGCAATTCAGTGAGACCCTATTTTAAAAATAAAGAATAAAAAATAGGGCTGGTTGTGTTGCTCAGAGGTAGAATGCCCCTGGGTTCCATCCCCAGTACCACTCTATGCGCATATATATATATATATATATATATATATATATATATATATACTTTTATTGGAACATTGTTATTACACATCATAATGAAATTCAAAGAGATAGAAACAGACATGCACACAGCACTTGACATCTTTCTCTTCAGATTCCTCCCCTACCTGCTCCCTGTTCATGATAGTAAGACTGGTAGTGACGCTTTCTTATATGGACTTAGCATTGTTCAAACATTTTGCTTCATCAGTTCTTCCACATTCCCACAAGACTCTTTCCACTCTTCTACAGGTCTCTTTCCTCCTTTATCTGGAATCATTTTTGTCTCTTATTCTCAAGCTTCCACATATGAAAGGAAACATATCACCCTTATTACTTTTGATGGGATTGTAAATTAGTACAACCACTTTAGACATCGATATGACAGTTCCTCAAAAGACTAGCAATGGAATTACCTGATAATCCAGCTCTATCACTCCTCGGTATCTTTACAAAATAAACAAATTCAGAATGCTATAGTGATGCGTGCATATTCATATTTATGGAAGCAGAATTTACAATAGTCAAATTAGAGAACCAACCTGAGTGTTCGAGAGATGGAAGTATGTGTTGTATCAAAGAAGTGTAACTATGATATTCAATGTTAAATAAAATTAGTAATAGCCAGATCATATGGTGGATCCATTCCCAGTTTTCTAAGAAATATGCACACAGACCTCTATATTGGCTGAGTTGTTTGTTCTCCCACCAGCAGTGTAAAAGAGTTCCTCTTTGCCTACATCTTTGCCAGCATTTATTATTATTCTACTTCATTGTGCTTGCCACTCTGATTGGGGTTAGATGGAATCTCAGCGTAGTTTTGATTTGCATCTCCCTGATGCCTAATGATGTTGAACATTTTTCCAAGTATCTATTGGCCATTTGTATCTCTTCTTTTCTGAAGTTTCTACCCAATTCAGTTGCCCATTTCTTGACTGGGCTACTTGTTTTGCTAGTGTAGAGTCTTTTGAGCTCTTTGTATATTCTGGATATCAGGCCTCTCTCAGAATGGTGGCTGGTAAAGATTTTCTCCCATTCTGTAGGCTTTCTCTTAAAGTTCTTGATGGTTTCCTTTGATCAGCAAATTTTTTTTTAGTTTGATGGCATCCCACTTGATAATTCTTGTTTTAATTTCCTGCACTTTGGGGGGTCTTGTTGAGAATGTTTATAGCAGCACAATTTGTAATAGCCAAATTATGGAATAAAACCTAGGTCTCCACCAACAGATGAATAGATTATAAAATTATGGGAAATACATACAATGGAATTCTACACAGCTATAAAGATGAACAAAATCATGTCATTCACAAGAAGATGGAAAGACATGGAGAACATTATGGTAAGTGAGATCAACCAAGCACAGATAGAGAAGGAATATAAGTTTTCTCTAATATGCCCAAACTAGGGAGTGTTAAGAATACCAAAGGAACTCCAGATAATGGAGGGGAGACCTCAACAAAGCTAGAAAGGAAGGGTAGGAGAGGAAGAAGGCTGAGGTTGATTAATGGAGGAGCTACATTCAAATGTGTGTGCAAGTGTGAATGTAGCGTGGTCAACCTGGACACTCATTGTTGGGAGGGGAAGAAAGAGGAAGTGAGGAAGTGGGGGGAGGCACCAAGCACCGTGTAATTGTATGCCATTTTCATTATGAACCAAATAAAAATTAAATTGAATTTAAAAATGTTGATTAATGGAAGAGCTACATTTTATTTTATTTTATTTTTATTATTATTTTTTGGTGGTATTGGGGATGGAACCCTTCTACCTCCAGGCTACACTACAAACCTATTTTTATATTTTTTATTTGGAAACAGGGTCTCTTAAGCCAGCGAGGCTGGCTTCGAACATGCGCGATCCTCCTGTCTCCGCCTCCCAAGAACAGGGATTACAAGCATGTGCCACCACGCCCAATGGAAGAGCTACATTTGAACATGCATATAAATGTGAATGTAGCATGATCAACCTAGGCACTCAGTGCTGGTAGGTGGGGGAAAGAGGAAGCTAAAAGGGGAGGGTACCAAGCACTTTGTGAATGTATGCCTTTTCCAATATTATCCACATAAAAATATATAAAACACTTTAATAAAAAAAGCAAAAACGTGTTTGTTAACAAAAAATAAAATAAATTATATTAACAAATACCTATTTTAGGCATCAGTATGCAGTTTTTATTATGATATGAACACATAGTTTAGGTTTTTAAAATGCATAAATAAGGGCCGGGCGTGGTGGCGCACGCTTGTAATCCCCGCGCTTGGGAGGCAGAGACAGGAGGATCGCGCAGGTTCGAAGCCAGGCACGCTGGCTTAAGAAACCCTGTTTCCAAAATTTAAAAAGTATAAAATAGGTCTGGGAGTGTAGGCCGGAGGTAGAAGGGCTTCCAGGAACCCCAGTACCACCACCAAAAAAAAAAAAAAAAAGCATAAATAAAACCTGGAAATATTACAAAAATTTTAGTAATAATTATTAATGTGTGTTACAATTATAGATTATTATCAATGTAATTTTCACACTTTTTGTTCCAGGTAAATATTTAATATAATTATATTTTATGCTTATCATTCTAAAGTATGTTTCTCTAAGTTAAAATGTGCTTTTTAAATCAATTTATTTGTAAATATCACTACACTGTAATAGTGAATGATTTTCACTCTGGATCTTAGGTTTCAATTTACACAGTTATTTTTTTCTTATAACTTCATGCCATCAGTTCATTAGCATCTTACAATAATAATATATTACAAATTAGACCTTAGTTAGAACTGAGGTCTAGCACATAGTAGGTTCTCAACAAAATCAATTGAATTTAACTCCAAGTCACACTATAGTTTCAGATACAAAAGTTATTTTTTCTCCATCTTAGGTTCGTAGCTTGAAATTGGATAATAAAAACTGATGCATCCAAAATACATGAAATCCATTTATCTCTTCTATGTTACTTCACACAAAATTATTGCTCCCAGTCCTCTCTGCAGCAGTGACTGACATCTGGAACAGGATTTATCTATCTTTCTGCATTATTGGAACTGCCATTTCAAATCTCATCTAAAACCATATCTTTTTCTTCTACTTCTATTATTGCATTTCATAATTGCATTATTTAACTTTGTCAAATGCACTGAGATCCAGTTTTCTATGAAAATGGCTTGCACACAAAACAATTTAGTAGCATACTATTTTGAAATTAATTTCCTAGAAATGACTGTCCCCAGGTTATAAATACTCTTTTGTTTATTGGTATTCAGCAATCGAGCTGTATAAACCAAGGCAATACATTTTCAAAGATGGAATCAAGCAAATAATGCTGGGAGAATGACTGAGAACGATACCTTCTTTCAACCTAAAATGAACTTAACATAGTATTATGCTGACATGTCCTTGCTTCTAGCTACACACACCAAGAGTTCATCTGGTGCTTAGAGAGAGTCTAATTATGCAATAGGAGTTTTAGATCTGAGTAAAAATACATGAAAAAATAGCATCTTCTTGGATTCCTTCAATTTTTGTTTCTATTCCATTGTATGAATTTCATTTTAGACAAAGAAATTATTCTCAAATCATTAAGTTAATAATGCAAAATAAACAAAGATGGCCCAAATGAAGACAACAAAATTAAAGAAAAGGCTATTTATTAAATGTTTGTTTACTCACTCACAGAAGTGAAGAGTCAAATGTTTTCTCTCCTATGCAGAAGCCATGGGATAATTGGAAGACAAGAGGGGCATAAATAATGGAGGAGAAAGCCGATGGAGTGATGGAGCAGATTCAGGGTGGGGAGAAGAATGAACGAAGGAAACACCGCTACTGGTGTTAAGTACATATTGAAAACTACCAGTTCCAATCACGATCCCAAGTATGGGGAGGGGGGAGTGGAGAGAGACTGGTGGAGAGTGGAAGCTCAGCGGGTACTGCGTGCATGCATATCCCTATCACTCTGAACCATATTATGATGTGAGAATACAGTGCACCAATAAAGATTTGCAAAAAATTCTCAAAGACAAAAATTTGATGGGGAACAAGAGGGTGAGATCTAGGTGTGCTCTGACTGGATGCTGTGGGGAGTCTGAAGGTAGGCAAGCCACCTGCAGAAATCTCTGTGACTAGAAAGAGAAGCACATTTGGTCTTCTCAATCGGTTCTAAGTAAAAAGCAATGACAAAAATTTAGAAAAGTTGCTGGACCTTACTAAGTTCCGACCCTTCTGAGCCAATAGCTGCCCAGGTAACCTCGGTCACTTCAATGACAAGTGTAGATGCTGGGTCAAAGTGTGTCATGAATGATACCTCCATTGACCATTCATTCCCTCAGTAAAAAAAAAAAAAAAAAAATATTCTGAAATCTATCACCTATTTGAAAAAAAAAAAAAACACCAGATACCAGATAATACATAAAAATGTTTAAAGAAGTCTTAAATGTTTATAAGGTATACTTTAGCACATACTTGAAATAAAAGTAAGAAATAACAAAATTAAGGGACTTGGTTCAGTTTTAGAAAACAAGTTTCTGAAGTGAAGGGAATTTAAAAGTTGTGAAACCTAGTTATATATGCATATCCAGTGCAAGAACATTCTAACAACTTATCAAGGTGCTACAAAGGCTCTCAGCTGGAAATATCCTCCCTGTGTTTGAATAGCCCCAAGGAGGTAACCACTGGCAGGGTTAGAGAGGAGTGGGAGAAGACTTCATTCTATCCTTTCCAAATCATTTTATAATAAGTATTTATGTATGACAAATATTGTTTTCATCTCGTCACATATATTTTATTATGTATTTATATGTGTTTATATGTTATATGTTCACATTGGACTTTGTTTTGGTGCTGTGGATGGAATCCAGGGGCATTATACCTCTCGGCTATATCTCCAAACCCATTTCATTCTTTTATTTTGAAAGAGGGTCTCACTAGGTTGCAGAGCACCCCATTAAGTTGCTGAGGCTCGCTGTGAACCACAGATCCTCTTGCCTCCGCCTCCCAAGCATGCACCACCACATCTTGCTTATATTGAATTTTTAAATATTCTATCCTATTACATACTTCAATAAAATATTAAATATCAATAAAATATTAAATAAAATATTTCAATAAAATATTAAAATATTAAATATCAGACAAATGTGATTCATATGCTACAAGCTATCCATCACAATAACTTTTCACTATTGCCGGTTTCTACTAAGAAAAGTGTTAGCAAAATACTTATCCTTCAATTTCACTTTAAATAAAATGGAATAGAAATATGGAACCGAGCAATAGTAACTGAAATACAATATGTATATAATTAACATTTGTATGTCAGCACATCTCAATATCAGATGCCTCAGTACTACTAGGATTAATGAAATTAAAGAATAAACATACAGTCTTGTTTATATCAGTCCTAAAAATGTTCACCAAAAGTAGACAGCAAGTTGACAGATTGTCAGCTGAGTTTCTGTCAACCTGAAAAGTTCTGTATGTGTGTCCTGCAAAGGTAAGTTATGAAAAGCCAGCAAGGGCATTTTCTGTGAGCTCTCTGTAACTTGGGCCTGTTGTGGATGGTCCATAAATGCCAAATACCTATCAATCACAAAGTTCCCTTGTAATTACATAAAATGAAGGAAATCATATATGCATATGTAAAGACGGCTGCAATTTTAACTTCCCCTCAATGCCAATTTAATTTCAGTATCCTTCCCACACCCAGTTTATGGTTAGTACAAATTACAGCACGGATGTGTTTGCTAGGAAAATGGTGATGGTATGTCATTAATTCCCCAGAGCATATCATATTTCCTGAACACATGATGTAGGGAAGGTCACATTGAATTCCTCTATTTTACACTACTGAAAATAAACCATAACCACCAAGCTGCTATACTAGAGGTAAAAGAGAACAAAAGTCTGAGTATCCAGTCATTTTTAATATATTTGTATCTTCTGTAACATGACCATAGTTTGTACTTATATGAGGACTTCTTAAATGTGGTTATATTAAATTTTAATAATTAAATATAGAAGAAACAATGAACTACATTGTCTAATGCAATTCTCTCAGTGCATTAGACTATCTAATAGACTTGTCTCTTGAGCCTGAATCCCAGCAATGGCATCTGCTAGTCAGAAGGTAAATGATACTCGTGAGGCAGCACCCTTTGGGGTAGTCTACCTAGTTCCCCAAGAACTACATGCTTTATATTCTGAAAAACAATGTATTTCTGGCCCTTTGAAACTCAGTGTTTCCTTAAGTTGTTCATGTTTCTGCCACCAAGTAGTTCCCACTCACATACAGTCCTTTTAGTTCTCTTCTGTTGATGGTTGGGGCTCTCTAAACATAAAAGTGGGACAATAGGTTTTAATATTACCTTAAGGGTAACAAGTCTCAGCATTTTTCTTTTATGTCTCTTAAGGATCATTGTCTTAGGTCATATATCTGAAACAAAAGAGACTTCAGATGAATTGGGAGAGGAGAAGAAGACTGGGGTAGGAAACAGTAAAACAATGCTATGTCTACATAGGAGGACATCTCTACCACTCCCACTAAGATGTATGAAAAGGGAGGAGAGAGCAGAGTGAGATGCTAAGGAAATGCTCCAAGCTCCATGTGAGAGTATGTTTTCATCATTTTGAACTTTTCAATGAATTATAATTAGAATTCACCAATAAAAGCCGGGCGTGGTGGTGCACGCTTGTAATCCCCGAGCTTGGGAGGTGGAAACAGGAGGATCGCGCAGGTTCAAAGCCACCCTGTTTCCAAATTTAAAAAAATAAATATATAATATGTCTGGGAGTGTAGACCGGAGGTAGAAGGGTTTCCACGAACCCTAGTACCACCAAATAAAAAAAAAGGAAAGAAAAGAAAAAAAGAATTCGCCAATAAAATAAAAATAAATTATAATAATATTAAAGATAGATAACTGATTTTGAAATCTACTATTTAAGATATAATTCTCTTTCTTTCATATTTTCCTGAGATTAATTCATTCTAATTTGCTTAATATATAAATGAATACATTTACTTTTTGTTCAGTTATTTTCTTTTATGTATTATATGCAACTTGTATATTTTGAAACTTAAATGAATAATATATGCATCTGCATTAAATCAATACATAAAATAATAGAGTTTATAGAATCATAATGGTTTAAATCTCTTAAATTATTTACAACATGACATTTTAAAAAGTAGTGTCAAATTTATATATTCAACAATTTGATATCTAAATACATTTTGAAAACCCATAACCTCAACTTAATTGTACACATTTTATTTTTCATTTTCTGCATTATTTCTTAATATCTTGAACTTTATTTCTTGACCATATTGATCTATATCTTGTCTCTTATTAAACATTCAATTTTCTCCTTGAATATTGTCTACAAATAAAATATATATGCATGAATTTTGGCGGTTAAAACTAAGGTTAACTAGAACAGTTGCAATTGTTCAAATTTTTAACTCAATCTCTCTGTAATAAGGTAACTATCTTATCCTTTGAATGATATACATATAATATATTTTCTAATATTTTCTTATTTAATGGTAATTAAAATGAGGATACAAATATTCCTTCTGAAGAGAGTACTTAAAAATATCAATGCATATTTTGGGTAAACATTCTCTGTGTATTTAATATATAATAATAACATATCTCTTATGTACCTAGCTTTAGATACATCACAGTAAGTTTAGATGTAATATCTCATCCTCATTCTAGTGTGGTGTCTCTAATCTTGAATACTTCAACCCTCAGTGCACATTTGAAATGTTAAGGATCTTATTGTTTTTACAACTAGGACTGCTTTTGGTATCTTTGGATACTGGCATTCATAAATACACACAGAATGATCCCCTACCATCTATCATTATTCAGCTCCAAATGTCAGTGGTGTCAAGATTCAGAATCCTGCCTAAAAACAATTTTTAGTTTCCAATCATAGATATATGATATAGCAACTAAAATAACTTTGATGTGTATGCAACTTCTGTATAAAATATATTTATTATACAATAATTTTCAAACAACATTCGGAAGGATATATTATCTTGGCCTTTTAGCTCAAAAGAAACATGAAAAACTATGCAAATAAATAAAATTCGTCATTGAAATGGAGAATTCCTTTGAACAGCACGATTTACTAAAATCAACTAAAGAAAAATGGTTAATTATAATAAAGCCAGGTTTATCTAAGAAACTTATTTTTAATATGAGAATGTACAAGGAATAATTTTAATGACTTTGATTTTACATACAAATTCTGTTAATACAGAAATAATGTTATTCTTACATATTACATGGTATAATTTTTATAGAGAATAATATACGTTAGTCTGTATACTTTAGTTAAATTTCTCTTTTGGTATTTTTCAGCAGAGTGTAAAACTTCTTGAGACCTTTTTTCTAAATCGAGAGCAGTCAATCTTTTAAATAATTCTGTGGCTCCTATTTATTCCATAAAAAAATCTGGATACAAGATTTTTGTGAGTCAAATACTATTAACTGCCCAACTTTAACTCACAAATTGTTCAACCCAGCCGGGCGTGGTGGCGCACGCTTGTAATCCCCGCGCTTGGGAGGCAGAGACAGGAGGATCGCGCAGGTTCGAAGCCAGCCCCGTGCGCTGGCTTAGGAGACCCTGTTTCAAAATTTTTAAAAAATGTAAAAATAGGTCTGGGAGTGTAGCCCGGAGGTAGAAGGGCTTCCAGGAACCCCGGTACCACCACCACAAAAAAAAAAAAAAAAAAAATTGTTCAACCCTAAAAGATAAAATGCAATTAGGCATAATCATAAAATATCCCTTTTTATGTTTAACATGGACAATAATAATATTTCACCATTTTTACTCTTATTTGCTTATGTATTTTATATTATAGGCCTTAAGTATTTGGCTTAATTTCAAACTATATTATAATTTTTACATGATAAAACATGGCAAATTTGTTTCTGGTACTAGATTATGTAAACTCCAAATTGCTCATTGTATAAGATTTGATAACAACCAATATAAGTAATACATAAGTATTCAACTTCAATAATTACTTTTTTAAAAATAGAATTCTACCTACCTATCATAGTCAACAATCTCACTGTTATAAACCAAAAATCTGACCACATAACTTAGAAGAAAGAAGATTTCTTTGCTCATGGTTTCCCTTAAAGATGCTGGGGACTATGAAACTCATAACATTGTGACAGAAAGTGGAGAGAGAGAAAGAAAGCAAGTTTTCACTCTCACATCATGGAGGTCAGAAGCATCAGACAGAGCAAAGGGAAGGATGAGGGACAGGTAAAATAATCTCAGGTTTCAGTTCAGGCTTAGAAATGTAAGGAGTCAGTTTAAAAAAAAATTAAATAGGGCTATCTGGTATAGTTGAACTCAATGGTAGCTGAGTTCAACGCGGTTTAATCCCCAGTACCACAGAAGTTATAGTGTATTTATTTGCATTTGAATCTTACTGAATCAAATAGAACAGAGGCCAAAAAGCTTTAAGAGACTTTTTCTGCCAAATATTTCACTGCTAGACCAAAATACATTGTGAATTTAAGATTCTGAATGCCCTTTTGATCTCCAGATGACAACACTTAGGAAGAAGTCTAAAGGTGATGCTTAGCCACTTTAGACAAGGATGGCGAAATATAAATAAAAAGGAGTTGCCGGAATGTGATTCCAATGTCTATAGAAAAAAATAAGCGAGGTCCTCACTTAGGAGTACAGTGAAGACCTAGCCCAAGAGCACTTTCCATCTCAGGGGCAGAGCCAGGCCTGTGTGGCAAGCTCAGAGTTGCTGCATATTCATGACTAGCCCATGGCACCTTGTATTCTTCCATTACATTTTGAAGAATTGTTACTATAGGATCCATATGTTGTGGTCAATAATGAGGAAAAGATAGTCATAGTAAAGAAAAATTAGCATGAAAAGAGGCAAAGCAATGTGTACTGAGCTTTCTGGTGCAAACTAGCATCCTTCTTCCCCTCCCTGTATGCCAACAGAACTTTACAAAAATGAAATAAATAATACACTTTGCATACATTTCCCCCAGTAGGATGGGGAATTTTTTTAGATACAAAAATGACCTAGGTAGTGCCTTTTGCATTTAAGAGTGATTCCCAGTGAGAAGCAATCAGAGATATAATTGCTATACTGTTTCACAAAAACCTACCTGAGATCACCGCACAAAAAAATACAGCTTGCATTGTAGCTATCAATTTTATTGGTGAACAAAACAACTGCTATTCATTGTGCTAGGTTGGAATTTTTTCTGGTACATGATTTCTTTATATGAAAATGCTCTTGGGATTTTCTGGAAGATGTATTGAAATGGAAAAAAAATAAGTGCATGGACGTAAACAAATCTTTACAAGTAAGTTGCATCCTGGGAACTGAATTTATTTATAATATATGGTGAAAGCAAAATTTACTAAGACAAACAAGACAGTTTTGAGCACTAAAATTAAATTTAATATACCAAGAGGCTACCAGATTTTAAATTAAAGGGTTTTTGTGTTCCTCAGTAAAATTATAAGCCAAGTAATATTTGAGTTGACTTAATATTAAGAACTATTTATATTTTTTACTTAGAATGCATTTGTAATGTTGGTATGTGAAGGCAGTTAATATTTAGTAGCATATATGAATAAATTTATGGGTATAACTGTATATCAAATTTCAGTTTTTGCTTAAACTTAATACCAGTTTTATCTAATTGTGAATAGAAAATGTGCTGCAGTTTTTTAGACATCTGGAATAATTTTTGAAGTATATATTTATATTTAATATTTACTAGTCACATCATATATAATATTAAACTGGAGTAACTTAAACAGAAAAGCCCAGATCATTAGAAACTCTTAGAGTGCATTATGTCGGAGGCTCTCATAATATTTTCTAGTTGGAAAGCTCAAGTGGACAAACTTATAATAGCAGTGTAACAGCCCATTATACAGAACTGCCTTTATCATGTCTTGAAAGGTTTCGTATTTTGACATTTTATTAAATAACCAGGATAAGACTAAAGTGATTTAATTGTTTGTGTCATCTGGCTAAGTCGAGTGCCTCTTGTTCAGTTACAGAGTTCATGTGCAAACATCCCCACTAATGAATTAGGACATGTATTCTCATATGCAGAAATGTTGGTTATGTATCCCATTGTGAAGTCCATTAATCATTGTATTATGATTTCAAGTTAAGTGGATAAAAGAAAAGCTTTGGAATAAGTTATGACCAAATTTCTTTTCTGGTTTTCCATGTGTGAGATATGTGATTAAGGGCAACTCGTTGTTGTTTTGTTATCTATAAAATTGATAGGATTTTCCTGGATATTCAACTATATGATATGAATAAAACTGTTACAGGCCTCTTACTCATGCTGATGAATTGTCACTTTTTCGTCAGTTAAAATCAAATGTTTTGTTGCCAGTACCCATGAATGATTGAACTGAGCTGTATATTGACTTCAGCCAGTGCTTCACTGTAGGGAAAAGTGCTTTCGACAAAACTTGTCTGACAATACTTATATATTCATAACAAAATTGTGAATATGTAATGGTGACATAGGTGAAACCTTGGAAATAAAAGTGCTGGGTCAGAGATGAGTGATCACAGACCTTGTTAGAAATATTCACTGTTTACCTGGTTACATTTCAGGGAAAATGTCAAACTTTTTAGATTTTTAAATGTACACCATGACTAACCTTTTACACCACATTAAAATTATATTTCAGTAAAGACATATTTTTCTATATATACTTTAATTTAGTCTTAAACAAGTCTGAGAGCAAACAACCTTCTTTTTTTGCTAATTAAGAATTAAGCCAGTGAATACACTGAAATTTTGGAAGAAAGCGATAATCAGTGTTTGGAAAAAACAAAGCAATACATGAAAGTCCTACAGTCTTAAAGGAGGGTAACACAAAAAATAAGAAAAGCAGATTCTGATTATCCTTCACTCAGTCTCTGCTATTCATATAAAAAAGTGAAACACTGGATAAGAAAATTAGTCTAGTCCCAAAAGTTCTGCAAAAAATCATGCCTGTTACTTAATAGTAATTTGAGTAACTAAATATTTTCCATGGAAAATAAAAGAAGTCTGTAGTTCCAGCAACTTGGAGGCTGACATAGAAGTATTGCAAGTTAGCACCTAGGCAACTTAGTAGGAAACTGTAGGGAAGGAAGGAAGGAAGGAAGGGAAGGGAAGAAAGAAAGAAAGGAGGGAGGAAGAACAGAAGGGAGGAAGGAAGGAAAGAAGACGTTGTATTTCAGTGGTATCATGTCATGGGCTTAATTTCCAGTTATGAAAAAATGAATTATTTTTGCAAACCTTTGGGTATAGTCCATGTGACAACCATGAGAATCTCTCATATGATCTACTACTTAGAGCATAGTTTACTGACACCCTCAGGTCACATCTCTATGACGTCTCAATCTACCACCATGTTTGTGCTGACCTCCTGGTTCCCAGGCTGCTATTAGCTAGTGAATGACCATGACAGAAATATCTGCCCCTAGGAGCAGTAAGGGAACCATCTCCCACTCTGAGGCTCTTACATCTCATGATTTAATAACAGTAAAGACAAGGCAAGATTGCTGGTGAAGTGATATGCTCACGGAGAGCTGAGTCTATCTAGAATAGGAAAGTGAAGAAAAATTTTGCAAATTATATTTGGAGATTTTTACTCATAGTTGATAAGGGATCCAGGCATGATTGTTAGAGAAGGTTTTTGGGGTAATAAGAACAGGAAATAGCAATGACTTAAGAACCTTAGGCAATTGTCTTATAAAGGCTCAAAAGGATATTTGGAATAGACTGGAGGACCCCAGGCAGGTAGTGCATTGAAGCTGTCCATGTAGTAGAAAAGAATAAAAGGTTGAATTCTATCAGGGAATATGGAGACCTGGTTCTTCTCTTCCTTCCTGTAAGTACCACTATGGAGAGGGGCCTTCAACCAGAGAATGAGGCCCTCCAGGAATTCCTCTTAATTTCTCTTATTGGAGAAGTGTCTGGGAGATGTGTGGTCTTATCTACATATCCTGTCCCTCCTCCTCTCATTGAAGGACATTTATAAAAACAAAAAAATACAGAGTTTCAAGCACACTGGCTGAAGTCAATATACAGCTCAGTTCAATCATTCATGGGTACTGGCAACAAAACATTTGATTTTAACTGATGAAAAAGTGACAATTCATCAACATGAGTAAGAGGCCTGTAACAGTTTTATTCATATCATATAGTTCAATATCCAGGAAAATCCTATCAATTTTATAGATAACAAAACAACAACAAGTTGCCCTTAATCACATATCTCACACATGGAAAACCAGAAAAGAAATTTGGTCATAACTTATTCCAAAGCTTTTCTACTCTATTGCACGCCATTTCAGAGATTGGTGAACTCAACAATTAGTCAATTTCTCAGCTGAACCACTGCATTTGAACTTTATAAGTTGGCAAAATGCTGGTTTCATGATCAGTAATAAACACAGGCGTGAGCACACCTTAGAGGTCTTTAGCTTCTTTTTTTGATACTGAATTTGAATGCAGGGGCATTCTACCTGGGAGATACATCTCTCCGCCCTATTTTACGTTTTATTTTTAAAACAGGGTCTAACTAGGTTTCTGAAAGTCTCCCTAAGTGTCTGAGGCTGCCCTTTAATCTTTGAGCCTTCTGTCTCAGCTTCCCAACTCCTGAGATTACAGGCATGAGCCACCATGCCTACTGGACTTTTTTTAATGAGCAATAGGCTAATATAAAATCTCTTAATGGTTCAGTTGGAAGGCATCACAAACATGACAGTGATAACTGTTTTGTTTTATAAGAATAAATATCATAAAAAACTGTTAAAAGGAAAGCATAATAGGAGGATATAAAAAGAAAAATACTTTTCATGAAACATGCGTTTCATATGTCACTGAATTGCAATGTATTCATCAGTGTCCTGAGGACAAAAAAGATATTTTGTTAAGTTATCTTGTTCAAGTCCCTTTCTAGGATTCACCTCACCATAGATAAGTTCTGAAATTTGAATTTCATAATTAAACTTATAGTTAGGCTAAAATAATCTTGGTTGCACTTAGCAACATTTTTCCTTTCGCTCCTAAATCCTAATCTCACTGTGTATGGTTTTTTTTCTCTTCACATTAATTTAAGATACACTTTGAAAATAAATCTCAAGTCAAAACCTATTGGTTAAACAGAATTTTTCCTGACAAATATTCTCAGCTGCTTTTTTTTATGGCTGGCCACTAAAACCAACTCTTTCATGTCTCAATTTTGGCTTCCATTTCCCTGTGATATTCTAATTTGGTCAGAAGATAAGAACCCAAAATAGAGAGTCACTTCTGGAAAAGCAATTATATATTAAAAACTGTGGTCTTAATATATATTTGCTAGAATATGAAAGTAATGTATAGGGGCATGAACTTTTCTAAGCTTAATTAAATATTTGAATAATTAATAATATGAGGATATGTGGTATGGTGGGTCAGGTCTGTAACCCCAGGACTTAGGGGATTGAGACAAGAGGATCATAGTTTTCAGGCCAGCCTCAGCAACTTAGTGAGATCGTGTTTTAAATTAGAAAATATAAGAATAAAAAGGACAGGATTTGGGGTGTATCTCTGAATTAGGATGCCCTTGGATTCAATCTCCTGTACTAAAAAAAAAAAAATAGAGATGAGTAGTTCATTTTGATAGAGCTACTAATATGTTTTAGTTAGTGAAGGAAAGACTTATGAGTTCCAGATGTTATATTTATAAGCGTTTTTTTTTTTTTTTTCAGTACTGGGGATGGAAACCAGGGTCATTCTATCTCCAAGCTATACCCCAGACCATTTTTACTCTCCAGGGGTATTCAAACTCTGAGATAAAGCTTCTAATTTAAAAAAAAAATTAAACAGGATATCCCTAAGTTGTTGATTCTGTCTTTAAAATTGCTATCCTCCTGTCTCAGCCTCCCAAATACTGGGATTACAAGTGGTGACTCAGCATCCTGTTGTTCCTTCATTAATCAACATAATTTAAAATTGTTCCTTCCAAGGCTACATTTACATTTAACAATGTAATTGTTATTTAACAGTTGCAAAATTCTTGGTTAATGGTTCATTTGGAAGACATAAATTCACGAAGAAAGAAAGCCAATGACAGAGAGTCCTGGGGACCTTTAGGAAGCAGGGATCTTGGATGCCTAAAACACTGAGTAGTTCAAGATGACCTTGAGGTGACCCTCAAAGATGAGAGATGCACTTCAGGCCCGCAGAAGAAAAATTAAACTTAATGTAGAGGCAGGATTTGGTAGAAGTCTTGGTGTGAGAATGGAGGAGAGGAAGGATTTGGGAGTATAGATAAAAATGGAAGAACGTTCTACTAGTACTACTACCACCACCACCACCACCGCTGCTGCTGCTGCTTTCTTTCTTCTTTCCAAAGGGCACAAGGGGTGCCATGAAGGTAAGAGCTGTGGTGAGAAGACCAAGATGTAGTGGATAGAAGAGCAGACAGTTCTTAAACATAGAGAAGCATAAGAGAAAGAAAGAGGAGGAATTTCCATTTGGTCATGTATTTGAATATTGACCAAAGATATGAAGGATGTGAGGATCCAGGATGGCACTGATTACAAAACAAGCTTCAGCAAAAGGCCAGGTTAAAACCAGAAGAGTCCCCAGAAAAGGCTTCCAATTGAAAGTAGGAAAAAAGCCCTTAGGATGCCTGATGGCATTTAACTTTTTTTTTTTTTTAATTTCTTATTGGTGCATTGGAGTCATACATCTTTGTAGAGTACAAGATGGTACAGGCCTACATATACACATCCCTCAATTTGCCCTTACCCAATTCCAAGCCCATTTCCTCCCTTCTCCCTTCTCATGTTAGGCCTAGTGATTGCCTTTGATATGCTTGTGATTGTACATCATGTACATTAGGGAATCTCCCTTTTCCTCCCTCCGATCCCCATCAGTTAGGCTGGCTTATTTGGTTATCTATAGTATCACCTTCTTTGTCTAGAGCTCCTCCTATGACCCATATCTTCTCCTTAGCTTCCACATATTAAGGAGAACATCCTATTTCTTATTATTTGTGACTGACTAATCTCACTCAGCATAATGTTCTCCAGTTCCATCTATGATGTAATTGCATTTTTCTTTATGGTCGAGTAAAATTCCATTGTGTACATATCACATACTTTTGTCATCCATTCATCTTCTGATGGACATCTTGGCTGGTTCCATAGTTTGGTAATTGTGAATTTTGTAGTTATGAATACAACTATTTTTGTATGTGTGTGAAAAATATATTTTTCCTAAATTTGTAGATTTGAACACTTGAGAATCAGATTATTTGAATCATAGTATCTTTGTCAGATAAATGAATCAAATAAATTAATAAATGGTTGGTAGTCATATGATCAAAAATATAACATCATCTATAATTATAAGCATCTTATCTAAAAAAAATGATTGATAATAGTTATGCATGAAAATGAAATATAGTTAATGTGATTAGGCTTTTAATTATAGGATTGTGAGAGCAGTTAATGGGAATAATGAGTTCTACAAAAGTGAGATGCCTAGATTAGTGATAATGATAGCTTTCATCATTCCATATCATTTTTACTTGCAAAATTCATGTTTTCTTTGTATGCAGTAAAGAAGTTTTTAACTTGGTTCTTAGACAATTACTACATTTATTTTACTACAGTTTGGATGAACCTTGAAAAAAACAACTCAATACACATTTACATTGTGTTTTACCAATAATAATTTCTATTCATTTTTAAGATAAATTAAGGCCACCTTTTCTGAAGCAGTTTTCTCAAAAACAAAAAAATAAAAAATCATCCTGGGAAAATGTGAATTTTACAAGGTAACATAACATAAACATATAGATTGGCAATTATTTTTATTATTTAATTGCATAATTAATTTTATATTGATTGTCTAATTTATCTTATTAGATCCCCCAATTTTTTAAAAAAATAATATTTTCATAGATTTCTTTATAGCAGCCATATTTATTTTGAGGAGTTCTAGGACAAAATACACCTGGTTTGGAACAGACTATTTTAGTTCTCACAGTGGCCTGACTTGGAGTTTGGAGCAACTGATTCTTCATCCATTAAACCTTGGTGAGTTCTCTATGGGACCTTTTTTTTTTTTTTCACCAGTTATAAGCTAAAATGACTTGGTTTTGTTTCTTTAAAATTTGCTTATTTTTTACGGGTTGAATGTCTCTTGAATTGCTGTTGTTACCTTCTTTTTTAACTTCAGAGAGCACACTAAATTAACAGGACTCAATTAAACAATAGTCACCTCCCAATTTCCTGTTTAATTATTCAATTAATTTTCTGAGTTTATTTCATGGCAATTTTTTATAATAAATGTTTTCTTATTAATGTAATTTTTAAAAATTGCTACATTGTTGTGGATTGCCAGACATCCAGGTATTTTTTATTATCAATTCTCTAATTTTGTTTTGTGAAATCCTAATATGTAGTATCATAATTTTTAATTAGAAACATTATTTCATATTAAGAGAAAAATGCATATTCACATCTCTGTTTTAATATTCCTAGTAGTTCCAAATAATTTTAGTTAGACATCAATTGAGTTTCATGTGTATAGTTAAAAAAAAATCAGTGGTATGTGCATGTATGTCTTTACCATCTTATACTCCTTTAAGATGTTTGACTAATATGCACAAATAAAAAATGTTTCTTGTATTTTCTTTATGAACAAATTTGCTTAGGCATGGTTTGGGCCTTTAGAATTCAGAGACCAAAATCTTTTATCTAAACGAGAGTCTTTTATCTGAGTAACTTTTTCTAGTTATATTGTCCTGTGGTTAGCATTATAGGACCTTATTTTTTCCTTTGGTGGTACTGGGGTTCCTGGAAGCCCTTCTACCTCCAGGCTACACACCCAGACCTACTTTATACTTTTTATTTGGAAACAGGGTCTCTGAAGCTAGCTGTGCTGGTTTCGAACCTGTGTGATCCTCCTGTCTCAGCCTCCCAAGCGCAGGGATTACAAGTGTAGTCCACCATGCCCGGCATTGTGGTTAACAGTGTAAAGCAAGGTGACATAAAACTATGGACAATTAATATAGTACTTTATGAAATGTATAAAAATATTATGACTTATTAAGAGCTGAGAAATACCCTTCTTAAAAACTGTTTCCACGTGCTCTAAATATAGCAGTGCGTGGAACCATACAATATCATAATGATAGCAACCAAGTCCATTAACACTCAAGATGTCTCAGGCCATACTGACTGTCACAGGAAGAACTGTGTCCATCCCAAGTGCATATATTGAAGCCCTTCCTCCCAGTAAAATGGGATGTAAATAATTTTGTGGATAAAGTCCTTAAAAAGATAATTAAGTTAAAAATGAGACCCTTAGTGTCAGCTGTAATCTAAAAGTAATTCTTTCCTAAGAAGAGATCTTATGACAAAAAACAAAAACAAAAACAGAGGCTGTACAGTCAGAGAACAGGCCATGTCAGAAAACCACCAGGTGGAGATTGTCCCTGAGCCAACGAGAGAGCTCTCAGACAAATAAAAAAAAAAAAGACCAAAAAAAATTACAAAACATCATTGCTCTTGGACTTCTCACCTCCAGACACCACGAAATTTTTTTCTGTTTAAGCCAAGCAGTCCGTGGTACAATAAGACTAAATTAAAACACAGAGCAAAATAAATGAAGTGTGCATGTAGGCTTCTACCATCTTGTACCCCATTGAGATGTATGACTAAAATGCACCAATAAATTTTTTTAAAAAATGCTTATTTTCACCATGAATATATAACTAATATATGCAATATATATAACTATTGCCAAATACAATTAGACAAGAGGAAGAAAAACAGGTCTAAAGAAACTTTTTGACGTGGTTCACATAAAAATTAAAAAGAAACTATTTGAAAGACAGAGGAAAAAAGTACCATAAAATATGCTATAATATCATTATCTAAGAGTATGCAATATTCTACCCCAGAATCTAAGAGAGCCGTTTTATCTTAAAATTCAGTGATCATATTCTTTCCCCCCAAGGTGATTTTTATGTCTTAGGCGTGCTTAACTTGTACATGATATCCATCTTGAAGATTGCCAAGTATATGAATTAAAAATGCAGCTTAGAGAAAATATAAGATTTTCCAGTTCTCGTGGTTTATTGGATTTATCTATAACAAACAAGATGAAGAAAAAAGAGAGAGCCATGGTGCGTGTCAGGACAGGATTCAGGTGGGTCACAGAACCACACCGGCTGAGTGATGCTTTTTAACCTAGTGTCCATGGGCCCTGCCACCTCTCGTTCCTCTTTGCCATGGCATCTTTCTATGCTGGCATTGTGCAGAAGAGGATTGGGGTAGAGGATTGGTTAAAGGCTGTCTAAAGAATGGGGGCTTCTGGGAACTAGCATACACACCCACTTTATCAGGAGGATGTAGGGAAATGTACCTCATATTACTAGGGTGAAATGTATTCCTTATTTTTCCAATGTGGAATAATCTGAATGTCAAGTTATCCTAGCAGACAGAATCCACCTCCACTACAAGAACAGAGTACTGAGAGGTAGAACATAATATTTAATTATTTTAATGTGTCTCTTTTTGTGTTAATTTTGCCAAACTGTATTAAGTATGATTCATGAACATGACTAAAATATAACTTGAGGTAAAATAAACACATAATTTTTCCATATGTTGTCAGTCAATCACAAAAATAAATATAGGTTTAGACATATAAATTGTCAAGTGATCAAATCTGTTCAGAGGAAAATGCTTTGGGCAGAGAAAAACATAATAAATACTACTGTTTGCTATTGCCATATTGAAAAGTCTTATATTAGTATATGGAATCTTCTTTTTTACATTGTATATTAAAATCTAAGAAAATCTCAAGCCGGGCGTGGTGGCGCACGCTTGTAATCCCCGCGCTTGGGAGGTGGAGACAGGAGGATCGCGCAGGTTCGAAGCCAGCCCCGCTGGCGTAAGAGACCCTGTTTCAAAAACATATAAAATAGGTCTGGGAGCGTAGCCCGGAGGTAGAAGGGCTTCCAGGAACCCCAGTACCACCAAAAAAAAAAAAAATAATAATAATAAATAAATAAATAATAAAAAAAATAAAATCTAAGAAAATCTCAAAAAAGATAATCTGGAAACAGCTGGTACTCATATTTTTCATCAGATAGCACAGAGTTGGATTTATATTTTCAAATAAACTCAAACTAAGATGAGAGTTACTCAGAAAAAAATACTTATACGATATGGGGGAATTCTTCTATCTCAGAATTAACCAATGCCTTCAAATAAAAAAGAAAGGGCTATATAAAGATAAGAAAGGACAAGCAAAAATGAACTGAAAATATTGGAGTACTGAGGATTGAAAACAATGGTATTCTACCTCTGAGATATACTCCCAGCCCTATTTTTTTTTTTTTTTTTTTTTTTTTTTGAGACAGGGTCTCATTAAGCTGCAGAGAGTTTTCCTAAGTTGCTGATCCTGGCCTCAGGTCTGTATTCTGTCTTTGCCTCCCATGTACTGAGATTAAAGGTATGTGCCACCATACCCAGATAAACTGAAACTTTAAGGAAAGCTGCACAGCTCCAGAGAAGGGTCTAACAGGGACACCGTCTCCCCGTATGCAGCCAATACCCAGGAAACGCTGATCAGGGACATGTTCCTCTTTCCAGTGTTTGTTCAGACGGTGGGGCCAGGAGAGTTTAGGGCTTATGGGGAACAGACCTGCAAAATAAGGTAAGGACAAGAAATGAAAAACAGTAAGCATTTGGTCAATGCCACTTTATAATTTTAATAAACTCATTGCTTTTGATTAATACATGAAATTTTTATGAGTTGAGGAGTTAACGGTGATACATAGTACTCGCCCTTAGCTACCTGGCTAAGCTTTTAAGCCTCGAGGCTTAAAAAATAGAATCCATTTGGCAACATAGTCCACATCCTTAGCTACCTGTCTAAGCTTTTTAGTCTCAAGGCTTAAAAATTAGAGTCCATAGAATCCCCTTCTTCATCTAGAAGGGAAGAGAGGAAGAAGAGCAAAAGTCCCTAATGTACATGATGTACATTCACACACATATCAAAGTCAATCACTAAACCAAACATGAGAAGGAGGGAGGGGGAAGGAAGGGGCAGAAACTGGGTAAGAACTATTTAGGTGATGCGTGCATGTATGTCTCCACCATCTTGTACCCGGTTAAGATGTATGACTACAATGCACCAATAAAAAATTTAAAAATATGTTCATTCATTCATTCATTTAAGAAAAAAATTAGAATCCATTTGAAAGCATAGTCCACACTTTTTTTCCTTGTGGTATTAGAGGTTGATTCCAGAGGCATTCTACCTCTGAGCTATATCCTCAACCCTATTTTAATTGTTTTCTTATGTTGAAGCATGGTCTCACTAATTCGTGGACACAGGGCCTCACTAAGTTGGTGAGGCTGGACACAAATCTGGGATCCCTCTATCTCATCCTCCCAAGTACTGGCATTACAAGATGTGCAGCACTGTTCAGCTTACGTGCTGTTGATTGTAGTGTCTTCATATCCTCTTCATTGTTTTCTCACTTTGATTTTTGACATAGACTAATTTCTTAAATAATTTTGCATGATGCAT
Organism: Muscardinus avellanarius; assembly: GCF_963383645.1. Classification (NCBI taxonomy): domain Eukaryota; kingdom Metazoa; phylum Chordata; class Mammalia; order Rodentia; family Gliridae; genus Muscardinus; species Muscardinus avellanarius. The sequence goes on from NC_137803.1 coordinate 10,197,712, forward strand.
TCTGTAGAAAAAAAGTGCTTAGAAAAACAATGCAACTCAACCCATGCAATGATGCATATAATTAGGGCCAGAATTGGAATTTGACAGTACAGAGACCCCATAATGCACTTCCCAGGGGGCTATAATCACAGAATGTCAAAATAATGGCACCCATGATGACACAACCTGAGAGCTGGGTACAGCAGCATGGATCGAACTGCCGCTCCACAGAGGGGAATAGTGTTTAAAGCAAAAAAATTAATTAGCAACACTATCATTTTTATGATTATTTCACAAAGTATGTATATTACTAGATATTTTAATTCAGATTTATCTTTTACCAGATAATTACTAAAGACAAATGATTTGAAAGCAAACCACCTGTGAATTTTCCACTTAACATGCTTTCACCCTTCTTCTTTCCTTCCTTCCTTCCTTCCTTCCTTCCTTCCTTCCTTCCTTCCTTCCTTCCATCTCCTCTCTCCTCTCTCCTCTCTCCCCTCTCCCCTCTCCCCTCTCCCCTCTCCCCTCTCCCCTCTCCCCTCTCCCCTCTCCCCTCTCTCCCCCCTCTCTCTCTCTCTCTCTCTCTCTCTCTCTCTCTCTCTCTCTCTCTGGAAATGGAACCCAGGAGCCTTCTACCTCCAAGCTACACCCCAGCCCTATTTTATATTCTTTATTTTGAAACAGGGTCTCACTAAGTAGTAGAGACTGGCTGTGAACCTGCAATCCACCTGTCGCATCCTCCCAAGTACTGGGATTACAAGCATGTGCCCTCATGTCCAGACTTAAGCATACTTTAAAATTTCTCAATGGTAGTAGATTATGACTGTAGATACAACATTCATCCTTCCTAAACTACAACTTCAATTCCATCATCTGTTATTTATGCGATTTTGAGAAAGTTAGTTCACATCACCAACCAGCAGTCCCTTAACCCTAATATAAAAATATATATGCCTCACAGGTGGGCTACAAGCATAAATTAAAATATCACTTGGAAGAAATTTGTATGGGCTAAAATATTATTAGTTTATAAACTTTGGTTTATATTACCTAGTAAAATATAAAATATAAATATAGGCAAGTGTCAGGTTTCTAGTATTGACAGAATTCATGATATGAGAAAATATCCCCAAATATTAATTCTAGATAGAAAATTAAATTATCAATAGAATATAAAATTATAATAGGTGTGTTTTATGTGTCTGATTTTGTTATTAAATATATATAAGCTATGTGTGTGTGTGTGTTTGTGTGTGTGTTACTGGCAATTGAACCCAAGGGCATGCTACCTCTGACTTATATCCCCAGCCCTATTTTATTTTTATTTTGAAACAGGCTCTCACTTAATTGTGGAGGACCTTACTAAGTTGCTGAAGCTGTACTTGAACCTGAGCTCTTCCTGTCTCAGTCTCCCAAGTACTGAGATTACAGGCATGCATCACCATACTCACATATATGTAAGCTATTTAAAACACATTTGTAGGTGTGTACAGACATACTAGAAAATATTTTGACATGTATGGTAATGGACAGCATACACAAATGTTTGCTTCATAGTTAAAACAGACTTGCAGAAATACTACATAGCTTTAAACAATTATTTTGAAAAAGATAAATATAAGTGCCAGGCGTGGTAGTGCAAGCTTGTAATCCTAGTGCTTGGGAGGCTGAAACAGGAAGAACACAGTTCAAAGACAGCCTCAGCTACTTTGTGAGGCTTCCTGCAATTTAGTGAGACTTGTTTCAAAATAAAGATATAAAAATGGTCTTATGGGAGTATCTTGGAGTAGAATTCTCTTGGGCTGAATCCCCAGTACCACGAAAGAAAAAGAAAGAATGAAAGAAAGAAAGAAGGAAAGAAAGGAAGGAAGGAAGGAGGAAGAAATGAAGGGGAAGGGAACGAAAGGAAAGAAAAAAGGAAGGAAGGAAGGAAGGAAGGAAGAAAGAAAAAGATAAATGTAGAATATTAGTGATGTAAGTGCCCTCTTTAAGAAAATATACTTTTTGTTGTTGAAGATGTGGAAATTGCAAAATATAGCTAGTGAAATATGTCTGAGAACATAATGGAATATTTTCATGAATATTAAAATGACTTATAGACGTGTCTATTGAAAGTAAGAAGAGAAGAAGAGGTACGCACTATTAGAGATGAGGGAGCACGCTTGTGATCCCAGCATTCAGGAGACAGAGACAAGAGGATTGTGGTTCTTGGACAGCCTCAGCTACTTAGCGAGGCCCTCGCAACTCAGTGAGACCCTGCTTCAAAAAATAAAAAGAATAAAAGGTAGGACCGGGGGTGTAGCTCGGAGGTACAATGTCCCTAGGCTCCATTCCCAGTGCCGCAAAAAATAAAATAAAATAAAATAAAAAACATATCATCAACATACATTTCAGCAACTGTATTTTTTGGCATTTACTCAAGAATTAAAAACTTATATCCACACAAGATCCGCACATGTATGTGTATAGCACCTTTCATGACTGTACAAATGTGGAAACAACTAAGATGCCCTTACACATTTAAATAGATAAACAGATAATCTAGAGAGTGGAATATTACTAGTGCTATGAATAATCCTCAAGTCAGGAAGAGACATGATAAAATTTTAATAGTATTATTTATTTTATTTTTATGTGAAACATATTGAATATTGCATATATTCAGACTGTGCTTGGTGTCCTCTCCCTCCCTCTGCCCACTTCCCCTTCCCCTAGTCCAATCAATGAGTTCCCAGGTTAACCATGCTATATTCATACTTTTACACATATTAGGATGTAGCTTCTCCATTAATCAACCTCAGTTTCTTCCTCTCCTATCTTTTCATTCTAGCTTTAGTGAGGTTTCCCCTCCATTATATGGAGTCCCTTTGGTATCCCTTAAAACTCCCTGTTTGAGCATATTAGAGAAAATATTAGTCTCTTCTCCTTCGGTGCCTGGCTGATCTCACTTCACATAATGCTCTCCAAGTCTTTCCATCTTCTTGCAAATGACATAATTTTGTTCTTTATAAATGAGTAGAATTCCATTGTGTGTATTTCCCATAATTTTGCAATCCACTCATCTGTTGTTGGAGACCTAGGTTGGTTCCATATTTTGGCTATTACAAATTTTGCTGCTTTGGACACAGGTATGCATATGTTCCTGTAGTTCTCTGATTTTAACTCCTTTGGACTAATACCCAGGAGTGGTATAGGCGGATCATATGGTGAGTCTATTCCCAGTTTTCTAAGGAATCTTCACACTGATCTCCATAGCGGCTGAACTAGTTTGCACTCCCACTAACAGTATAAAAGAGATGTCATTTAAATACATATTTCTAAGTCAAAGAAGCCCATATGAAATTGCTGTGTGCCATATGACTCCAACTATGTAACATTCTAGAAAAAGGGAACATACAGAGAAAATTAAATAATCAAAGATCTATGTGGCTTAAGGAGGATGATTAATAAATGAAGAATACATGACATTTTGGGCAGTGAAACTATTATATATGATCCTTTAATTATGAATACATAGCATTATACATTGGTCAGAAACCATAGAATTGCAAACACCAAGAGTGAACCATTATGTAAAGTATGAATTATTGGTGAAAATGATATCACAGTGAAAGGTTATAAATTGTAAGAAATGTACCACTTTGGTTCTGGACTTTGATAAAAAGGAATCCTATTAATGCACAGGTATAGGAGGTATAAGAGAATTATTTGTACCTTTCATCTTATTTTGCTATGAACCTGAAAGTGCTCTGTGAAATACATCCTATTGGATAAAAGGAATCAATATTTTTTACTTAAATAACATTGCATTTATTTAAATTATTTATTATTATTTTTTCTTTTTCTCTCTCTTTTTTTTGCAGTGCAGGGCATAAAACATAGGGCCTTGTGCATGCTAGGCAAGTGTTATGATTTTCTGGATCATATAGTATATTTATGGGTAATTGTATTGTTGTTTGTGCAAACTCCATATTATTTATAACTCGATATTTTATTTATATTTATATTACTTGAAATTTGGATATTGTAAATTGTACTGATATAAACATGGATGTGCATGTATGATTATAGTACAGTAATTTATTTCTTTTGAAAAGATAAGGAGTGGTATAGCCATGTCATATAGAAACTTCATTCCTAGTTTTTTTTTAAAAAAAACCTCCACTTGTCTTCACAGTGATTATGCTAATTAACAATTCCACTAGAAATGTATAAGTATCCGGGTGTGGTGACGCACCCTTGTAAACCCTGCGTTTGGGAGGAGGAGACAGGAGGATCGCAGGTTCGAAGCCAGCCTGGCTGGTTTCCAAATAAAAAATATAAAAATAGGTATGGGAGTGTAACCCGGAGGTAGAAGGGCTTCCAGGAACTCCAGTACCACAAAAAAAGTATAATTATTCCTATATCTTTGGCAGCATTTATTATTGTTTGCATTCTTGATGATATCCTTTCTAACTGGACCACAATATAATATTTAGTTTTGATTTGCATTTCAGTGCAAATATTCCATAAACTAGTGATTTGATTGTAAGCAAATCTAGTTGGTCACTTTACACCTGTATTTCATAACAGATCTGCCATTTAATAAAATGGCAAATTTTTGTTAATTGTATTTTACATAAAATATATATTTCTAGATTGTACACTCTTAATAAAATGCAATCCTGTCTGTGTGTGGTTTCTATAGTTCTGGTTGCCCTTTTAGCAATATGACAATAATCAGCGTAGCAAGTACTAGCCATGCTTAACCTCATATGCTTTCAGGTAAGCCCTCTAAGATGTCATCTTGAGCACGAAGGCATTCTCAGGGAAAATTGTGTAGTTACAATCCAAGGGCAGTTGGATGTTGTTTCAATATCAAGATAGAAAATCACCTTCCTTAAATGCTAGACTCGCAAACAAACCCTAGAATATATATCACAGAGCACAATGTATTTAAAAAATGTATAAGAGGAAGAAAATATTTAATAATTCCACTGCCATTTTTAATAAGATTTTTTTATCTTTTCTGTTTTCTATCTTGAAACTTACAGAAAGCTTTTCTTCTATCTAAAGTAATATTTCACAAACTGTATCTGCTCTTGTTGTCTGCAGATATATGGTCCCATATCCATCTTTCTAAGATTTTCTTCACAAATTGGTGCATCTGTCTAATATTCATGTCCTTTTAGAAAGTATATTGTGTATGTTTGTGTGTGTGTGTGTGTGTGTGTGTGTGTGTGTGTGTGTGTGTGTGTTTGCAGGGCATCGTGTTAGATAGGCATGAGCACTGGGAGTCAGGCTGCTGAAAAATTTCCCAGGACTTTCAGACCTGTGAACTACAGGTATGGTGCTAAAACTTCCCTCTGGGCTTCTCATCTTTTAAGCACTTTCCAACTTCTCAAATCAACTTATTAGTCCTACTTTTATGATTGCTGTTTGTTTTTAACGGTGCAGAGATATAGTATGTATAATTTTGTGAGGACTGAATTTTTTATTTTTTAAATAAAAATTTTTTAAGCAGGGGAGTATATCATGGAGTGCAGCCTTTGAAGACAGGAGTCATGATGAGATCTAGTCTAGCCAAGACTAGATCTCACAGCATCCCAGTGGATGGGGAAAAGGAAGACTGAAAAGGACTCATGAACAGTTGTGCTTTTTCTCCTAAAAACATTCTACATTTTGGTTTTGAAACACAGAAGCATGGTTTGTTTTCTCAGTGGTCACACGCTGAGACTTATAGTGAAGTTGTATTTCCAACATAGCTGGAAAGTTTGAGAAACAAGGGTGATTAAGAGAGTTGCTAAATGTATTCATGGGTTTAATATGACTTAAGATGATCGGCATAAAATAGCTCCTAAGCTCCAATCCCTAGTGTTTTTAAGTAACTAAGATCAGTATCTTGAACCCAACTGAACTTGGGAGGAGGAAGAAAGGCATCATTCGTAACAGATGTTAGTATCTTGATAGTACATGGGGCCCAGATGGAGGCTGTTTACTGTGTGTGAACTAAATATGGAGTAGACTCATCTCCATCATCAGGAGCTTAAACTCAAGCCCTCAGTTAATGCCAGGGAAGTGTGTGAACTGTAGTCAGAGAAACTCCGAAAGACGTTTATGGGGAGAACAGAAAAGAATCCTGAGTTGTAAATAGGCTGACTTGAAATGATGAAAATAAATGTCATTAGTGGATCAGAAGACCTTTCAATTCATAAACATTAGGTTATAGGGCTTAAAAATAAAATGCTTATATATAGGTGTATATATATACAAACTTTGAACTGCTGTGACTGAGAATTGATGCCCAGCTAAATTGTATGAATTAATGATTAAACAATTGTATGCATTTTAATAATGACCACGATGTAAATAATCTTCACCTGTCCATAAAAAGTTTGGATGATAATTAGAAAGTAAATAAATAAATGCATTTAGAGAGTAGCACTCTGTTATTATGCATTTCGCAATAATAATTTAATACTACTGAGCAAAAGTTCATTTTTGTCTATTTTTGCATCATAGTACCAAGGCATCTCACATTTTTTGGCAAATAGTAACTAATCAAATTTATTTATTATGTATTAAAGTGCAATATTAATACATTTTAACAAACCATTAGTTGGAATATAATTTTTCCTAGTATCTTTCCCTTGTAATGATAAAAATAATCCATTTTTATAGTCTCAACTTTTCTGAATGTAACTATGCTTTTGAAATTGGATTCTGCCTCATCCTTCAATCCTACAAGTCTAATAGGTGTTATAATTGTCTAAGACATTGTTTACATTACTTTTAAGCTATTTCAGATTTGATCCAAAATAATAATTGACTAAAAAGAGGTGAAATAAACAGCATATATAATTAAATTTTGTATTTCACAATAACAATTCTATAATAAACACTATGTATATGAATAAAGTAATCAATATTATTATTTAACAAATAAACGAAAAAAGAAGTTAGACACTACCCTCTCATTTTGCATTTTACTTCATTAGGAAATGGCCAGAAGGCCTAGACATACAGAGAAAGATTTTTTTCTACTTTTAGTAACTTTTGTGTCGGCTTTAAATTGATCGTTTGTCTCATCACCAAGTCCCCAAGTAGAGGGCATGTCCTTTCCACATGCAAAACTCCCTTACATCAGTTGAAATTCCTCCCTGTCAATTCAAGCTAGTAAGCCTTTTCTTTTTGTTTTTTCCTGTTATTAAGAGAAAAGATACAGAAAAATTGAAAAGAAGAAGGAGAGAGGAAAGAAAGAAAGAAAGAAAGAAAGAAAGAAGAAAAGAAAGGAAGAAAGAAAGAAAGAGAGGGAAGAAGAAAGAAGAAGATTGATGATTACTTGTTTAGCTGCCTGCATGTTAATCTCAGACTAGCACAGGACATCAGAGTGCCCTTATGATATTTAGCACAAAGGACACAGTGTTTGTGGCTCCACTCAGAGAACCCAAAATAGCACTCAGTAAGCAGTGACATACTGACTATGCTCTGGTACCAAAAGCCCAGCATTTGTAACTCAGAGCAGTGTGGCACATCAGAAGTTTGCTAAGAAGCTTGTGAAGCAGATTAAAATCCCTCTGCCTTACTCCTCCTCTAGTTTGATAAGAATTTTGGATGTGAGTTTCCTGGGAATGCCTGGAATTTGAAGCTGTTCCAGTAAGAAGAACACAGGATAATCAGGTATATTTTGAATTATATGGGTCACTTAATGAATGAAAAATGAGACCAAATGTTTGAGAAACTGATGCTAGTTTATTCTTCAGAAGTAAATATTCTAAAAATTTCTGAATTTTATGTATATTTCTCAAAATTTCTGAATTTTTAGAAAAATGTTTATTGAATTATTGCTAAAAGTTTTATCTGTGAGGATAAATTTCCATTTCCACAAAAGAGAGTGAGGGGAAAATAGTTGTTTATATCGTAGGCCATTTGAAACTTAAGTTTCTTCAATGAATGCATAGCTATGGAAATTTTATTACTTATTTTATTTTTAATTTACCATGCATTTACCTTTGTGGTATGAGACAATGTAAAGTGTGAAATTTTTTCACCTTTAAATTATGTGAAAATTGTTTTAAAAGTTAATATTAATATATTGTCTATATCATAAAAATATTTTTCAGAATGGAGTTTTTCACAGATTTAAATAGCACTAATATATATATATATATATATATATATATATATATATATATATATATATATATATAGTTTTTACAGAGAAGAGCTATTATGAAAGTTAGCATAAAGTTGTGTTTTTTTTGTTTTGGGATATCAGTCTTTCCATTATCACTTAAAATTATTAAACAATCTATTAAGCAATTAAAAGTTCTGTAATAATTCTAATAAAGTAAAGTATACAGCTTTATACTTAGTTATTTAAAGTAAAATATAGAGCATGCAAATGCATACATACCTACATGTACATAATGCATATGCATTATGTCAGTTACATGTACTGAAACGATAATTTATCAAATAGGGACAATGAGAATTTATTAAGTGAGAGAAAAATAAATGTGAAAGACATTAAATATGATTCAGTTCAAATTTGGTACTTTCAATTGTATTACTAAATTGAATCAAATAATCTAAAAGTAAGAGTGCCAAAGGGATTTACTACATGCAACTAAAATATTAAAAAGCACATGAAATGTTCACCAGAAATATCCATGTAGAAGGGAAAATAGTTTTTCTAGGGAAATTCTCACTTTAGTTCTGTAAATTTACTTTTTAAATTAGTGTGTACACAATCAAGACATTTTAATAAAAATTGCAATTTTAGTAACATACTTATATTTTGGATGCATTCACAGTAGCAAGTGAAATGATATTTTATATAATAATACTCATTCCAAATTTTAAATACCTTAAATATTTAAAGTTATGTTTATGGATGTGGTTACTATCGTTTTAATTTGAAATATTTTTAAAATGTTGCAAACATTTCTATTTACCAAATTTAATATCTGGTAAAAATGATTCTTAAAGGAATAAATTCTTTAAGGGATTAAATGCCCTGGATTCTTTATATTTTAAATGACAAATTCATATAATTTTAAAATCATTTGATCCCAATTCTTTTCATGTGCTTTTGTAAATACCAAGGCAATATTTTTATTTTGGGGGTATACTTAATATTAAACCCAGAGGCATTCTACCTCTAAGCTATATCCCTAGCTCTGTTTTATTTTGAAACAGGGTTTTGCTAAGTTCCTGAGGGTCTCACTAAGTTACTGAGGCAGCCTCAAGCCTGCAACACTCTTGTGTCAGCCTCTCAAGCATCGGGATTACAGGCATGTGCCACCATTACCAGCTTCAAGGCTTTATAACAACAAATAAATATATATCACCTCACTATGCAAATTTATCTGCAATTTATAGCCTCATGTCTTAGTAAGCTATTTCTGTGTGAAATAGTTATATTGTTGTACTTACATACGCACACGTATATATATGTACACATATACATACACTCCCAATTTGCAAAAGTCTTAAGTAATTTCTTATTCACTTATATTTTCTTGTTTTATCTTCTGTTTTGAAATCTTTCTATGGTAGTGATCAGTAGGAAATAAAAATAATTTGGAATTGGACTTGATGGTACAAGCCTGTAACCTAAGTACCTGGGAGGCTGAGACAGGAGAATGGCAGGTTTCAGGACAGCTGTAGCAAGTAGTGAGACTCTTATCAACCTAGCAAGATCCTGTTTCAAATAAGAAATAAAATCAGGCTGGAGGTGGGCTTGAAGGTAGAATGTCTCTGGACTCAATCCTCAGGACCACAAAAATTGGATTAAATCATCATAAATTAAACATATTTTAAGATGATGTGTATTTTGAAAGTTATCACCATAGAGAAATGGTGTATTAAAGAACACAGATATGTTGAAGTCTATTTAAACATTGCACAATATGTGCGTGTATGTAAACGTCAAGTTACTCCAATAAAATGTACGATATTTATGATTTTTGTATTAGTTAAAATTTAAATCATTGCAAATTTAAAAGTACGAAATATAATGTACCTAGATTCCTCCCATTTATTCTTAAGATGACAGACACGTTTCAGAAATGCCTCATAATACAGTTACACGTAATTTGAGACGTGATTAACTATAAATTAATATGAATTAACACAAGTTTATTTTCATGTGCTCAACATGTATACTTAAAATTATGTTACACTGAAAATGTGAGTGTATTATTTAACATGCTATTGAGTAGAAATATAATAGGAATAAAGGTGTTACAAGAATGTAATGATCTTTTCATATATTTTCTTTGAGATCTTACTTACCTAATATTTAATTATCATCATAGTTAATAAGATAAACTTAAAAGCTTAAATTTAATTAATTTCATGATCATTTTCCCTAATATCTATGATCTCCTATTATGTGTATCTTCGCTTTTGTATACAAGATTGAGACTGATTCAGAAATGAGCATGTAAACCTACTAATAACTTAAAAGAATCATTTCTGTTAATTCAGAAGACAGCACACAGATTCGATAAGTGAATTACCTTTGCCAAATTGTCCAGAAAGCTGGTTGGCATTTTAATAACAAATTAGAACAATATATACTCTCAGGATTTGTTACCCACGATCACTACCACTTACCAGAGAGAATTCAGCTACATGCTCTAAGGCCAATTTTCCAAATCTTATAGCAAACCAATTTCTTTTTCAAATGAGTTCCCTCATGAAGACCTTGATATGATCAATAGTCTGTTTGTCTCATTTTAAACAATGACCTAGAATTAATAAAACAATGCTTTTGTCAGAATTTATCATGTCAATTGCATAATAAACATATCCAAAATCAACATTTATCTGAAGATTAAAGCAAAACTTTAATAAATAGATAATAGTTATCTTTAATAAAATAACTTACTTTAGCATATCAAGTAAAATTTGGAACGTTATTTTAAAATAGTAGCTTCTCAATATAGGTGATCAATACATTCACATATTTTTTCTTTAATTCTAAGTAATTACCTAATAAATAAAATTTATATTTTGCAAACTAGCTTATTAAAATGAGCATTGTTTAGACACACCAATAATGTCTTAAAATTACCTGGCTAATTTTCCCCAGGTGCAAATTTGAGAAAAGCCATTCCTGTAGACATGAACAAAGTACACATAAATTGTAAGAAAAAAAATTCTATCATTGTTTGTCATTAGGTTGTATTATGGCTAAATTGTTTCAAAGAGTTTTCTATTTCATTCTTAAAAATATCTACTGGATAGTCTATGACCTTCTTTGATAAAAAGATAACACTACTAAATATACAGAGAAACATCAAATATAACTTGAATATTAAAAAAGAGGAAAAGATATAGATGCATCTTTGAATTTTAACAGAGTATTGTTTGTCACTAAGAAAATACTTCTTGACAGTGCTTAAAATTGCTCTTGAACTGGTAAAGTAAAATATAACTCTTTCTCCATAGAGTTTATGAAAATAAAATGGACTTCAGTTATTTATGTATATATCGCCTCCATTTCAATAATACTTTTGCCTTTGGGGCTATGTAAGACATTGGTCTTTCTATATTTTCTCATTTTAAGCAAAATCTATAAAAGATGCCAATTCTATTGGCATTTCAAATTTGCTTTTAAATTTATTGCGTAGTAATAATATAAGCAAAGCTGGGCATAGTGGCACACACCTGTAGTCCCAGTACATGGGAAGATGAGACAAGAACATCATAGGTTCACATTCAGCCTCAGTAACTTACTGAGGCCCTTAGCAACTAAGTGAGACCCTGTTTCAAAATAAAATAGAGCACAGGGTTGGGTGTAGCTCATATATTGAATTTCCCTGGATTCAATCTCCATAACACACAAATTAATAATAATAATAATAATAATAATAATAGCAAATATGTATATATAAAACCTGTCTATATTTGCCAGTAGTGTATATTATTTGATAATTTTATGACAAAACACATTCATTAAAAGACCATTGGTTTAATAAATATATATATATATAATTTAAATTATATGAAACTAAATAAAGAAATGTCAGTTTTGCACATATGTATTATTGGATACTTGTATAATTATATGTCTGAAATTTTTAAACATTGTTTTTAACTCATGTTCATAAATTTATCACATTATGTAAAATTTTATTATAAGATATCATTGAATTTTTTGGGCAAAAAGTAATATACTTTTAAGATTTTTATATGTATGTGTTAAATATTGCAGATCTCAGCAAGATAATAATTGCCTGCTTTCTACACACTATAAAAATAACATTCCAGTTGCCAGATTTAAAAAATAAGGTGAGGATCATTTCATATAAGAATATTATTTCTTTCCCCAGAACCTGTGAACTGTCTGCCTACTCACTGGCAAATTAACGTGGGTTTGCTTTCCATATGATTTAAAATTTTAGGAAATAATAAGCATGCATTCATTCAATGACCCATTCAGCCATTCTTCCACATTATTCTAAATGCTGCAGCACTAAAAGAAGCATGCTTGAGCCAGGTGCTATGGCATAAATCAATCCTCCGACTACTTGGGTCACTAAGATAGGAGAATCGCAAGTTCAAGGCCAGCCTCAGCAACTTAGAAAGACTATCAGTAACTTTGGAGACCCTTTATTTATTTATTTTATTTTTTTTTATTTATTTATTTATTTATTTATTTATTTATTTATTTATTTATTTATTTATTTGTGGTACTGGAGTTCCTGGAAGCCCTTCTACCTCTGGGCTACATTCCCAGACCTATTTTTTATATTTTTATTTGGAAACAGGGTCTCTTGGCTTCGAACCTGTGCGATCCTCCTATCTCTGCCTCCCAAACGCGGGGATTACAAGCGTGCGCCACCACGTCCGGCCTGGAGACCCTTTATCTGAATAGAAAATCAAATAAGCTAGAGGTGTTTCCCAGAAGTAGAATGCTCATGAGTTCAACTCCTAGCAACAAACAGACAAACCAAATAAATAAATAAGTATTGGCACAGATGTGGGAAAAGAGTAACTTTTATACATTGTTGTTGGGAGTAAATTAATGCAGCTTCTTGGTAAACAGTATGGAGATTTCTCAAATAACTAAAAATGAAATGACCATATAATTCAGCTTCCAACCCCTCTGTATATGTCCAAAGGAAATGCAGTCAGCATACACAAGTGGGAACTGGATAACCATGTTTACTAGTCCAGCACCACACACAACAGGAAAAAGAGGGATTAGCCTAGAATCCTGTGAAAAGACAAAAGAAAATACAGCAGATACACAATGGATTATTATTGAGCCATAAAGAAGAATGGAGTCCTGTCACTTGCAGGAAAACGGCTAGAACTGGAGGACATCATAGTAAACAATTTAAGCAAAACATAGTAAGTATCGCATGTTCTCTCATGTGTGAACATTTTGAAAAAAGGAAAAAGAAAATAAATCTAAACAAGAAGAATAGGGAGTAGAAACGGTGCTGAGGGGAGGGAGAACATGGGTAACAGGTGACTCGATACATGACATTTGAAAGCATGTCGTAACAAAACAGCCTTGTAGGGAGAGTTTGAAACTTGCCACCAAACATCTGTAATGGTGTTCTGTAGCATATTTTATATGTGTTTATGGAACAAAGGGGGACTGTAAATAATATCTTCACGAGCTTTATTTTTTACTTTTTATAAAGAATCTCTGATATTGGATAATAGAAAGGCGAAGAGTATTAAATTATCTCCCTGTGTCCCAAAGAGCCCCTTATATTATTTGCTTCATAGATGATTTCATAATACTACTTTGATCCACACATTCAGATCCCTATATAAGAAATATGTAATTCCCTTACTGTCTCCGTCAACTCTCCATTGCTATAATCCAAGACAACTGAGCACAAAACTTGGAGAAAGATTTATTTGCTCACAGTTATGGGGAGATTTTGGAGTTTCAGTCCATGGCATGCAGGTTCACATCTGCAAAGTTCAAGACAAGGCCTTGGGAAGCAGAGAGGGAGAGGGCAAGGTCTGCTCTCACATCATGGAGGCCAGAAGCCAGAAAGAAAGAGCAAAAAGAAAGGAATTCAAAGACAGAAGTCAAGTCCCTAAGGCCAGGCCCCCAGGACCCCTTTTCTCCAGCCACACTGCGCCTGCCTAGGTCTCTGCCCAGTAAACCCCTCCCAATGAATATCTACACCAATGAGATTACAACTTTCTTGACTTAATTATATCAAACCTGAACGTTAACACATGAGCTCTCCTGGGGACATTCTCTATCTAACACTTACAACTGATGAAGAGAAACATTTTATCTGATTTCAGTTGTGGTCTAGAAACCTCTATTTTGAGTTTTCTTTAGGTTTTTAAATTTTTTAAGCTTTGTGACTTCCTGCTCATCATAAATCATAAGTCTTATCATTTTTTGCCAAGCCCGCTCAATAGTTTGCTAAAGACGGAGCCATTCCACTAATTGCCATCTGCTTTTCCTCTATGAGATGCTGGGTTCAGTGGCATTCCGTATTTCAGCTTTCCATAAGCCTTCGGAATACATTATATTTTTATAAGTTTTCACAGATGGAATAATTATCTTTATGTAACCAAGAAGAGGTCATAGAAAAGACAATTTCTAATTAGATTCAGTTTCGAACTGTATAAGTGCATAGATTATAATATTTCCATCCCTAAAGTCATAATTAGTCTTCTTTGAAAACATAATTGTTCTGCATCACACTGGGATCGTTTTCGGCTTATATGTGTCCACACAACACCGTGCATTGCTTCAAGCATGACAATGTTTATGTGTCATAGTCACTTAACCATGCTTAGAAAAAAACGAACGACATTCTTATTCCCAAAACTCTATTGGCACAAGTCATTTATAAAGCTTTAGCATGAGCATATGTAATGTCTGCAGAAATAAAAATAGATAAATATTTCCAAGTTGAGAAAAATGGAAGCCCTTGGATCTTTACTACTGGCTGAGAGTTAGCTACTTATATGTAGTTTGTTAAAAACTACTAAACATATCTAAGGACAAATCTGGTCATGTATAATTATTTCATCAAGAACATAGTTCTGTGAGATGAGCACTATTATCATCCTTAGTTTGTCATATGACTAAAGAGGTCAAGCCATCGCCCAAGGTCATACAGCTCTGCATGTTGGACTTGATTCACTTAGCCAACCATCCTTTCTCCATACATGATCCTCTGCACTCAGCTGAGCTGCCCTCAAAGTATTTCCTCTCAACATAGAGAATTACCCTAAATTAATAAAAAATACATCATTAGATATGTTATTATGAGTTCATGTGCATATAGTTATTAACCAAATAAATATTAAAGCATACGTATACAGGTGAAGAGAATTTTAATCCTCTGCATTTCCTCAATTCAGAGATTATTTCAACCTGCATTTTAGGATATAGTCCTTTAAGCCTTTTTCTCTGCAATGACTTATAATATTTTACTATCTCAAAATAGAGGAATCATTGTATGCCTATTTAATGCCTTTCATCTAACATAGTAAATTTTCAGCATGAAATTTAATGGCTGAATACTATCATGCTAAAATAATATTTTATTTTATTTTTTTTATTTTGTATGTGTGCGGTACTGGGGACTAAGCTCCAGGGCACTTAATCTCTGAGCTTTACCCCCATACATATTTTATTTTTATTTTAAAACATGGTCTTCTTAGGCTGATGAGAGCTTCACTCTTTGTTAAAGCTGTCCTTGAACTTGCAATCCTCCTGTCTCAGTCTTCCAAGTACTAGGATTACCTTGGCTAAGATGATATTTAATTTTAATCGGTGCAGTGTAGTCATACATCTTAATGGGGTACAAGGTGGTAGAGGCATACGTACACACACAATTCATTTAGCTCTTCCCCACTACGATGAAATTATAAAGATTTGCATCACCTGTTTCTGTCACACCTTTAAGACCCAGTTCATGTGTCTTCTTCAAATAAATAGACAGGATTTTGAGGGAAAATACGTTTTAGTGACTTGTAAGAAGCAAATAGCAGGATACTAAGTTTTTAAGTAGGAGAAAATGCTAGCATATTTCTTATGAACTAGAATCTTTATTCTAGAGTATTTTCCCACCCAGGCTCATTATTGACAATGTTTAGTGTTGCACATACACTGTTCATTGATCCATAGACCTTCCCCACTGCTTCCCCAGATCACGGGATACAGTCCAGGCATGCAATGGAAGGTGTTGCTCTGTGTCTTATGACGTCACACAAGTAGTGAACGGGACGGCTGTTCAATGTCAAGGAGGGCTCTGCACCACTAGGCAGTGCGTATGACTCAACTCACGGTAGCTGTAGCAAAGGACTTTTGGTGACAGTACATCTGCAAGTAGATGCTTCATGAGAGTTTAAAACTGGGACACAGAAAGATCATTCAGATTCTAGTTCTACGCAACGCATGTTTTGGAGGAAGAGTGGGCACACGGTTTACTACAAATGTTTTTTGGCCCAGACATATTGCTTCCTTCTCAGTTATGCATGCAAGCTATTTTCACACACATTTCCTTATACATTTTCCTCCGAGAAAGCCATTTTTGAGCTTTTATGTATAGTGTCGCTGTATGAGGCTGCCAAGTTTCCCCTGATTTTAAGAGATCACAAACAGGATTAAGTTTCTATATTTACCCTCTCCACTTTCCCCTGGCCTGAACTTTTATCTTCTCCTACACAGCCACCAGATCCATCATATTTGACTTATTTATTCTTCCAACTCATTTTTTGACCTGGAAACTTTAGGACAAGGAGGGAAAAAATGTCTCAAAATAAGATAATAGGAAACATTTTATTATATCTAGTTTCAAAAATGGCCCAAAGGTTAAAATGCAATTCAGAGATCTTCACTCAACGTAAACAAGGGGAAACACTGGTAACAGATGTCACCATGCTCCATATTTGTGCTTTTCCTTTCTCTGTAAAACTCTGTAAAGTGCAGCACATTTTCAGTCTTCTTTCTATTATAAACAAATAATTTGGAATTCAGCAGGTCATTTTGAATTTCTGACTTTCAATTCTTTCCTGTTTGGTTCTAATAAAATAGATGAAATGTACTCAGTGATAAAATCATATCCTGATATATTATGCTGATAGTGCTAGTAACAAGTGTTATCAAATATGAATATAATTATTACATTGTATAATATTGTGCCTTATATGTTCCATTTTGCTGGTATGCACTATGATTTTGAAATTCCTATACTATTAATATGCTAACAACACTGGCAATAAGAGAATAAATCAAACCATACTAACAAGAGACACACTATAGCATGTTTTTCGTATTGAAATATTATGACTTTATTATTAATGTATTCACCTGCTTATAAAATATAGCCAGGACAGCAAATTCAAGGGCAGCGATGCCACTGCTAGTTTCTCCTGAGCCATTTCAAACATGACTAATTGTTAGCAGTTTTCTTATTTTTCTGAACTCAGCCTAGAGTGTTTCTCAGCCTAGCGCTGTTGACAGCTGTCATTAGTCTTCAATCAGAAGTGCATGATGATTTGGAAAGTTTTCTTACCCTGAAATATATGGCCATTATAGAACATTTTGAATAGAGTAAGGTATAAACAAAACCACAATAATGCATAATTCACATCTCACTGCTTCAACTTCACTTAATTTCTATATTTATTTGTAATATATGAATATATATATATATATATATATATATATATTAAAGGTTCATGTGAATGAGATTCTGATTGGATTTCTTGAATTTCAGAATTAGAAAGTAATGATATTTTAACTTGTACTTTTAAATCTAGTTATAAAATATTTGAAATATGAACCTACTCTGATGAATACATATGTTGTAGAGATAACTCATTTATGTTTAATGACTAGTATTAGTTGACATACTTAATTTACATTTATAGAGGAAGGAAAATATGACAGATATTTCTAGGCATCAGCCATTAAGCCATCTCACTTTCTGTGTGAGGGTTAAAGTATAGAAATGATGCCAACCTACTTGAGATGTTTTAAAGCAAGATGCTGGACATGAATTTTATGTAGCTGCCCTTTATTATAATAATAGAGTTCTTTTGTTTACTGTTATGAGTTTGTATTATGTATAAAGGTTTTGCAGTTTACTGAATGGTTCTTGTTTCTACTTCGATTATGCATCCTTTCTCTTTCATTCTGTTAATACAGTAAATCTCCATGATTGATACCTAAAGTCGAAACACCTTTCCAGTCTTCGCATGCCATAATTTTTATAATGCATTTCTTTTGAGAAAATACTTTTTAATGAAGTATTTTCATTCACATAAGATGGGGTGTGTTTCCCTTCAAATCCCTGACCCCCTGCCACTTTTTCTTCCTTATCTGTTAATTAGATATATGTTAATAGTTTCATACATGTACATGGGATGATTTGAACTGTTTGTCTTTTAAAATTCATATTCTCACTGTGTTTCAATAACTGTATTATACTGGCCTCATAGATGTTCACTTTCTATTTTCCTGAAGACATTTATCTAAGAGTGGTATGATTTCTGTGAAATGTTATATTTTATTTAGTAAGAGCCTTTGTTTTCCTAGGAAGTTATTTTTTATAAAAATGTATTTAAAAGTTATTAAGCAAATGTATTTTCTATTTTTATGTTAGCTTAGCCATTTTTAAACATTTTATCTATTTTTTCAAATGTTCAGTCATGAAAATTTTCATTGTGTTATTCCCTTTATTCATCTAAATTTGTAGATATCATAATGCCATCTTCTCATATCACAGGCTACTTTGTGCTCTTTTTATTATTTTCTGTCACTCTGACTTATTTACTTATTAATTTTATTATGATTTGAATTTTTTGGGGGTACTGGAGATTGAAACCAGAGACATTCTCCCTACAAGCTACACCCTCAACATTTTGTTTAATTTTTATTTTAAAACAGATTCTCGCTAGGTTGATGAGAATCTCATTACTTGATGAGACTGTCCCTGAACCTTTGATCCTCCTGCCTCAGCCTCCCAAGTGCTAAGATAATAAGCATGCACCACCATGTTCAACTTTATTAATCTCTTGAAAGAAGCAGTTTCTGGTTTTATTATTGTTTTTTTCTTATGAGTTTTACCATTTTTGTTTTATTTATTTATACTCTGAATTTTACCTTTTCTCTACTTTCATGGAGATTCAGTCAATCTTCTTTTTCTGATTTCCTAATTTTTGATATAAGCATATTTTTAATTTTGTTAATGCATAGCGGTTTCCTTATGTCACATTTTATTGATTTATACTTTAATTTACTGCCATTAGAGAACACACTTTATAATATTACAAACCTTGAACATTATTGCAACTTTTTAAAAGACCCATATGCACTTACATTGGGGAAATATAAAATACCTGTGAAAATGATCTATATTCTGTTTTTGGCAATATTCTATAATGCCTGGATTATGCTGATTTGGCTGGTTTTACTTTTAAAATTTTTTATATACTTAGTAATCCTCTTGTATTGTTGGTATTTCAACAATTGAGAACCATAGTAAATAATGTGCTATAAATATGGCTTTGTATACTTTTCCTCAGTATACAAAATCATGGGGTGATTTTCATGTCTTCTAGTCTAAAACTCGCTAATACACTCGTTCACATTTAGGACTATTAGTACTGTTACATGAAATTATCATTTTTACCTTTTCAAAATATCCCATTCAATTTCTTGTTCTGAGCTTTTACTTCAAAGATATTGGTAGAGCCATTTCAGTTAAGTTAACAGGATTTTTATGGTATATTTCTTCTTTATTTTGCTCATGGCATATCTGTGTATTTATAATTAAAGTGCTTCTCTTCTATAGATTACATGTTTAAAATTTTATCTAACCTAGTAATCTCTACTTTTGTTTATAAGTTTCCACTAATTTCTTTGCAACTGGATTAAGTGCTTAATTCAGTAAGGCTTGCCTTGGTAATCTAGAGCATAGTTTTTCTCCACTGGGAGAAATATTCTTTCCTGTCTATTATCACACAAATAATATTTGTTGTCAAAATCTTGTTCCCCCCATAAGTTTCTGTTTGTTTCTAGGACTCTTATAGTGGTTTATATGTGCATTCTTTAGTCATTTCAGTAGACCACTTGAATTACTGCTAGCTCAAATCTAAAAAATATTTGGCCATTTAAAAAAATATAGCTAGGTTCAGCAATGCATGCCTAGAATCCTGGTATTTGGGAGGCTAAGACAAGAATATCCCAGGTTCAAAGTCAATGTGCAGTAACTTAGTGGGATTCTGTTTCAAAATATAAAAATTGCATTTTGTGGGAGGCAGAGAGAGGAAGAGTGGAGACTTGAAGCCAGCATCAGCAACATAGTGAGATCCTATTTCAAAAAAAATAAAAATAGAGCTGGAAGTATAGTTCAGTGGTAGACTCCCCTGGGTTAAATCCTCATTACATTTGTTCTGTCATAATGTAATTTAGAGGTTTATAGGAAAACAGATGAGCAAGTCAATATCTACAAAAGACTTCTAACCAATCAGAAGGTTCTGTTAACTCTTTCAAGTGTAAATCCAGAATGGGACCATCTCTCATCATCTCTACTACTACCAACCGGATCCAAATCACTTTTATTTTCATCTCGACTCTCAGAGAAAATCCCTAATTCATCTCCCACACGTTTTTTCTCTCCCAAGCCCTTCATTCTCCCTATTTTTAATTTTTTTTTATTGGTGCAAAGTAGTCATCCATCTTAATGGAGTACAAGATGGTAGAGGCATACATGCACACATTACTGAAAAAAATAAAAAATAAAAATTTAGCCCATCTTTCTTTTTGCAATTATATTTATATATACACCATGCTACTTGATATTGTTCCAAAGATACTGAAGTTCTGCTTTTTATATGTTTTGTACTGTTACTTTATCAATATATATTTATTAGTTTCCTATTAAACTATTTTTTAAAAACACAAAGGCATTTTCTTCAGTAAAGTTCAATATTTTATCAAAATCATTTTATAATATTTCTAATGTTATATTAATAAATTATAGGAATATCATTTGTTTTTTTTAGATATTTCCTTTTCTGCACTGTGTTTTACTATAGTATCACTGAAATTTAATTTAGGCAATTATCATCAAGGCCTCGTAACATTGTAAAAAAGGTTGACTAAACTGTAGCAAGTTAGATAATGCTATGTGTGGATATGAAATCACCACTTCCAATGTCAAGGTAATATATGGGCAAAGGGAGTTCCTGGGGTGGGATCCAGAAAGAAGCACAAGGAATACCCTGTCACTGTGACCTCATTTAGATCCAGAACCACAATGCACCAATAAAGTGTAAACAACAGAACTGACTAAGAAATTCCTTTGACAATGAGTCTGCCCTTGAATATTAGAACCAAAATCTGCCACAACACAAGAAGCAAAATATGAAAAAATATCTAGGAAATCTGAGCCTCAGGGGTCAGGCAATGGGAAGAAAAAAAATAAACTCAGTTCTGATTGTTTTCACAAATATTTTAAATTGCATCTGATCCAGCCTCTTGCAATTCATATGAAATATATGCAGGATAGAGAAACACATCAAATCACACCACGGGCAGGCATTTAGCATAAATCAGCATGTAGAAAGCACGAGAGGAAAAAAGTGACTTCATTTATCACATTAGTGGAAAGGGAAATTAAAAATGGAATGAAGAAACCTGTGTAAAATATGAGGCTTAAAAGATATATCTATCACCAAAATTAGTGGTGCACACCTGTAATCCCAGTACTTGGGAGGCAGACACAGGAGGATCAAAAGTTCCAGGCCAGTCTTTGGTAATTAAGGGAGATCCTATTTCAAAATATATAATAAAAGGTCTAGGGATGTAACTCAGAAGTAGAACACCCTTGAGTTCAATCCCTTCATCATCAATTCCACACACACACACACACACACACACACAATGTGAAACATTACATTGTATGTACAGATTTAAATCCTGATTCAAAAGTGTTTGAAGGAATGGGTGAATAATTTTATCAAAGACATATTCTTAATTTGTAATGCTTGACTTTGATTCATAAACATGTTACACGCACACTGAACATTTACAGTGTGTGTGTGTCTGCACTTCTCCTTGAATACTTAAGATGATATGGCACTTAAAATCTACTATCAGAAAGTGGTCATACATATAAGTGACCAAAGATTGGCCCTGTGCTGGTAATTGCTGAAGCTAAGTAGTGGTGCAAAGGTGTTCATTGTGCCATCATCTCTATTTTTAGGTTATGAAAATCTCTTAGTATAAACTTAACAGGAATGTTATCTACCCAAATATGACAAGTGCACATTTTATCAGCACTGATGGTAGTTTGTAAAACTTACATAGCACAATATATTTCTCATCAAGAAAAATGTATTTGTTCCAATGATGCTCGTTCAGCAGCTATCAAAAATATGTATTTCTACCTGGGTATTGTGGCACATACCTCTAATTTCAGTACTTGGTAGGGTAAGATGGGAGAATCACATGTTTGGGACCAGCCTCAGCAATGTAGAGACTCAGAATCCTAGCAAGATTCAAAACAAAAATAAAAAAAGAACTGGGATTATGAAGCTGGGAGATAGAATGCTCTTGAGATAGATGCAAGATACATCTCTATTTTTATGTCTCTCTGTCTATTTATGTGTGTGTATAATCTCCAAACAATAGGTATTATATGTATGTTACATATTCACATAAAATTTTTCCTGAATTGTTGCCTTAGCTACATTTTTTCATGACCTTCATTAAGTAAACTAGTATTAAAGAATCCATCTGCTTAAGGCAGTACTGAGGGGATACAGAACCCTTGTGTTCTTTTCTTAATTAGGTGTTTTTTAAATATCCTTTCTAGAAGAGCCAAAAACCAAAAAAAAATTATCTCAGGAGCTATTCAAAACTATATGTAGAGCTCCAAACAAGATCCAGTAGAAAAACTCTAGCCCGAGAAGCTATGGCTTTTCCAACGATTATATGGTATTATGCTTGACTGTGGATCCCAAGAATTAGGTTTCATTGTGATAACTGAACAAACAAGTTCAGGTTGCATTTGTATAATTACTATGTAGATTCAGGAATGCTAAGGTCTTCAATTAAGTATGAAAATGACCAATTGTGACAGAGACATGTGGCCAGATCAGCCTCAGGAAAATGGGAGATTTTAAATGTAAAAGGTGACACTACGTTTTTAAAATGTATAAAAACTAGAAGGTGCCCTTTATGGCCATCTTACATATTATACCCATTGATTTTTTTTTTACAGTACTAGGGATGGAACCCATGGGAATTATACCTCCAAGCTACCCCCCAGCCCTATTTTATATTCTTTATTTAATTTTAATTTATTTTTTTAATTTTATTTTTATGTGTAACACATTGCAAATGGCTTACATTTAGACTGTGCTTGGTACCCTCCCCCCCTAGTTTTACTTGCCCCCCTTCCCAACAATGAGTGTCCAGATTAACCATGCTACATTCATACTTTTACACATATTTGAATGTAGTTCCTCCATTAACCAACCTCAGCCTTCTTCCTCTCCTATCCTTTCATTCTAGTTTTGCTGAGATTTCCCCTTCTAGAAGAGCCAAATCATTATCTGGAGATCTAGAGTCCCTCTGGTATCCCTAATATTCCCTAGCTTGGGCATATTAGAGAAAACATACGTCCCTTCTCTTTCTGTGCTTGGCTGATCTCACTGAACATAATTTTCTCCAGGTCTTTTCATCTTCTTGCGAATGGCATGACTTTGTTCTTCTTTATAGCTGAATATAATTCCATTGTGTATATTTTCAATAATTTTGCAATTCATTCATCTGTTGATGGAGAACTAGATTGGTTCCAAATTTTGGCTATTACAATTTGTACTGTATGAACATGGGTATGCATATGTTATTGTAGTTCTCTGATTTAAACCCCTTTGGACATATATCCAAGAGTGGTAATCAAGATGGATCAAAGATTTAGAAATTAGACCAGAGACTGTGAGGTTATTAGAGGAGGCATAGGCTCAACACTCCAACATACAGGCACAATCAGTAACTGTCTCAACAAAACCTCCTAAGTGCAAGAAATTAAAGCAAGAGTTAACAAGTGGAATGGCATCAAACTAAAATTTTTCTTCTCATTCAAGGAAACCACCAAGAACCTAAAGAGAAAGCCTACAGAATGGGAGAATATCTTTACTAGCCACCACTTGGATAGAGGGATAATATCCAAAATATACAAAGAGCTCAAAAGATT
The DNA here is from genome assembly GCF_963383645.1 of Muscardinus avellanarius. Classification (NCBI taxonomy): domain Eukaryota; kingdom Metazoa; phylum Chordata; class Mammalia; order Rodentia; family Gliridae; genus Muscardinus; species Muscardinus avellanarius. The sequence goes on from NC_137803.1 coordinate 10,221,894, forward strand.
CTACACTAGCAAAACAAACAACTCAGTTAAGAAATGGGCAACTGAACTGAATAGACACTTCACAAAAGAAGAGACAAAAATGGCCAATAGATACATGAAAAGATGTTCTACATCATTAGCCATCAGGGAGATGCAAATAAAAACTAAGTTAAGATTGCATCTAACCCCAGAGTGGCAAGCATAACAAATGCTGGCGAGGATGTGGGGAAAGAGGAACTCTTTTACACTGGTGGTGGGGGTACAAACTTGTTGAGCTGCTATGGAGATCAGTGTGGAGATTCCTTAGAAAACTGGGAATAGATCCACCATATGATCCGGCTATACCACTCCTGGGTATATGTCCAAAGGGGTTGAAATCAGAGAATTACCGTATTCTTTATTTTAAAACAAGTTCTCAATGAGTTACAAAAGTCCTCACTAAGTAGCTGAGGCTGTCCACGAACCACAATCCTCCTGACTCAGCCTCCTGAATGCTGGGATTAAAAGTGTGTGCCACCACACTTGGCTTCATTGAACTCTTTTTTTATCCAGCTCAATTTTTTATTTTTTGTAGCTTTAACAAGGCTTTATTACAAAATCAGTAAGAAATAGAAAAAGAAATTAAGAGATTTTTTTAATTTGTAAAATTCGTATGCTTTTGTTTAGATGAGAAATAATTTTCCTGTATCTTTCAAATTATAAGAGAGTAAATATCTTGTGAGAGTTTCTAGTCAGCACTTTTCATCAGTCTAATTCACTATTAAATCTCTTAGGTTTTAAGGTGAATTACCATTTTGTCTATATAATAAAATACATAAAATATCATGATTTCGACAATTCAATGATAAATTTATTTCAATTGAATAAACAAATACATGTCTTTTCCTTCTCCTGCCTTGACTACTCGTTCAAGGTCATAGTTTCAGTTTACCTGAGATAGAAATGAGGAAGTAAGTGAGAGGATGATAATAATAATAATAATAGTAAATCTGTTTCAATGTCAGCTGTCAATCAAAGGGATTGCTAGAGGAATGTTACACACTTCAGGCAGATTTATGACTGCAGTTCAAAACAAATGCTTCTTGAGCAGATATTCATCAAATTATTGGTGAGCTACAAAATATAATTAACATAATTAATTGGATTTGAAAGGTGAATTTAATATGTATTTTATTCCATTTTTCTCAAATACAAAAGTTGTGACCTGTCATTAGTAATCATGTGAAGCTATTGTCTTTCTTAAATGTCCTCTTTTTGTTTTGTTTCTTCTGCAACAGGAATATAGAAGATATCTGAGAATAGAAAAATATTATAAAAGAACACAAGATTTTTGTTTGCATCCTCTTACCTTTGAAGAACAAAATTTGAAATCCTAAGAGACATCAGAATGAATTGTTGCATATTGCTACCATTTATACTGGAAATTCTGCTCCTTTGGCCTTACCTTACAGCAACAGAAAACTCTACAACAGAGAAGGGTGAGCACCCAGTGGGAGCTCAGCTGAGAGTAAAGCGTGGCTGGGTGTGGACCCAGTTTTCTGTTCCAGAGGAAATGAACACTACTCATTACATCGGACGGGTAATTATTTTCTGAAAGTTTTATAGTAATTAGAAGAGTAGCAGTGTTAAGTGAAGGGGTTACCTGTTTGGATGTTTGATTAGATAAACATTTTCTCAGCAGATCCGTTAGAAAATATCAAACATGAACATAACTAGTTCCCATTTGGAAGCATCTATAACATCCCTAAAATCTTGTGAAAGAGGGAAAGTTCTGGTTTTCAAATTTCACTTTAGTGTTCTCTGTGAAAAGGCTGCCTTCACTGATCAACATCTGGAAATGCAGTTGTGCTATTTTAGGTTATAGATCAAAGAGGACACAGGATTCAAATATCCTTTACCAACAGTATTTAGCCTGGATTTCTGGCTATGCTAAGTAGTTGTTGATTTACCACTCATTCATTTTTTTAAATTTTATTGGTGCATTATATTCATACATCATATTGGGGTAAAAAACTTGTGTTTTTTTTTTTTTACCCCAATAGAGACATGCACACATCACTGATTTAACCCCTACCCAATTCCCACCCCATGCCCTCCCCTTCCCTCCCTCCCTTGCTCGGCTTAGTGGTTGACTTCGATATGTTTAAGTACATTGTGTGTTTTAGAGATTTTCCTCTTCCCCCCTCCTTTCTCCTCCTTTAGGTTGTCTTGTTTGCTCCTCCATAGGATTTTCTTTTTCATCTAGAGTTCCTCCTATGACCCAATTCTCCCTAACTCTCACATATTATGATATCAAACAAGTTAGACTTCAAACCCAAACTTATTAGAAGAGACAAAGAAGGTCATATTTTACTGGAAAAAGGAATAATCCAGCAAGAGGAAATAACAATAATCAACATCTATGCCCCAAACATAGGTGCAGCTACTTTCATATATCAAACTCTTTGTGACATAAAGTCACACATAAATCCCAACACAATAATACTGGGAGACTTCAACACGACTCTCACAACACTAGACTGATCTTCCAGACAAAGGGTCAGTAAAGATGCCTCAACACTAAAGAACACCATTAACCAAATGGACCTGTTGGACACATAAAATATTTCACCCAACTACAGCGGAGTTTACATTTTTCTCAGCTGCTCACGGAACCTTCTCCACTCATTCATTTTTAATGAACCAGATTGACGCAGCATCTTTTATTTTTTCATAGTCAAGGAGCTTCGGGAACCTACACATTTTGACTAGTAAAGCTGAAATACAAAGAATAATTATTTTATTTTTCTTGGAAGGAGATATCTTATTTTGGTATTTGCTTAATGAAACTGAACATCTCTTATTTATGTTTTTGCTTTCTACTCATTCATTTTTCTTTAAACATGGATAATTACAGTATTATATAAATTCCCATACAAGTCTTTCTGTAGATGAGTGAACCAAAAATAAGTTTAGCCACTAATTAACTGGCACTAAAATTTAATTGGGCCCAAAGGTGAAACACTCGGAATTGACTTTTTCTATACCATTCAGAAGAGCTGTGATCTAAACATGGATTCTGACTTCCAGAGAAGTGTACCTCTGCTATAACACCTATGTACATAAGTACCTTAAACCAAAGGCTTATATTAGGATCATAAGCAAACAAATTTTAAAACTCTTCTGCATGTATATGTGTCATTGTGTGCATGTCTCTTGCAAGTATTATTTTCATACTCTTTTATTTCCTAAGGCTTTTCCCGGTAGATCACACTCAGAGATGGCATAAATGAGGTCCATCCTGGGAGTCCACTAGTTAACTCTCAGTTTCTCTAGCAACATTTTCAATAAACTCCAGAGTGCCCTTTACTCTCCTATCACTGAAGAGGACAACGGGCAAGCACCATTTGGTGACTATTAGTAAAATATGTTGATTGAGGAAAGAGAACCAATGTGATTGGAAAAAAAGATGACATCTCTTTGTATTAGCTGACACCTTTTCTAATTGCTTTCTGCTCCCTCCTATTTCCTCATTTCACAGAGTAATTGTTTTTGCCTATTGCTTTCATTTCTTGGGACATGCCTGTGATTCTAGTACTTGGGAGGCTGAGCCAGGACTGCAGGGTCAAAAGCAGCCTCAGTTACTTAATGAGGTTCGTGGCAGCATAGCAAGACCCTATTTTATTTATTTATTTATTTATTTATTTATTTATTTATTTTTTATTTATTTATTTATTTATGGGTTTGGGGATGGAACCTAGGGGCATTTGACCTCCGAGATACACCCCTTGCCCTATTTTTATATTCTTTATTTTGAAACAGGGCCTCACTAAGTAGCTGAGGCTCTTCGTGAACCGCGATCCTCAGGTCTCAGCCTCCCAAATTCTGGGATTACAAGTGTGTGCCACCATGCTCGGCTAAGACGCTGTTTTAAAATAAGAAAATAAAATAAATTTGGAGGAATGGCTGAGAGATAGACTGTCCTTGGGTTAAAGTCCCCAGTACTACCTCTCTCTCTCTCTCTCTCTCTCTCTCTCTCTCTCTCTCTCTCTCTCTTTCTCTCTCTCTCTTTCTCTCTCTCTTTCTCTCTCTCTCTCTCTCTCTCTGAACAACAAAAATTTTCCCTCTGAACAATCTCATGTGGTTAAACCACACAGAGAACTGGTTTGAAAGAGAATTATAATGAATATTTAGGTGCTTGTAAGTGAAGAGCTACTAAAAAGAAAATGTACCTGCTGTGTCCCAGGTAACTTTTTGATATATCTGTTAAAAGAAATTAAAATTCGGAAATATAATTAAGTAAAAATTTAAAGTGATATTTGTTTCTCAAATCAATAATAGCTGTTTAATTGAGAAAATATTTTTGAAGTATTGTAAATTTACAATATGTACTTAAAAATATCAAGTGCATTGGCCCTTGAAAATTATACCTTAAATAAATTTGGAACACATGTATTTATTATTAAATTTAACATCTTCATTCTAGTGTTGAATAGGTTCTGGAATTACAGTAGAATGATGTTTAAGAATATGACCCATTCATTGATTATTTGATTCATTGAGTGGAAAATATGTTTTTTCTTACTTTATGACATATTTCTTTTACTTTATAAATAATTATGGACTATCATAATAAAAGTTCTATAACCAGGAATTCAGCCTGGATAATTGTTTCCTCAATTTGTTTCTTTATTAAGTGCCAATGTTATTCAATATGCTAGTAAAATAGTAAAGTTATTGTTCTATATATGTTCAGATTTTCTCCACATGTGTTCTGATCTTCAGAATTTCAATCTCAGAAACATAATAAATTATTCCAGAATAACAACATATAACAAGCAATCAGAAAAGCTACAAATTGGTTTCAGATTGTACTTTCTGGTCAGTATTGTTCTTTAGAGGAGCTCTTACTTTGAAGGAAGGACATATTCATAAGTGGTGAACCAAGAAATGGGCATTCACAATAATGAGGAAATGATTATATAATAAAAGGAATCACTTTATGTAAACTATTTTATATGTGAAAAACTGTGTAACTAATTTAATTATATCAAAGTGACACTTGCATTTCTACATAAAAAATTAAAAATCTAAATAATTCATCAACAATACGAATGATGAACAAATTTTCTTTTTACATAAATGAAAAGATATGAGCCCAGGAATAAAAGTGTACATTTGAGAATTAATCAGATCGTGTTGGAAAGAAAGAGTTTATATTTTCTATCTAACAATCAAAGACAAAACATGGTCTATAATTATCATCATGGGAGGATCTGAAAATAGACAATTCTGTGGTATAATTCATAAATCTACACATTAAAATGTGTGATTCTGGGAGTGCTTTAAAATGTTGCAGTCTTACTTTGGTTCTGTATAAGAAGCATTAATTACATAAATAATATGTATTCCATAACATGATTATTTGTGAAAATGAATATAAAGTGAATTTTAGATTCTATGGTATTTAATAAATATCAAGTAAATTGATAAAATTATAATGTTTTCATTATGTTTCTTAATTTTCTTCCTAATATTTCCAAATTTTTTATATGTTTTTTAGTTGAGAGATTGAATGTTTAAATATGCCTAGACAGCCAGGTGTTGTGGCACATTCTTGTAAACCTAGTACATGGGATGCTGAGACAGGTTTGCAGGTTTGTGGCAAGCCTCAGCAACTTGGTGAAACTTAGTGAGCTTTTTTTCAAAACAAAGAATAAAATGAGGTTGCAAGAGTAGCTCAAAGGTACATTTCCCTTATATACCTGAGTTCAATTTCCAGTAAATTTTATATACACCGAGAAATATGCATATATGTATGCATGTATGTTTATACCTAGATGATTACTATTTCACCTTTCTCCAGGTTCCAAGTGAATGTTTTTTTGAGTAAGGTTTCATTAACTAAGAATGTACTAAGGCAAACTTGGACCGCCTATACTGTGAATGAGCTTTTGCTTTTTAGTAATACATTGTCTCAGAATTTTCTACTTAAAATAATATAATTACTGTGATTCTTTTTTATTAAAAATTGACTCCAGTTGGGTTTGGTGGCACACACTTTTAATTCCAGCATTTGGGAGGCTGAGACAAGAGCATTAAGATCTGCAGACAGCCTCAGCTACTTAGGCCCTTCGCAACACAGTGAGAAGACCCTGTTTCAAAATAAAGAATAGAAAATAGGGTTGGAGGTGTAGCTCGAAGGTAGAATGGCCCTGGGTTTTATCCCTGGTACCACAAAAAAATAAAAAAAATTGACTCATCTGCCCTATGATAGATTTTAGTCTTGAAACTAATATTCTATTTCAGGATAATATAGGAACTGTATAGAATTATGACCTTGAGGAATAATTAACGTGTGAAAATAAAATCATTGAAATTGGTTTGTCCTTTCCAGCATATCAGGAAACTCAATGGTCCCTCTTTACACTTGCAGCTAAGATCCGATTTAGACAATGGAAACCGTTCTTTCCAGTACAAACTGTGGGGAGATGGAGCGGAGAGTATTTTTGTTATTGATGAGAGAACAGGTGACATATATGCCATAAAGAAGCTTGATAGAGAGGAGCGGGCCCTCTACACCTTGAGAGCACAGGTAATAGACACCACCACTGGAAGGGCTGTGGAACCCGAGTCTCAGTTTGTCATCAGAGTGTCGGATATCAATGACAACGAACCAAAATTCCTAGATGAACCTTATGAGGCCCTGGTACCCGAGATGTCTCCAGAAGGTATTGCATATTAATTTACATCAAAAATATATTAACCGTGACCACAGGTTTAAATTTTTTGGTTGTATGTTATTGGAAACAGATTAAGTTCTAAAGGAATACTGCCTTCTCCAAATCTGTTTAAGTAAGATATTGGAAAAATTAGACTGTGCAGTAAAATTGCTAAAAGATGGTGTTATATCAGAGTAAATTACCTATGCTATTAAATTATCTTCTCAGTCTTGAAAGTTGTACAGTGCTGAGGCATGCTAATTAGAGTAATTCATAAAACTCTACAAGATGTGCATGTTGAGATAAAGCCATTTATACAATGAAAGCAGCTATATGATTCAAAACCAGATAATATAAAGACAAAACTTACAGTTTTTAATATTTAAAAACTTGAACATAGATGCACATATCCTGTGCGTCTATGTTCATTTCAAGTCCCTTTTCAAATTCCGTGTTATCACTTATTTTGTAAATGTAATACATGAAGAAGAATGTGATTTCCAAAAGATACAAGACTTGACTGCCTTGTAAATCAGAAACGTCTTTCCAGTATGGAAGTAATTATGGTTATGCAAAACTTCCCCTCCCACTCAGCTGATCAATACGTACTGAAAGCACAATATATAGAGAACAATTTAATGTAGACATTTGTGTAATGGTGACAAACAAATGTAATTCAATAATGATCATGTTAGAGTATGTTGGCATGCTTTAATACTATTTTCCCTGAATACCTGATTCATTATGTTTATCATATATTTTCATAAATTTAAAAAATCAATATGCCAAATATAAATTAAAATATATTCTTGATTGTATACAATATAGGTCTTTTACTCAATTGTAAGAAAACTTATCTCTGTATCACATATCAAAATAAATTATTAGATATAAAATTTTCTTAATATTATCCAATTTTGCTAGATAAGCAAAGAAAAACTATTTTCCTCTCTCTCTACTCTTTCTGCTCTCCTTCTTCTCCTTCTTCAGCTCCACATTCTTCTCTCCTCCTTTTTTATGGTCTTTTTTCTCCTCTATTACCTCTTCCTTTTTTCCTATCAACTACATATTATAGAACCACATGCTAGGAATTTTATTTAAAAAGAAACAGAGGATAGAATTGTAAGGGTCATATATGAGTTTCTGGCATGGAGCTTACTTTTATATAATATGTTCAGTTAATTACACATACAAAAGCTGCACATAGTAGCTCACAACTGATTTCAGTGCATAGGAGGTTGAGACACGAGAAAAATAGGTTAAGATCTACCTCAACTATTTAGCTCTACTCTCAGCAATCTAGCAAGACAGTTTTTTTTTTTTTTTTTAAGGGCTCGGAGTATAGCTTGGAGATAGTAGAATGCCTGTTGGTTCAACCCCACAGTACCCAGTACTCCCTGCCACAAACACAGTATAAAAATGAGCAATAACTAATTTTAAGTAAACAAGGACATAATTGATAAAGTATGTCAAGAAAGTGTTAGGAATAAGTGAACTATGATGATGTCTTATTACATAGAGAAGTTAGAGGGAATTTTAAGAGGTGATTCTTAAAGTGGATGATACAGAGGCGCCAGCCAGTCCATAGTCCAGGGAAAGATTTTCATAGCAAACTGGTCAGTATGGCATGTAGCAGTGTGGGAATCACAGACATATTACAAGTATGTAGGGTGGGACAGTGCAGAGTGGGATCCTTTTAGCAGAAAACATAGCAAGAGAAGTCAAGGGAATTCAGCATGCTTCTTTTGCTAAACTGAAAGAGGCTGGTCGACAAATGAGAATCAATTGGACTGGCCAGTGATGTAGGAACAATTAAAAGATGTAAAGAGGGATGCTGTAAGAAGAGTTATTCAATTATATGGAATGGTGCTACGAAGCCGAGTAAAATCCAGCTCAAGTAGTGGTTTCAGACTTGGCAAGCGCGTTGCCCCTGGTGATTTTGGTAAGGAAAGTTTGGTTGAATCTGTTCTATTGTAGTATGTTGGAGAGTTATTTCATGAAGAGAGTGGAAGAAAAAGAGGAGGTGACATAAGTTTACACCATTAGAAAGTGTTAAATTTCAGGGAACAAGTAGATGTGAGACACTAGAGAGCAATTAAGGCAAAGAGGATTATTTGCTTATTGTTCCTCATCTGTTTATAATCAATGATAAAGAGACAGGAATGCTAATAAGCCTGATTTGATCAGTGCACACTGTATACATTTGTTAAACATTACACAGTACTTCACGGATATGTACAGTTATTACATGTAGGGAATGGCCAATAATTATAGGAACGCATGTTCAACATTGTTAGCAATCAGGAAGATGCAAATCAAAGCTGCGTTGCGATTTCATCTAATACCAATTAGAATCACAATCTTCAAGAAGGCAAACAACAATAAATGCTGGATAGGATGAGTGGAAATGGGAAGTCAAATACTCTGTTGGTGGGATTTCAAATTAGTGTAGATGCTAGGAAATCAGTGTAAAGTTCTTCAGAAAACTGGAAATGGATCTACCATACGATCCAGCTATACTGCTCCTGGGTACCTTTCCAAAGGATTTAACTTAAAATATTATATTAAATATGCATATCCATGTTTATAGCAGCAAAACTCATATTAGCCAAATTATGGAATTAATTTAGGTGTCTATCAGCAGATGAACAGTTTACAAAATTTTGGGTAATTAGACACAATGGGATTCTGCTCAGCAATAAAGAAGCACAAAATAATGTCATTTTCGGAAAATAGATGGACCTAGATAACATTTTGTTAAGTGAGATTAGCTAGTCACAGAAAGTGAAGATTCATATGTTTTCTCTCAAATGTGGAAGCTAGTGAGTCATCAGGACACAAGAGAAACTTTAAATAATGGAGAAGACCTCAGTATAGCAAGGAAGGTGGTGTGCAGGAGGGTGGGAATAGGGAAAGGAAGAATTAAATGAAGGAAACACTTCCATTCACATAATGTGCATGCATGAGAATACCACTGTCAATCTCCCTATCTTGGAGAGGAAAAAATAGGGGAGTAAGTAGAGATCTGGGAAAACCCTACCCAGTGCTGTGTGCATGTTTGTCACTGTCATGGTAAACTACGTTATGATGTGAGTCTCTAATGCTCCAATCAAAGTACTTTTACAAAGGTGGGAAATTTAATATCATAATTACACGTCAATACTTACCCAGAGTTCTACCTTAAAGCCCTTTCTGTAAACACCTAGCTCTTTTGTTCACAGAGTCATACAAAGCGGACTTGAATCATTTATTTTCTTCAAATCACTATCAAATCCATTTTAAATGGAATCACAGAGCCAGATTTGGTGGTTAACGCCTGTCATCTGAGTACCAGGGAGGCTAAGACAGGAGGATCACAGTTTATAGCCAGTCTCGGCAAATTAGTGAGGCTTTCCTCAACTTAGTGACACCCTATTTTAAAATAAATAAAAAAATTAGGACTTCGGGCACAGCTAGAGTTTCCTAGGGTTCAATCTTTAGTTCCACTAAAGGAAAAATAAAGCAAATTCTGCTTCACCAAGTGAGGTCACATTGTGTGAAAAAATCAACATTAATAAATAAATATGAATTAGTTTTGACACAATCTATTATATATGTATATATACATATATAAAATTAAATCTGACTCTGTGTGTGTGTATATATATATGTATATATATATATATATATATATATATATATATATATATATATATATATTGTTTTCTCCCTATAGACAGCAATGAGAATAGGTTGCTAGCAAATGTATTCTCCACCTCCAATCTTTGGAGCTTTACCAAATAAATACCATTCATCAGATTCTCTTAACAGAAATCACCTAGTTCATCATTTTCTGTATTAACAAGTGTCCAGCATCCTAATATTTATGTTCGCCATTTCATTTATGATGAAAGTCAGGCTGCTTTTGAAAGTGAAATGACCTATGACAGAGACTATATTTACTTTATTAGATAAGAAAGACTATTTTAGCATTCTAGATTTGAAATGTGAATAAGACAAGTTACACATATACCATAATCCTGAATTAGCCAATATCTTTATACATAAACTTCAGGTTTCTAAGAGAAGTGGATAGAGAAGTAGACGTCTGTATAAAAAGCTGAAGCCCCCCCTCCCCACCCACCTCCCATACTGATTCCCCTCCTTTCTCCACGCTTTGCAGGCCGCCACCATCCAAGTTTGTTCTGTATCTCTCCCTCCAATTTGTTTCAAAAACATTTACATATGTATTATATACCTAGTAACAATATAAGTACTAAATTTTATGAAGTTTTAATTCAAATTTACAAAAAGCCATTGTACTGTATGCGTCATTTTGCAACAAAACTTTTTAAAATCAGTTCATAATATGTGGCTCTCGCTTGTTACATTTTACAAATAAATATATAGCATCAAAAGAAGGAATTTCCCATTGTATAACTGATGGGCATTTACGTTTTCAGTACCTGACTACTACGGATCAGCCCACAGTAACTTTTCTGGTACCTATTTCCTGAGCATACACACTCACAAGTAGTGCTGCTAAGTATTTTAAAACGTGTTATAAGGAATGTTTCACTAATCCAAAGTAGTCATCTTAGTATATAGCTTTTGTTTTTTTTCAACCCATAGATTTTATTTTCGTGTGTAGTTCATAGTCTATTCCTCCCCCTCAGGGAACAAATTATCTCAAGTAATTTTTTTAACAGTCCTGTTATTTTTTATCGGATGTCATTTTCTCATAGTCCAAGTCTACTAAATTCATAGGTCTCCATCTGGAATCTCTTCTGCTCTGCTGAATCAAACCCTAAGAAGTTAATTATCTATAGGCAATCATATCTATGTTTTCCTCTTCCTGATATAACTTATTTTTATTACACTGGGGAAGTCAGTAGTAGTGGTGCATACATGGAATCCCAGTGCTTTGGAAGCTTCTGAATCTATTGAATTCTTTCTTAAATAAGCATAGTCTAATTTGACTTAACTTCTATCCTCTCAAATTGTAAAAAGGAGAGGTATCAAAAACACAGCAGGAAAATAATCACAGTGGCCTGATTTTAAGGTAGCTGTGGTCAGAAAAACAAAAACAATCGAAGAGTACTTGGCTCCTTGAAGGTGACAAGAGGGGCAATTGCAGCTGTTTTCTGAATTTTTCCTGGATATTCTAGGTTGTCACGTAATTGCATCTCAAATATAAATGCAGTAAATATGAGTCAGCCAGGACTTGGGAATAAATAACAGTCTTCAGACTTAACAATATCAGATCTCAGTAGGAAGGAGGAAGGAGAGTCCCCAAAGAGGCTATTATTTCCACCTTGAATTTGATCACTTGATCATCGAATTCATCTTATACCTGTTCCATTGTTACCAAAATCACAGATCTAGCATGTTGGTAAAACTAACATTATTTAATCTATGATGCTTTATACAAACCAACATATTCTCAATCAATTTAGTTGAGATGAGTCCAAGTGTCCTTGTACTAAAACCGCATGCCAAAATAGCTTTCCTCCTAGACAATTTATACCTTCATTCTTAAGAAAAGCTTACTAATATTTATATCAGTGAATGTAAAAGCAAGAATATATTACATGCTAAAATGAATGAGTCATTTTGAAGTCTGTAGCTTGAGTTTCAAGAAACAGGAAAATAAGCCGTGACACATGTGTTTGCTTTAGTGTGCTCTAATAAATGTCAGCTTTACTTACAAAATGTCCTCGCCACAGGTTGCTGATTTTCTTATTGCCTACATGATATCTAAATTAGTCTGAATATAAAAATTAATCATGCTTATGTTTTTGTGTCTGAATTTCTCCCATAATTGCTAGAGGATGAGGCATGTCATATGGTAGGAGATGCCAGAATCCATTCAAGTTTTTGATACAAATGCTAAACTTAACATTCAGATGATAATCAATAGACTCTATAAAACTTTTGGTTCGTAATAAAATTCACATAAATCAGCAGTGACAGAGTTACACTTTTTATATGAGGTTTTACACAGTAATGGCGGAATATGTCTGATGAGTTGAGAAGTTATTGATGCAGTCACTAATGTTTTCTGTCTTCAAAAATTTAATATAGTTTTACACAGGTTAGTACTGATTAGAGTTGGCCAGAAAATGAAATTCATATGCAATTTCATAGGCACAGAAAGTATTTTACCTTATATTAGTATATCCTTATCTCATGATACTTTTATGTTTCTGTAAAAAAAAAAAAATGAATGTGACCACTGAAGCACTTGGTACAGGTTTAGTTCTGTGTTACCTATACAACAGTAAGTTTCTGCAAATAGCGTGACTGATAGAATAAGAAAAACCAATTATCATCGTAAATTTTACATAAAAAAATTGACAGATGGTTGTAAAAATTCAGGAGCTTACTATAAAGACAAAAATATTTTAAATTTTTATTTGTGAAAAAGTATCTTACGGCCGAGTGCGGTGACACGACTATAATCACAGTGCTTGGGAAACTGAGGCAGGGAAGTTCAGAGCCAGCCTCAGCGACTCAATAAGGCCATGTTCCAAATTAAAAAATAAAAATAAAAATAGGGCTGGAAGTGCAGCTTGGAGGTAGAATGCCCCTGATTTTAATTCTCAACACTACCCACAAAAAAGGAAAATGTATCTGAAGATTAATATAAATAATTTTACAATCAATGTAAAAATGCAATCCAAAGTATTATATTAATTATATGTTGTGTTTATTCTGGGAATTAACGGATTAATAAGTCATTGTTATGATTATATAATTTTGAGGTCTTCTCATCATTTATTTGTTAATGTAACAGGTTAGACACACATTGACTTGAGGTGTTTAGGGTGCCAGAGACCAGTCACACTGGCTCTTCGCATTTTCAAAAAGCACTGGGCACTTTCACCTAACAGCAGTGACTACAGAGAGGCACCTTGACCTTTGTACTGTTCAGGATTTTTCTCTTGCTGGCCTTTCTTCTTAACTTGGCTCAATCTAACCAATTTAAAACTGTAAGAGTTGCTATTAACTATGAAGAATGATTATAAAAAAGATGTTCTAAAATAGGATGATAGGCCTTAGGAAACAATTCAAAGGATGTTTGGTTGTCTTTTGGGGTTCTTTATTCCTGTGGTCTTTCTGAATTTACTAATTTAATGCTTTCAAGTAATCTATCTTAACATAGATTCTACTTTATTTTTAAGAAAAGTAATTTGCCACTAAAATTGTTAGTATAGATTTATTTATTCTCTTACAATATTTCTTTCTTTCTATCTTTAAATATGTCCTATATCAGATTTAGAAAGTTTACTTTTATTTTCAGGTTTCTAAGAAGTTTTATTGCAGATAAAAGTTGGAGAGTGTTAGATGTGCTTTACTTATCTAATATTTTATTTTATTTTTTGCAGTACTGGGGATGGAACCCAGGGGCACGCTACCTCTCAGATACACTCACAGCCCTATTTTTTATTCTTTATTTTGACACAGGTCTCACTGAGTTGCAAAGGGCCTCACTAAGTAGCTGAGGGTTCCACAAACCATGATCCTTCTGTCCTAGCCTCTCAAATGCTGGAATTACAAGAGTGTACCACCATACCTGGCCTTAATTATTTTTTGACATTTTTTCCTTTTATTAATGCCACAAATCATGTTGATTGATTTTCTAATGATAAATCAAACTTGAATTTGTATAATGAATCCAATTGAGATATATTCCATTAAAACTTTATATTAGTTTCCTTTCATTGAATAACACTTTATTCATGTAGAATAATTTTTGAATTTTTTTAGTGTCTTAGTTAAGATCACTTTCAACAATTATCTAGATTATTTCTTTTAGGGATAATATATAAACATATACAAATATATATTTCCTTTGAAAATACATTTATATTCCATCCTGTGTGTGTGTGTGTGTGTGTGTGTGTGTGTGTGTTATTGGGGATTGAGTCCAGGGGCATTCTATTCCGAGCTACACCCCTAGCCATATGTTTTATTATTTATTTATTTATTTAATTATTTATTTATTTATTTATTTACTTACCTTTTGTTGGTACTGGGGTTTGTGTAAACCCTTCTAACTCCAGGCTACACTACCAGACCTATTTTATACTTTTTATTTGGAAACAGGGTCTCTTAAGCCAGCGCAGCTGACTCCAAACCTGCCTGATCCTCCTGTCTCTGCCTCCCAAGCACGGGAATTACAAGCCTGCATGACCACGCCCGGCTATTATTTATTTTGAAAGGTCTCACTAAGTTCCAGAGGGCCTCACTAAGAAGCTGAGGTTGGTTGCAAACCAGAATCCTCCATTCTCAGCTTCCCAAACGCTGGAATTACAAGCATGCTCCACCATGTCCAGCTTCACACTCTCTCTCTCTCTCTCTCTCTCTCTCTCTCTCTCTCTCTCTCTCTCTCTCTCTCTCTCCTTTTATTTTGGTGCATTGTAGTCATACATTATATTTATTTATTTATTTATTTATTTATTTATTAATTTTGCAGTACTGGGGGATGGAACCCAGGGGACATCTCTGAGCCCCCTCCCAGCCTTATTTCTTATTCTTTATTTTGAAGCAGGGTCTCACTGAGTTGCGGAGGGCCTCACTAAGTAGCTGAGGCTCCTCAGTGAACCAGGATCCTCCGGTCTCAGCCTCCCAAATGCTGGGATTACAAGTGGGCACCACCATGTCTGGCTCAAAACACATTTTTAATAGAAGTAAAATTTTATAACAGTTTCATAAGCAGAAACAGGAAAATATGGGCATGTAAAAACAATGGTCCATGTGTAAAATAGTTCCATTTTATAAATAATAATTACAATTATTAATAAAAAAAACCTGGGATATCATTAAGAAATGAGATGACCAGGACACAGAAGCCACATTTTCCATGAATTTATTGGTAGTGATTCTAATAGGAAACAATAATCCCGATATACAAAGTAGTCATAGGAAGCTAAAACCCCACAGTACGTGAGGAGTGTATTGTGGTGGCATTACTTATGACTCAGACATAATGCATCTCTGATATTACTGAGAAAAGATGAAGAATTACATGTGTTTTTAAAAATTTAGTGTAGGGAGTTAAGGATTCATTTGTCACAAAAAAACACATATTTTTGAGTTTCTGAATCACTTTGGTTTATTATTGTTTTCTTTTATTATACTTAACACTTTCTTAAATATTTCTGCAGAATTTACTGATCAAAGAGTGTAGGCTTATTTATCTCTATTGGTATTTTTGAGAAAAATGTGAACATTTTGAGAAACGTGCAAGAAACCTGGGTGTCATATAATCTCAGTACTTGAGAGGCTGAGACAGGAGGATTCCAAGCAGACAGTCTCAACAACTTAGCAAGACCCCGTTGCAAAATAATAAATAAAAGGCTGAGGGTATATTAGATGAATCCTGGGCTCAATTCCCAGTACCATTCACACACACACACACACACACACACACAATCCAAGAGAATTTAATATTGATTAATCAGTATTCTCTCTCTCTCTCTCTCTCTCTCTCTCTATATATATATATATATATATATATATATATATATAGCAAAAGTAACTATGGAAATATTAGAAGTGAACATTGCTATGATTATTCTCAACTTTATGACTATATTCATAATAAATTAAAAAGATAAGTAAATGCACATTTATAAGTTTTTGGAGCCACTGTCGCATATTTTCATCATAATCATGCATATGTCTACATACATACATACATATATATGTATAATCATACATATATATGTATTATACATACATGTGTATACCTATACATATATATTTATTTCTACACACATATATATCACAACGCTCACAACTTTAAAAAGTCAATCATTGGATAGCTATTGATGTATCACATCAAACACTAAACACCTCAAAAATATTGTAGGATTATCCAAATTATTTAGATTTGGGACTTTAATTTTAAAGGTGTCACATGACTCAAATGAGAGAAAAAATTTTTCCCAGAAATCAAATTTTTTACCAAATCAACATGAGATAATTATTCTAGATATTTACTATATCACTTTGGTTTTATTGCATTCAACTTTTTAAGAACTTGTGCTGTTTAAAATATTTTCTGTTCCAATTTCAGCAAATTTTTTTATGTCACACGTGACCTTTCTTTAGATAAAGAGAAGAAATGATATATCAAGATATTGAAACAATATTTTTGTTTTGATTAAATGCAAATACGGCAGCAATTTGCAATGTGTAATATAAAAAGAAAGCTATACTGGGAAAGAGTATCTAATTTTCTCATTGTGTTCTGTACAAATGTGGCGTTATCTGTGGGAGTCATTGTGATTCTTGTCATTTGTGAAATTCAAGGTTCAGAACTGGAAAAATGTCGATTACTAAGAATTTCCTTTGGTCAGTGGCTAATATTACTATGACTCTGAAGCTAGACTAGTAGCCCTGTACTCGCACCAGGGATGGAAAACTTCAATGGAAAGAAACGATGTAGAAAAACTGAGCATGTTGGCCAAGCTTGTAATCTCAGTATTGGGGAAGCTGAGACAGGAGGATGGCAGGTTCAAGTTCAGTCCTAGAAACTTGGTAAGACCCTGTTTCAAAATAAAAAATAAAAATTTATCTGAAAATAGCCCAGAGGTAAGGCAACCCTAGACTTAATCATCAGTACCCCCCCCCGCCATTTAAAAAAATAAAGAAATTACATAGAAATGATAAAGGTAGAAGAAAATGGGTATATATATATATATATATATATATATATATATATATATATCCAAAGTATAATTCAATTACATGAACAAATCTTGCCCAATTCAAAACAGGTTAATTGAAGTAATGTTCCTTATGAACCATTTTATTTGAACAACTTTTTATATTATTGAATGGATATATTTAAACACCTGAATTTAGTAAATGTCATAGTTATTGGGACAATTAAGTGTTAGAAGTAATAAGCAAAGTTATCTTTTTATGTGTTTTATTTATTTGTTTATTGGTACTGATAAATGAACTCAGATGCAGTTTTACTTTGAGTTACACTCCCAGCCCTCTTTTCATTTCTTGTTTTGAAACAGAGTCTTATAAGGTTCTGATAGTCTTCCTCCATTGCTGAGGCTGGTCTTGAACCTGTGATCCTCACGTCTTAGCCTCACAAGTACTGAGAAAATAGGAGTGCACCACCAAGCCCAGCTCTTTTCATATATTTTATAATTGTTGTTTATCTCAATCAGGTGAACATGTTACCTATTGAAGTTGTGTTTATAAAAAAATTTGGCAAAACTCACTATCTTTCAGCAAATGTTATATAGCTAATATAAAATACTAACAAAATAACAACAAATATATCATGAAGGGCCATGGTAAAGTTTTAAGAATTATTGTAGTAGAGAAGCGATTACTATTACCATGTGTCCCAGTTTATAAAATTGGATTGTAATGGAGAAATTTTTGATACTAGTTGTAAAGAAAACAGAGGTTGTTTGATTTGTGCTGCCATAGCATCATTGTTATCAACAGAGTACATATGACTCCAAACAAATGTGACTTTCCAACATGATTCATAATGCTTAATTGTGTTTACAGGACCATAATTGAGAGCTTCAAACTTATTAAGTAGCGAATCTCAAAACTTTGGCATTTGGTTTAAATGTTCACATAATTTTTTCATGTGACCTTATAGTTTGTTACTGAACTTTAATAAAAGCGCTTATGTCATCAGTAACTTCTAGATTGTGCTTTACTTTCTTTTGTCATTCTTCGAACAAATAGGTATATAAAAATGAAATTAAACAAGCCTAATTACTCTATTTATAATCAATCAGGTACTCTTTCAAACTCATGGCAATACTTCCTTACAAATAGTTTTCAATATTCTGCAATTTGTTGTTGGTAGGGGTTACAATACGATTTTAGATAAAAAGCATGTTTAATTCCTTTATATTTCTTCACTCAAAACAAATCACAGAAGCATTATGAGCTGTATAAGTATTTGTTTGGTAGTTATATTTAATTATGTTACAAAGTTATATCCTAAAATTGTACACTGCATATGAAAATCAGGACTATTTCATACAGGGTTGTAGTTTCTTGTCTATAAAACAATACTACTTTTGTAATTCAAACAAGAATATAAAGCATAATTTTGTTTTAAAGCATCATCTTGATTGCTAAAGAAAGTATACTTTACAGAACTGAATTCTTTATTGATGAAGACAAAATCCTTACTTTCTGTTAATATGCATTTTCTCTTCAGGGACATTCGTCATCCAGGTGACAGCAAGTGATGCTGATGACCCTTCAAGTGGCAACAGTGCTCGGCTCTTGTACAGCTTACTCCAAGGCCAACCATATTTTTCTATTGAACCAACAACAGGTATTTATGAATAAAACTAAATGCAATTCAGCATGATTATAAATCAGGCAAATATTAGCAAAAAAAATATATATATATATTTTTTTCCAATCACCTGCTTGGGAACAGTTTTTCACAGTAGACCGGATGTTTCAATAAGT
>NC_137803.1:10246029-10286029 GCF_963383645.1 Muscardinus avellanarius
CTTACTAGTTATCCATCATATTTACATGGTTTAAGAATTTTGACATAGCTTTTGGTTCAAGTCTTTGATCTTCCTTTGCTTCCTACTACATGTATCTTTTGGTCGTATCCCACAAGGTGACTTTAAATGTCTATCAGTTTTTGTGCCTGAAAACTTTCAAATATACATCTCGATTCTGAACCTCTCTGATAAACTTCACAGGTTTTTTTACCTTACTATTTGGTATGTTCATTCATATATGTTACACGTATCTAAAACATACAATTCATTTCATTGAGCTTCTGATCTCATCTGCACACTCCTCCAAGCTTCTCTTTTCTTTCTTTTTAAAATTTTTTTCTTTTTTTTGAAACCAGGTCTCACTAAGTTGCAAAGGACCTCGCTAAGCAGCTGAGGCTGTCTGCGAACCAAGATCCTCCTGTCTCAACCTCCCGAATGCTGGGATGACAAGCGTGCACCACCACGCCCGGATTGCCAAGCTTCTCTTTCTGCATGTTTTCTCATCTCAATTTTGAGCAAATCCAGGTTTCACATAGCTTTAGCTGAATTCTCATTTATTCCATTCAAATAAACCCATGTGTGAAGAATTAATGATCCAGCTCAGATTGCACTGGGCTAGCTCCAGGTAAATTCTAATTCTTCACCCAGCCTGAATTGATGAGCAGTTCTGCACAATCAGTGATAGCTTCTTATTTTCAGTGTCCTATGAGCACACACAGACATGCACACACACATACACACACATACAGAGACACACACACATAGAACCTTTTAGTAAAAAAAAAATTTGTCAAAATTTAGTAGTCATTTTTTCTGTCTTTTTTCTCACATCAAAGAAAATAATCTTCTGATAATCTTCTGCTCCCCAAAATTTTGAACAATTCTCACCACCTTTATTCCTGCCACCTTGGAACAGACACCATCTTCACTTATCTCTATTATTGTAATAAACTCACATCTGGTTTCTGATTAAACAATTAACCTCATTTATTCTTTTTCAACACAGCTTTAGTGATCTTGTTAAATGCAAGTAACATATCTTTTATTTTTTATTTTTTGGCAGTACTGGGGATTGAACCCAGGGACATTTTACCTCCAAGCTATACTCCCAGTCCTATTTTTATTTTGTCTTTTTTGTTGTTGTTAAAACAGAGTCTCACTGAGTTGCAAAGAACCTCACTACTTAGCTGAGGCTGCCTTTGAACTGAGCTCCTCCAGTCTCAGCCTCCTAAATGCTGGAATTACAAGTGTGCACCAATACTCCTGGCTCTTTTTTATATTTTATCATGTTTAAAAATTTTTGGTACATTTTAGTCACACATTTTAATGGCATACAAGATTGAAGAGGCGTACATGTACATATTACCAATTTAGCCCTTACCCAATTCCCATCCCATTCCATCCTTTTCCCTCCTTCTCATAGTTGGCTTAGTGAATGACTTTGATATGTTTGTGAATGTACATCATGTGCATTAGATAACTTTCACTTTTTCTCCTACCATCTCCCTCAGTTAGATTCCCTTATTTGTTCATCTATAGTATTTTATTTTTCATCAAGAGTTCCTCCTATGACCCATTTTCTCCCTAGCTTCAGCATATTAGGGAGAGCGTCCAATTTCTTATTTTATGTGACTGACTAACCTCACTTAGAATAATGTTTTCCAGTTCCATCCATTTCTATTTAAATGATGTCATTGTGTTTTCCTTTATGGCTGAGTAAAATTCCACGGTGTAAATATCCAATAGTTTTATAATCCATTCATCTGTTGATGGACATTTTGACTGGTTCCACAGTTCGGCATTTGTGCATTGTGAAGCTCTGAACTTAGATACACATGCATTAGTTTGGTAGTTTGGTTTCCATTCTTTTGCGTTGCTGGATCATATGGTAAGTTTGTTCCCATTATTCTGAGGATCCTCTATACTGTTTGCCAAAGGGGTTGCACTAATTTGCAACCCCACAAACAGTGTATTAGAGTTTATATTTCTCCACATCCTTGTCAACATTTGTTGCTGTGTTTTGAATGATTGCCATTCTAGTTGGAGTTAGGTGAAATCTCATGGTGGTTTTGATTTGCATCTCTCTAATTGCTAATGAAGTTGAAAATTTTTCATGCATTTATTGCCTATTAGAATTTCTTCTTTGGCGAAGTATCTATTTAGGTTACTGGCCCATTTTTTGATTGAGTTATTTGTTTTCTTAGTGCTGAGTTTCTTGAGTTCTATGTATATTCTAGATATTAGTCCTTTATCGAGGGAGTAGGTGACAAAAATCTTCTCCCATTCTGATGGCTTTTGGTTGAGGTTCTTGATAGTTTCTTTTGCAGTACAGCAGCTTTTCAGTATAATGCCATCCTATGTATTCATCCGTCTTTTCGTTTCTTGTGCCTTTGGGGTCTTGGTGAGAATGTTTTAACCTTTGCCTACGTGATGCTGTGTTGGACTTATACCATCATCGAGAAGCCTCAAGGTCTCTGGCCCAGTTTCCAAATCTTTGATCCATCCTGAATTGACTCTTGTGGAAGGTGAGAAAGTGAGATTTATTTCCATTTTTCTGCATATTGTTAACCAGTTTGCCAACACCATTTGTTGAAAAGCTATTTTTTTTCCATTGAATGTTTTTGGTCTCTTTGTCAAAACTCAATTGGCTGTAAGTGCATGCATTTGTTTCTGAGTCTTCTATTCTGTTCCATTGGTCTATGTGTCTGTTTTTGTGTTATTATCATACATTTTTTATTACTATGACTTTGTAGTATAGTTTACAGTCAGGTATTGTGATTCTTCCTGCATGATTTTTGTTGTTGTTGTTTGGAACTACTTTGTCTGTTCTGGGTTTCTTCTTGTTCCAAATGAATTTAAGGATGGATTTTTCTATGTAAGAAATGACCTTGGTAATTTAATGGGTATTATGTTAAATTTGTACATCGCTTTTGGAAGTATGACCACTTTATAATATTTATTCTGCCTATCCATAAACATGGGAGATCTTTCCATCATCTAAGGTCTTCTTTGATTTCTTTATTCAATGTTTTATAATTTTCTATGAAGATGTCTTTTACCTCCTTGGTTAAGTTTATTCCTAAATATTTTTTGTGAGATATTCTTAGTGGAAGTGTTTTCTGGATTTCTTTTTCAGTGGATATATGGTTGGTATACAGAAAATCTTACAATTTTCTTAAGATTGATGTTGTATCCAGACACTTTTTTGAATTTGTTTATCGGTTCTATAAGTTTTTTGGGTGAATTTGTTGGATCTTCTAAGTATAGTATCATGTCACCTGCAAATAGTGAAAGTTTGAGTTCTTGTTCTATTTGTATTCCTTTTATTTCCTTTTCTTGCCTTATTGCTCTGGCTACTGTCTCAAGTACTATATTGAAAAAAAGTAGTGGTAATGGACATTTTTGTCTTGATTCAGTTTTTAGGGGAAATTCTTGCAGCTTTTTCCCCACTTAATATCACGTCAACTGTAGGCCTATTTTAGATTGCCTTTATGATATTGAGCTATGTTCCTTCTATTCTGATTTTCTTCAGTGCTTTTTGCAAGAATGGATGTTGGATTTTGTAACATTGTTTTTCTGTATCTATTGAAATAATTATATCATTTTTGTCTTTTGTTCTGTTCATGTGATTAATTACATGCATTGATTTTCATATGTTGAACCATCGTTGCATCTCTAGGATAACCCCCACTTAGTTATGTATGGTATATGATTTTCTTGATGTGTTTTTTAATGCAGGTTTCTAGTATTTTGTTTAGCAGTGTTTCATTCAAGTTTTAAAATGATATAGGGCTGTAGTTTTCCTTTCTTGAGCTGTCTTTATTTGGTTTTTGTATTAATGTGCTGTTGGCTTCATAGAATGCATTTGGGAGAGTCTTGTTTCTATTTCACAAAATAGATTGAAGAGTATCAAGATTAGATATTCTACAAGGTTTTAATAAATTCACTTGGGAAACTATCTGGTCCTGGGCTTTTCTTTCATGGTAGGCTCTTTATTGTTTCTTCAATGTCTTCTTTGATTGTTATTGGTTAGTTTAAATTTTATATATATTCTTTATTCAGTTTAGAAAGGTTGTATTTATCTAGAAAATTGTCGATTTCTTCTAGATTTTCCATTTTGTTTGAGTATAATTTTTTACTTTCTCTAACAGAAATTAAAACTCAAATGTTAGGAATTAAAATCATCTTTCAATAATTACATTGAACAAATATGGACTCAACTTCCCAATAAAAAGACATAGGTATCAAAATGGATTAAAACCCAGAATCCATCTATCTGCTATCTGTAAAAAACACACCTTGCAAATAAAGATAGTAAAAAACTAAATGTAAAGGGCATAACCAAGGTAATTTATGCCAACAAAATTCAAGGACAGGCAAGAGTAGCAACTATATCAGGCAAGTTTGACTTCAAGCCCAAAATTATTAGAAGAGACAAAGAAAATCATTTTTTCACTGGTACAAGGAATAATCCAGCAAAAGAAAATGACAGTCAACATCTAAGTTCCAAATATAGGTGCAGCTACTTTCATAAAACAGAAGTCACATCTTTGTAACTTTCACATTTTTCTATGTCACTCATGGAAAAAGTAAAAACCTTATGTATAAACCAATTGTTTCTAGTACTCTTAAATTATCTGTCATCATCCCAATCCTGTCCATGGCTTTCTGAACTTTATATCTATTTCTACGCTGCCTGTTCATCTCTGAAAAGCCATCATCAGGAAAGTGATGTCCCTTCCATTTCCAGAACACCCAAACATAATTTTTCATCTTTTAGAAATTCTATTTATTCAGAAATTCATTTCCTTACTTCACTTCTTATTCAAAGGTTATATCCACATTAAGTGCTTTCCAACTTGTCAAAAATTTAACACCACCTCATAATCATGAAGACTTATCATTCAGCCTCATACTTATTGTAATGTTCATTTCTAATATATAAGTAATGAGTTGCATTTTTCTCCATATTGTTTATTGTTATAGTCCCAGGTGCTAGAATGAAACCTTGTGAAAGATTTGTTTGACAAAAGTGATTTTTCAAATGTATGGAAAACATCAAAGACTAAGTGTTGACTGCAGGAATATGTTGGCTATTTCAAAAATTTTAAAGCTAGGAGTTTAATATAAATTTAGTAATTTTTAAATTTGAATCATCTGCTTTCACTTTATGGTACTGTCTTTGTTTTCTCCTGATCAATTATTGCCAAGTTTTACTTTGTGCAATCTAATGAATGATTTTTTTTTATTTTTCCCAATGAATAAACTACCACTTGTTATCTGCTCTAAATAAAGAAAAAAATGCATCAAGATATTAGCAAATTTTTAGTAACATTTTAGTAAAAAACAAATTGGAAAGTCTCAGAATGCAACCAGTGAAATGACATGCTATGTTCCTTTAAATAATAAGTAATAGTTTAAAATAATTCTATTGTATTATTTTTTTTAATTCTAAGAAGCCTCAATATTTAGAATATTAACATATATGATTATTTTCTACATTTCTGCATAATTTAAGGATAATGTTTTTGGTTTTATCAATGTTACTCCTAATAAAATGAAATATAAAATTCAATTGATTTGCGGTTATACCTATGCATTTTAAATATATCTTCCATAATTTTTCAAATATGTGGAATTATCTTCTTCTATGATCTAGTTTATTTACTATATCCATTTACCAAGTCTAAGTTCATAACCTCAAAATAAACTATTACACTCAAAACTCAACTATCTTTGTTTAGTCTCTCCCAACTTTAATTAATAGATAAGGTTTACCAGTAAATTGGAATATCCTGAATTATAACTTAAATTGAAAAAATCTTTTTTTATCAAATGTAATTTGAGATATTTAACGGATACTCCAGATAATGGAAGGGAAACCTCAGCAAAGCTGAAATGGAAGGATAGAAGATGAAGAAGGCTGAGGTTGATTAATGGAGGAACTACATTCAAATATGAGTATGAGTAGGAATGTAGCTTGGTCAACCTGGACACTCATTGTTGTGGTGGGGAGGGGAAGTGGGAGGTGGGAGATGGCACCAAGCACAGTCTGAATGTATGCCAATTTCAATATGATCTACATAAAAATAAAAATTAAATAAAAAAGAAATAAAAAAGAAAAAAATTTTAAAGGATACAATAAAATTAACCATAAGTGTTGAGAACATGTATGAATAAAAATTTGGAGTTATATATACTGGTGACAGAATTGCCTAAAATATATGGGTGACAAGGTTAAATTCTCAGGTAGGATATTAGGAAAATGTTTAGATTTTAAAATAAAAGGATGACACGCACACACAATTCTCTAGAAGGTGTGGGGGGGATTAGAAGGGTAGTTATAGGTTTTCTACAGATGTCAAATAAAGGATGCTATAATTAGGAGTTTCTTTTGTTAAATACTTATCAAAATATCTGGAATTTTGTTTTTAAAGGTTTATATCGCTTAACTGTTTCTGAATCCACACCTGCTGGAACATCCATAGGAACGATTCTGGCCTATGATGATGATATTGGAGAGAACACAGAAATGGACTACAGCATTGAAGAGGATGACTCAGACACATTTGACATCATCACTAATAACAAGACCCAAGAAGGGATAGTTATATTAAAGAAGGTAAACATATTAAAACTCATTTGCTTTACAGACACATATAGAGTCAAATCAGAAAGACATAATTATTCTGCAGAGCTAGTTTTTTGCTTCATTAAGTAATTGGAATGAGAACCTTTGATTTATAGCTTTGGAATAAAATAAATTTAGACATGAAAAAGTTTTTAAAGAGCATCTTGAATTATATGTGGAACTTTTTTTGTTGTTGTTGTTATTTTCTTCAGTACTTGGATTGAACCTGGGGCATTCTAGGTCTAAGTAATAGCCCCAGACTTATTTTTAATTATTTATTTTTGAAACAGGGCCTCACTAAGTAGCTGAGGCTGGCCATGAAGTGATACTCCCATTTCAGTCTCCCAAGTACTGGAATTACAAGTGTGTGCCACCACTCCTGGCTGTCTATGTGAAACTGTTTTAAACAGTGAAAATATTTACAAATAAATGACAACTCTACAAAAAGCTCTTAAATACCAGAAAATTAAATCTCAATTCCATAAAATATTTATGCCCATAAAAGTATAATTTTTATTTAAATTAACACATAATTATTTCAAACCACCTTAGAATAGAGATAAATTAACAAAATACAAATACATTTGTAGTGCCTGTAGGATGATGATATCAAAGGATTTCACACACATACGAAGTAAAATCTAACTAAAAGGCAAATGATAGTTCATCAAAGAAAGCATTCTATTTTCTAGGTGATACTAAGGGTTATTAAAGCCATTTCTTCTGTCCATGCTGCACTGTTTTTTTTCTGTAGAAAGTAGATTTTGAACAGCAGAACCACTACCGCATTCGAGCCAAAGTCAGAAACCGCCATGTGGATGAGCAGCTCATGACCTACCATGCCGAGGCCTCCACAACTTCCATTAAGGTCCAAGTGCAGGATGATGATGAGCCTCCTGTCTTCGACCTCCCATATTATATATTCAAAGTCTTTGAAGAAAACCCACGTGGATCACTTGTAGGTACTGTGTCTGCCACAGACCCAGATCAAAATAAATCTCCTATTAGGTAAGTGGAAAAGGCCAACTTTGCACTCATAAATGAGTCAACCCCTACTGGTGTGAAAATAAAGTTCCATGCAAATGTAAACAAGGATACATGTAAGGTATATTTTTCTCTATGTTATGAAATTGTAACAATTTAAACAAATCTAGATAGGGAACTTGAATATTCATTAAGATGCTGTGAAGTTGGGCATGGTAGAACGCACCTATGATCCTAGTACTTGGGAGGCTGAAACAGGAGGACCACAGGCTCCAGGACAGGCTCAGAAACTTAGTGAGACGCTCAACAACTTAGCAAGAACCTGATTCAAAATAAAAGAGAAAATTGGACTGAGGATTTAGTTCAGAGGTAAATGCTTTTGGATTCAGTACCCAGTATGCCTCCCCCAACAAAGATGTAGTAAAATCGGTGATTGAAAACAAGCAGAAAATGATAACTAAGGCTTAAGCAATGGCCTCTATCTTCATCAGGGTTCTAGGAGAGTGAAGGGGAAAAAATCAAAGAACTCCTGTTGATACCAATCCACAGCGGAAGGAAACGCTGCTGATCGATATGTGGCTCACTCGAATCCTATTTCATTGAAATGACAAATGACATTCAAAAATTGAAGAAGCTTTGGTCAGAGTATGAAAGAGTTAGCTTGATATAAGCAAAGTGGATTAGAAATAAAGTCCCATGCTACAATGAAACAAATATTGACTATCCATCAAATAGCCTACTTTTAGTAGGTTATTATGTTGTGATTTCCTTTTTTTCTTCTGAAAGTATGAGCTGCGGTCCAGATGTAAAAAAAAAAAAAAAAAACAGAAATTTTATGTATTTCTTTTTTGCTCCTTTACCTTTTGTACCTTCTCTGCATACCCACACTCCAGAGATTTATGCAGAATTCCATCTGTTCATCTGTTGATTGGGACTAAATATTGCTCTGCTCTTTACAGTTTTTACTGGCACACTGAAGAGGTTCTGCTAAGTTTTGATACATTATTTTTTTATTTTTCTATTATAATCCCTATTTATGAAATGTTGCCTTTCAATATATAGGTATAGCTTTTATTTAGTTGTAATAATTTTAGTAAGTCTTTTGTATATAGCATTATATATTATATCATATATAATTTATATATGCTATACATATAATTTTAAGCCAATGTACTGAATTGGTGTTTTGTGTCTTTTATTTTTTGATGCTGGGGATAAAACTCAGGGCTGTTCTACCTCTTACCTATACCCCCAGCCCTTTTTATTTTGAAACATAGACTTACATGCTACAAAAAAAATTGTCACACCATATTGTTTAGAGAATAAAGATAAAAGAGTCTACTCAAGTTCAATACAAACAGATTTAGAAAATATTGTATTGAACTCAAGTTCAATACAAATATATTTAGAAAATGCTTTTGGATTCGGTACCCAGTATGCTCCCCCCAAAACAAAGATGTAGTAAAATCGGTGATTGAAAACAAGCAGAAAATGATAACTAAAGATTAGCAATGGACTCTATCTGTTTTCTAAATATATATCCTAAATATATTTGATTCCAATTGGGTGAATCTTCTGGCATAGAAACCATAGATATGAAAGGCTGACTGCAAACATACAGGTAGAAGAACTGCACTCAGGTCCTGGTTCAAATACACTTCCTTAATCATATGTGATGAGACTCACAGAACTGGTTGAATCCAGAGATGTTTTAGGGAGAATATTTTGGTTCCAAGAAAGTAAGAAAATATTCAAAACAGGATGGAAGAACGGGGCTTTTTTCAAAGGGCCAAGGAATTATGCTGTAATTAACATCATATGCCCAAAGCTGTGAATATTTTAAATAGCAAATAATAATATTTGGCTTATAAAATGAGTTCTCATTAGAAACGTTTTTCCTGAGTTGATACACACACACACATATATGCATATGTATATATTTATATATGTTAAAGAACATATTTCAAAAAACAAAGAAGTGCTATGATAAATAAATATGAAAGCATAGGTGGATATATATTTTTCTATTTCTGTTTTAGTTTTTTAGTGGGATCCAGATTACTTTACTGTGGCGTCGGCTCTTGCAATTTCTAACATACTTATTAAACTACAAAAAAACTGTGACTTCTTTTCAAGCTTTTAGCGGACTTTAGTTGAAATAGTGTTGGATAGAAACATGATTAGATGTTTAATACAAAATAACATCTGTTAAAATACTCTTTAATTTTGCCAACAATTACATTCAGTGGGAAATATGACCACTTGTGGATACTTAAGTAAAAAGCTTCTGAATGTTTAAAATGGTATGCATTCAAAACCCAACTCCTGTAAAGCTTCATTCTCACTAATTTCTATTTTAATCTTCTCTTGAACATCATGCTACAACCTTGTACACTTTTAGAAACTTGGCAGTTCATGATTAAAATTCTCCATTGTGCTACAAGATTATGACCAAGCTCATTGATGTCTCATAAAAATCTTTAGCAATATATGTGCAACGTGAAACCATCATTGAATCCCAGCTGTTACTATATTTAAATTTTTATTATTAATAATACGTGAGCTTATGAAACATGCTAAGTTTGTCAAAGGCTTCTTTAATTGTCAATTTGAGATCATTGTTTAAACTTTTGCACATGAGATTTTGTAACCTGGCATTCATCCATGCTTTATGTATAGTATAGCCCTAAATCAAAGGATAGTGTGTCATTTTAGTATCTGAAATACAACATCATTTCTGAAAAAAGTAAAGTTCTATCTATTACATAAAGAAACTTTACTTTTATCAAATACTATAAAATTATTTTGATTAAATAAACACAGACATTTCTATATGCCTGCAGTCAAGTAATTATAATATAATATGTAGATTAGCAAGTAAGCCATCTGTTATAGGAAAGAGACTGGTAGCAGTATAGGCTGAGAATACGTTTTCTTTGCTTCAAAGAAAAACAGAAAGAATGACAACTTTTTTTTATATGGTACTAAGGATTACATGTAGGGGCATTCTGCCTCTGAGCCATACCCTCAACCCTATTTTATATTTTTAGCTTTGAAACAGGGTCTCAGTAAGTTGCAGGAGGCCTCGCTAAGTTGTTGAGATTGGCTTCTGAACTTGGAATCTTCCTGTTTCAGCCTCCCACGTACTAAGATTACAGGTATGCACTACCAAGCCCAGTTAGCTAATGAAACAATAAATCATGTTTACAACTTTTTTGTGTATAGTGCTGGGGACTGGATGCAGGGGTCACCTACAACCAAACTACACCCCCAGCCCTATTTTATTTATTTGAAAAAAGGATCTTAACAATTTGCTCCTGTGAATAACCTCCCATCTCAACCTTCCAAGTTCTGGTGTTACAGGCTTGCACCAGCACACCAGGCTTACCTTTTCTTTTTAACCAAATTATTACTCTAACAATTGTCATTTGGGCAGGAGAATAAGTCACAAGTGTTTAAATTTAGCACATTAATTTTAAAGCCATGAGTCTCTACTTGCCCCTGCTCTTCTGAGTTGAATTGTAAATATATGAATGCTCCACTTTAAAAACTGTTTAGCATTGCAGTAACTATGAAGAGCATGCATTGAATAATGTCTTATTATTAAAACACAGTGTGATATATCATTGCTATATGGAGAATACAATAACATTAAGGAATACTTTCTTCTCATGCAGATATTCTATTACCAGAAGCCAAGAGTTTAATATTGATGACAACGGCACAATTTTTGCCATCAATACCCTTGACCGGGAAACAAGTGCTTGGTACAATTTGAGTGTCACAGCCACAGAAATAAGTAAGTACTCACCGGGGAACCACGCAGTTGATCAGTACATTTTTTTTTTTACATTCATCACATAATTTGTAAACGTGGAGATGTGGTATTTTTAAATATTGTTTGGGATTTACAGTTAAATAAAACTTCGCATGTAACTTCATAACCATGTGTATTTTATTTGATTATAAATGAGTGCGATCTCACTCCTAGAGATTTCTTATAAACTTACCACTGCTGAGCGGTGAATATCAAAGGTTTCAGAATAGACTTTGCAAGTTTGGGATACCCTGTCTTAAAATAAAAATGGGCTGGGGTGGTTCAAATCCAGTTTGAACTCCCCCCCACACACACACACAGAGTAAACACAGAAAAAGACAAAATATAAAACAAACTGCACCAGAAAATATTTAATCTATTAATTATGAAGTTATATATCCTTATAATCATTTTATAATTATCACTAATAAATTTTATATTGAATAACAATGAAACCAAGCTTTATAATAATTTATTTCTCTCTCTCTCTCTCTCTCTCTCTCTCTCTCTCTCTCTCTCTCTCTCTCTCTCTCTGTGTGTGTGTGTGTGTGTGTAATACTACTGAGACTTAGACAGGAGCACTCAACCTCTGAGCCACACTCCTGGCCTTATTTTAAAATAGAGTTTCCCCTAAGTTTCTGAGAGCCTCTCTAATTTACTGAGGCTGCTGCATACCCAAGATCCTGGTCTCAACTTTTCAGAGTACTAAGATTACAGGCATGTGCTACCACACCCAACTTGTTTTCCAGAGTTTTTGAACATGTATTTTTTGTGGATTTCTTTTTAAATGATGACTTTAGAGATATTATAAAGTCTTGTGTACTTTCCTACAAATATATTCATCTGAAAAAAATTATGGGTGAAAAGAAGCTGCAGTATTTATTACATAGGAATTGTTCCCTAAAATTTCAATTTAAGGTATTGATGAATTTTAAATATTGTATTACTATTACACAATTACTGAGTGAAAAATCAGTGTTAAGTTTAAAGCAATCTAAATTAGTTCAATTTAATCAGAATCAGGTTAAACCATCAATTTGTAAATGACTGTTCTTGAAACCAAACACATAATGCCTCGTCCTTATTCTATTTTTATGATAAAATATTAGAGCTAATATTGAATGTTAGCAATAAACTAATGGTTAACTGCATAAAATTTATGTGCTGAAAATAAATCACATTTTAACATCATTGTGCTATTCAATAAGAATAATACAAATATAATTTATTGTATATTAGTAATGTAATAATTATTTTTCAAATTATAGTCACAACTTAGCCAGGCGTGGTAACACTCTTGTAATCCCAGTACTTGGGATGCTGAGACAGGAGGATTCAGGTTTGTGTTCAGCCTCAGTTACTTAGTGATGCCCTCTGCAACTTAGTGAGACCCTGTTTCTAGAATAAAAAATAAAAAAAATCAGGCTGGAAGTGTAGCTTGAAGGTAGAATGCTCCTGGGCTAAATTCCCAGAAAAACAAAAACAAATTACAGTTTATTTAGCTGTTCTGATAGTTGAACATTTTTTTTTCTTTTTTTTTTTTTTTTTTAGTACTGGGTATTGAACCTCCCAGCTACACCTCTATTTCTATTTGTTGCTGTTTTGCTTTATTTTAAAATGGGGTCTCACTAGTTTGCTGAGTCTTGCTACATTGCTGAGACTGTTCCAAACCTGTAATCATTTTATCTCAGCTTCCCAAATACTGGGATTACTGTGTGGGCCACCATGCCTGGCCGATAGTCAAATAATAATCTACATTCACCAGTTGTCATCTTTTTGGTTTTTTTCAGAGATAAGAAGATGATTCTATTTTTCAAGATATAAAATTAGATGAAATCATACCAATTAACCACTTGAATATTATCTTCAAAATGATGAATCATTCAATTATTCGATCAATCATATTCTCTAGACCATAAAAGAATAGTCATAACTGATATAGCAAATTGTCACCATCATCAGCATGCATTAATCAGTGAATTTATCCTCATACAGTAAAGGATTACAGATATGAACATGAGATGTTCTAGAATGAATCCTTTCAGAACTGACTTAGCATAGAATTTTAAGAATCTTCATGTTCTTAGCTTTTTGAGGGCTAGAC
This sequence comes from Muscardinus avellanarius, assembly GCF_963383645.1. Taxonomy (NCBI): domain Eukaryota; kingdom Metazoa; phylum Chordata; class Mammalia; order Rodentia; family Gliridae; genus Muscardinus; species Muscardinus avellanarius. Next base: position 10,259,566 of record NC_137803.1, read on the forward strand.
ACATTTATTTATTTTATTCCTCACTGTGCTGGAGAGTTAGGGGTGACATGGTAGAGAGGAAAGCAGGTCTTACAGATCTCTGCAGGATGCTGAATAGCTGTGGAGACACGATAGGAGGATTTGGGTCTGGATTGTGAATGTCTACATGTAGACATTGTGGACTTGGGTGTGGATTGTCATGTATGACTACAGTGCACCGATAAAAATTAAAAGTAAATAAATAAACTATTTTGAGAAAAAAGAAAAAACACTATTGTGTAAAAGAATCCAAATCGATCAAGGGAAGACTGCACATCTTTGAAAAATGAATTGTTCTCTAAAGTAGCTTTTTTCTGTTGAAAATTCTAACTAAACAATAAAGGATAAAGATCAAGTGTTGCAGTGGAATAAATGTCTGCTGCAAGAGAAGGAATGTCAAGGCTTCTCCTGTCAGAAAACACATGTTTATTCTGAGAGCAAGAAGCACTTATGCATAGCATATTTATTGCTGAGACATAATTTATAATGTCACTCTTTTTTTTTTTCAATACTGAGGATTGAACCCAGGGACATTGTATCACCAAGCTACACTCCTAACCCTATTTTTAAAATCTATCTTTTAAAACAGAGTCTCACTGAGTTGCAAAAGGCCTAAGTAGCTGAGGCTGTCCACGACCCACAAACCTCCTGTCTCAGCCTCCCAAATTCTGAGATTACAAGTGTATGCCACCATACCCAGGTCTTTATAATGTTACTTTTTAAAACACGATTGTAAGCCAGGCATTGTGGTGCACGCTTGTAATCCCCGCACTTGGAAGGTGGAGACAGGAGGATCTGGCAGGTTTGAAGCCAGCCTCGCTGGCTTAAGAGACCCTGTTTCCAAATTAAAATATATATATAAAATAGGTCTGGGAGTGTAGCCCAGAGGTAGAAGTGCTTCCAGGAACCCCAGTACCACCAAAAATACCCCACTATTGTGTACCCCATTAAGATGTATAACAACAGTGCACCAATAAAAATTTTAAATATAAATAAAATTATTTTGAGAAAAAAAAACTATTGTGAAAAAGAACCCAAATCAGGTCAAGGGAAGACTGGACATCTTTGAAAAATGAAATGCTCACTAAAGTAGCCTTTTTCTATTGAAATGTCATAATTTACTGAATTTATAGAAATAACTCTCCACTTTAAGTTGATTTTTATAGATTTGGGATTTTTTTTTTAGAAAATGTATTCTTTTCTTTCTTACATTAGATGCACCAAAATGTATTATAAGAAGGCAGAACCTTAAAAATTTATAGCTTGCATTTTTATATCCAACATGCTTTAATCTTTTATGAATGAAAAGGGAAAAAAAAAGAATGAATGATGAATGGCAAAGGATTGCCTGACAATATCATTGTATCCTGTCCCAGTACCTAGATAATTATTTTTTAAATCAGAGGAATGTCATCTTATGACAGAAGACCTCTAGAGGAAAATGCTTTCATTTTCGTGATTTGAGGCAGGGAAATTAAATGTTAGCATGGCGCAGTACAACAAACGCAATAGCACAAATCTTCAAGTTTTATGATACGTACCGCCCTGGAAGATGGCTAATTTAACATTTATATCTACTTACAAATATACTCAAAGTGCAGGATTGAATCAATGTTATAATTATTTCACTCTCTGTCCTGTACAAGGGAAATTTGCAAGTGTTTCATGGTCAGCACTGCCCAGTGCAGATGATCAGACGAGAATTCAGCTTTTAAGTTGTCCTGGTGCCCTCCAGCCCGAGCAAGATCTTCTTTTGTGTTAAGAAAAACATAATGTATGTGTGTGCACATGTGTGTAAACAGATTCTACTCAGTTAGTGAAACTGGAGAAATTCATTGTTTAAAGTATTACTTATTCCATGAACTTATACAAATGACTATAACTATTATAATGGGCTATATGTTGAATAAAATAACCAAACATCAATGACAGCAAATCCTGACTATCATTTAAAAGTTATCAGGAAAAATAACCTGGTCTTTTCACTTTTTGCTTCCATATATTTATATTTATTTATAGATAAAGCATTATAGTTTTAATCTATATGCCTTGCTTTTCTTTTTTTGGGGGGGTTGGTTTATTTATTTATTTATTTATTTATTTATTTATTTATTTTGGTGGTACTGGGGTTCCTGGAAGCCCTTCAACCTCCGGGCTACACTCCCAGACCTGTTTTATACGTTTTTACTTGGAAACAGGGTCTCTTCAGCCACCACAGCTAGCTTCGAACCTGTGTGATCCTCCTGTCTCCGCCTCCCAAGCGCGAGGATTACAAGTGTGCACTACCACGCCCTGCTGGTAGGGTGATTTTTAAAGCAGGGTCTAGCTAGGTAGTTGGGTTTTTTTTTTGTTTGTTTGGTTTTTTTTCTATCTAAGTAGCTGAGACTGGTCTTTAAACCTGTGATCCTCCTGTCTCCGACTCCCAAGTATTGGGATTATAGGAGTGTACCACCATGCCTGGCTTTTTTTGTAAAAAAAAAAAAAAAAAAAAAAAAAAAAAAAAAAAAAAAAAAATCTAAAACTAGTTTACCAGGTGGCTAAAAGCATTGGTGCATGCTGAGGAATTGCATTTTATTAAAATACCTTATTTTATTGCATATCTTAAAAGTGAATAAATTTCCATTTTTAGTTAACATCATTGCATTCAATGATTTTTTTTTTAATTCACAATAAGGCTGGAGGTGGTGGCACACGCTTGTAATCCCCACGCTTGGGAGGCAGAGACAGGATTGCGCAGATTCGAAGCCAGCAGTGCTGGCTTAAGAGACCCTGTTTCCAAAAATAAAATAGGTCTGGGAGTGTATCCAGGAGGTAGAAGGGCTTCTAGGAACCCCAGTACCACCAAATAAATAAATAAATAAATAAATAAATAAATAAATAAAATTCACATTAAAATTTAAGGCAAATGTTATCTTTATTTCACAGAAAATAAACCCATTATCTCTGAAATTACTTTCCAAACTCTGATGAATAGAGGGATCCGTCATAAATAGCTCTGATTCCAAAGTGTATTGTCCTATTTGTAAGCTACATTGCCCCTTTTTATGCGAAAAAATGAAAAATAGTAATTGATTGTACCCAATTTTTCTGAATTAGATATACAAACTACAATCTTCAGCAAGGTTTTATTTTTCAGTTTTCATCCTTAAAAGAAAATGGTGTTTAAGTGCAATGTTATTTCAATGAATAACTTAAATGCTTTAATACTACTAATAATAAGCCATCTGACCCGTGAAAAACAGAACATCATATAAATTATTTAAAAAAAAAACACTTGCTGTGTGTGTTAACTACTATGAAAAGCTTGCAACATAGCAATTAAGTCCATTTCAGGAAATGGATGGTCTATGGTAACATTTGTTTTTCCAGAAAACAAATTTCATTGTGCTTAGTCTCTTTTTTGGGAAAACTTCCCAAATTAACCACCAAGCCATTTATCAGCATGCTGATTAAGTAAATAAAATACTTCCTTACAGCAAGGCTGTGAAGATAAATGTACATACATGCTATGGAATTATGCAAAAGGTCTAATTTGAACTTTAAACATTTTCTCAGAAAAAAAAAAGATAATGAACATCCCATTTATTTTTCTTTAGTTTATTTACACCTGGAATATACTTTCAAGTTATTTACTTAAGCAATAAGATCTTTTTTGATACATTCTGTGCTTCAACCATAACATATAGGAACCTTTATTTCCTAGTAATTACATCTTTTTTAAAAAACATATTGTTGCATTATAGTCATACATTTTAATGTGGCACAAGAGGGCATGGGCATACGTGCACACCTCACTCACTTATGCCTTTCCCACTTCACATCCCATTCTATTTCCTCTTTCTTCTTCTCATGTTTAGCTTACTGATTAACTTTGATATATTTGTGAATGTACATCATGTACATTAGGGAATTTTCCTCCTTCACCTTCAGTTAGGTCACCTTATTTGATCATCTATGGTTTCTTCTTTGTCTAAAGTTTCTCCTTGTGACCCCTTTTCTTTCTAACTTCCACAAATTGGGGAGAGCATTGGATTTTTTTTTTTTTTTTACTTTTTGTGACTGACTAATCTCACTTAGCACAATGTTCTACAGTTCCATCTATTTCCCCCCAAATGACATGTTTGTTCTTCTTTATGAGTGAGTAAAATTCCATTGTGTACATATCTCATAAGTTTTGGACATTCTGCCTGCTTCCAGAGTTGGCAATTGTCAACTGTACTGCTATGAACATAGATTCACATGTATACATTAGTTTAGTAGCTTGGTTTCCATTCTTCTGAGTGGATACCCGGAAGTGGTATTGCTGGATCATATGGTAGATTTCTTCCCATTCTTCTGAGTATCCTTTATAGTGTTTTCCAAAGTGGTTGCACTAATTTTCAATCCCACCAACAATGTGTTAGTATTCCTACTTTTCCACATCCTCATGAGCATTTGTTGTTGCTTTGTGTTTTGAATGATTGACATTCTAGTAGGAATTAAGTGAAATCTCAGGCTAGTTTTAATTTGGATTTTTCTCATTGCTAATGATATTGAACATTTTTTCATACCTTTGTTGGCCATTTGAATTTTTCTTTGCGAAGTGTCTATTTAGTTCTTTTGTCTATTTTTTATTGGGAAATTTGTTTTCTTAGTAGTGAGTTTCTTGAGTTCTCTGTATATTCTAGATATTAATCCTCTGTCAGAAGAATATTTGGCAAAATGTTCTAGTTTTCTACCATTCTTTTGGTTCTCCACTGAGGTTCTTGATAGTTTCCTTTGCTGAACAGAAGCTCTTCAGCTCAATGCAATTCTACGTATTGATCTTCCTTTTCATTTCTTCTGCCTTTAGGGTCTTGTTGAGAAAGTTTTTACTTGTGCTTATGAGTTGAAATGTTGGACTTATGCCTCCTACAAGAAGCTATAAGCCTCTGGTTTGATTTCCAAGTCTTTGATCCATCTTGAACTGACTCTTGTGCAGAGTGAGAAAGTAGGGTTTATTTTCATTTTTCTGCATATGCTTAACCAGTTTTGCCAACACCATTTGTTGAAGAGGCTATTTTTTATCCATTGTACATTTTAGTCTCCTTTGTTAAAGATCATTTGGCTGTAAGTGTATGTAATTATTTCTGTAATTACATCTTAAGATCTTTAAAAAATTAATTTTTAATTTATATTTTATAAATGTAACACAATAAATAACAGTATCAAAATGATAATTTCTAGTGTTCTTTTTTATGTACTAAGTGCAATGAAGTAAGTGCAGATGTGTTTGTGTAACTTTGCAAATAATTATTTTTAATTAATTGAAAAATCACAATTTCCAACATAACTGCGATTTCATTTGTTGGAGATAAAAATGACAGAAGCCTTAAACCCAAATGTGATACACAACATAGAAATTCCACTAAAAATTTGGCAAGGCAGAAAAACAATAGCAGCAATAACAAAAGGGCTCGCTGTTTTATAGAGCAAAGCTGATACAATCCATTACTTACCTGGGCAAAAGAGAGACAGTACCTAGACTTCAAGAAAGACATCTTAGCAATACTTGTCAGTGAGCTCAACTGAAATTCACTGTGTACTTGGAGTGACCACACCAATTTGATGGTTGGTTTATCTAAATGTTTCAGCCTTTTGGAAAGAGGTAGTTTCGTGGGACAGAACAAGGCCTTTGTTGAAATTAGTCTTCTATATTTCCACAGAAGCCAAGATATAGGGGTGCTATATTTCTGGATGATTAAATTTTAAGTGATATACTCCAGTAATTGAGAAATACAGTCTTGAATTGTAAAGATATCAAGAAGCATATTTAGAACTGGAAAATTTATTTCAACTTTCAAGAGATAAAAATTTTGCAATTATAAGCATCCTAATGTAAATACTCCAAGAAGGAGTCAAAGTCTGTTGCCTCTTTTTTAAGCTACAGTATTGTGTCTCTTACTTCTAATTTGTATTGTCCTTTACAAATTACAATTACAAATGCGGTGCATTTCCACTAGCAAAGTAACTCATTCCATTTATACAAACAACAGATCTACCAGGATACAGCTGATGGTGTGTAAAGGTAGTTTTGATCACCATAGGGAGTGGGGGTATATTATTGGCATTTAGTGAACAGGGTCAGGGATGGAGCTAAGCATTTTACCATTTGCAGGATAATTCCCTACAATAAAGAATTGTACAGTCCTAAGTCCCAATGATAATGATAAAGTTGGAAACTCTTTTAGACTATCGTTCACATTTTCTCTTCTGTAATTTTCTAGTCTGTATACTTTCTTTTTTAAATTGGTGCATTATAGTTATACATCATAATAAGATACGAGATGGTAGGGGCATACATGCATGCCTCTCTCATTTAGCCCTTCCCCAATTCCTATCACATTTCCTCCTCCCTCCCTACTTCTCATGTTTGGCTTAGAGATTGACTTTGATATGTTTATGAATGTAGTGAGTAAATTTTCTAAAATGTCTTTTTTACATTAACTTGAGGATTTAAAATTAGAACTATTAATATCATATATTGGGATGCAAACATATTTCCAGGTTGTTATTTTGGCTTTTTACATTAGTTTTTCAAATAAAAGTATTCTATATACATACTCATAGCTTTTTTTTTGTATTATGATTCTGTATTCATTGTATCAATTAAAATTCTTCCCACCTAACTATATAAAATTTTACCAATATTTTATCATAATCACTTTATTTCAAATATATTATATTTTTCATATTCATTATTGGTTTTAAGAGCTACACCTGTATTTCAGTGTAGCTCTTAAGTCAGTGGTTTGAAACACCGATTGTTATCATCTTAAACAGCCATTTACATTTCAGCTTTGACCTTGGGCAATATTGAAAACTAGATGGTTTTCAATGCTTTTTTCTGTAATGTTTGGAAGGGTATTAATATCTGGATATATTAGAATTAAATTAGTTAATACAAAAGCTCCCAGTAGTCTTTTTTTTTTAACTTCAAGAAACTGTCTTTGTACTTCTTATTATCCTAACTTTTCTTATCGCACACTATATCCCATGTCAATAAAAAGGCAATAAACATCATTCCAATTGATGTGTTGAACGCATATTTTTCCCTAGGTTATGTTTTTGATAAATATGTGAATCATATAGTTTGTCCCCAGCTTCCCTCAAGTTGAGAAAACAGATAAAGGTATTGATATATCTTATATAACCTCAAGTGGAAGTTTCTCATTATTTTTAGGATAGTATTAAAATTATCTTATTATTCTAAATTGTACAATTTTCAGATAATGTTCGGCAGATCTCTTCAGTTCCTGCATATGTACAAGTTCTTAATATTAACGATCACGCTCCTGAGTTCTCTGAATACTATGAGACTTACGTTTGTGAAAATACAGAATCTGGTCAGGTAAGAAATCAAAATAAATGACCAAACTCTGAGAAATGTATGATTGTTTTATATGTTACATGTTATATATTTGTAGAATATATTATAAAATATAATTTTCATTTTTCATGTGTATCTGTACTATGATAGTTCTGTTATATTCCATGAATTATAGTATCCTATAACTCACATATTAGATGTGAATTAATATGTAACATGGCACATATATTTTGTTATATAGTCATCTCATTTTGAAATATATGCAGTGGCCCAGCATGGTGATTCATGCCTGTAGTCCTAGTACTTGGGAGACAGAGACAGGATTATTGAATATTGAAGCTCTGAGACCAGCTTCAGCAACTCAGTGAGACCCTGTTTTAAAAAACAAAAAAGGATGGGGTGTAGTTTGGAGGTTAAATTCTCCTGGATCCAATTCCCAGTACCAAAACTCCAAAAAGTTAAAAAAAGATATTTATCTATGTTAAATATATGATTTGATAAAATCCACCTTTGGGAATCTTCTTCTAAACTCTCATGATCTGAAATTTTACTTTAATGGTAAATTTTATCAGTATCCTAAGTCTACAATGTTAGTTTCTACTTTTAGTATTCATCTTCTAACCCGATCTAATGTTTTGGCACTGGCGATTGGACCCAGAGACATTATACTTTTACACACATCCTCCATCCCTATTTTATATTTTATTTTGAAATAGAGTTCTACTCAATTGTTAAGGTTGGCCTCAAACTTGTGATTCTCCTGCCTCAGCCTACCAAATACTCTGGTTATAGTTGTGTTATGTTTAGTTATAACATATAACCAAAATGAAACTGCTCAGGAGTGAATAAAATGTGTTTCTGATTTAATGGCATAGAGTTATCCTGTGCCCTGCTAAAATTTAACTGTAAAGGTATATGAAAAACTCTGTGAAATAATATACTTTCAATAATTTACAGATATGTACACTATATTTTTAAAAGTTTTAGAAAAAAGTCTAAGGAAGGTTTTCTACATCATATAATTTATAATCTATTGAGCCAGTATTATAAATTGTATTTATTTACAAGAATGGTGCTAATTTTAACTAGGGATGTGATGTTAATCATAGATTAACTATTCCTAGATTATTTGCATAATTGATAAAGAAATGTAAAAATCATATTTTCCTCTACCCAAAAGCAGAATAATTATGTTCATAATTTTAAGGTCAAAACTCAATTCAGTTCAACTGATCCTCACCTCTTTTCTGGGAAATGCATTTTCAAACTCAGAATGTCACATTGATCAGCCCTAGTTTATAAGCAATTTATTTTAAGAAAGAAAGACAGACATCATCAAATAATTCATTTTTGCCAACCATGGTGGTGCATGCGTATAATACTAAAACTTATGAGGCTGAGACAGGAGGATGACAGGTTTGAGACCCTGTTCCAACAAAATATAAAAAGAGAAGAGCAAGGGAATGGGATGGGAATTGGGAAAGGGCTAAATGAGTGATGTGTGCCTGTGTGCCTCTACCATCTTGTACCCCATAAAGATCTATGACTACAATACACCAATAACATTTTTTAAATGGGTAGAAGATATAGCCTGAAGGTTGTACCCACCCTGGGTTCAATCCCTAATACTCCCCCTAAATAAAAATAATACTTTTTGGGAACTGGTGATGTCGTTATGAAAATTAAGAAATTTGTCTCAGTCCTATAAGTATCAGAAAAAAAAATTATACAGGACAACCTGTAATGTCCCTTCACTCAAATCCAAGGGAAAACAAAAAGTATCCTCTTTCCCTACTACATACTCTACTATTCATGAACTGAAATCAGCGGACCCATTGAGCACTATCTATTATATACCATATCATAAATGCTTTCTTCTGTATATACTGAGATGCCTTATTGTAACAATCTTGACATTAAGGCCATGATATCTAGAAAAATGTCATTTCTCTGCCACATATTTTTTTCAGATATGAATTGTAGAATCAGACTGACTTGAGTTCAAATTTGTATTTGACATTTTCTGGACAGGTTTCTCTCAGATACAATTAAAACCAATAGCTAAATATCAAGATTTACTTCTAAATGATTCTCTATAGACTGTCAAAGATGCCATTAGTCTTTTTCCCATTTCTGAAGCTGAAATAATAAATGAATGTTTATTTTCTACATAGTGCATTGGGATTGACATTTTTAGTTTTCATCAAGTCCGGGAGCCATATTGTATTACATAGTCATTACACATATAACAAAGTTTTAGTAAAGTGCCACAAATATGATATGAACCCATGAAGGCTAAGTGTGTAGAAGACTATACCATCTTGATTGTTTGAATATTGAAATCACCTAATGATGCATTTCTCATAATGTATCCCATCATTAAGCAATGTATGACTACATATTACATTAAATATACAATCGTTACTAATATTAATATTCATGGGGAGTGAGAATTTTTAATAAATTGACTTGAAGGAAACACATTTGATATTTTATTTGTGAATATAGTGATTCTGAAAAAACGTATGTAAAGCATGCAGAATATATAACCTAGAGATTATTTTTCTTGATTTATGAATAATAACCCAAAGAAGGATTATTTACGAAGGCTATTTACCTAGTAAAGTATCTCAAACCCAATAAGAATAAAAGTTCATTTTCAAATTGACTTTTAAAGTAATAGAGCTACCAGACTAATGAGTCTTGAAGTAACACAATTCAAGGCAATTAAATTTTATAACAGCCAATAAATCACCCTTAAAATCAATCTTCCTCTTTTGCCTTTATGTTAACATTAAGATTATCAGATTTTTAAAATGTGTATTCACAAGGAAGGCACAATTATTAGAATTTGCTTTTTAAAGTTTGTAATATTCCTGTGTGCCCAAGTTCTGTTCATGACATTCATTTCTTTCTAAAAATGTTGGAATTCACTGTGAGGTGTCTGCGTAGACTTGGTATTAGAACAGAGATCACTCTCAATGGATAGTGAAAATGTCAGTGAAATCAAGTTACTGTTTTACACAGTGTTTAAGGGTATCTATAGTTAATAAGTAGAATGTTAAGAGCTCCACTATAAATATTATTGAAGTTGGTTCTGTTGTCCAGTTTGAACGATGAAATATTAACTATATACTACAGGCTACATGAGACGTAGCCCTTGTATTAGGTGAATAAAACAGTTGAGAGAGTCTACAGAATATTTTTTGTAATTTCCCATTAACCTATAAACATTTCATTACAAAGTTAAGAAAAAGCATTAGGCAAGAATAAAATATAAAAAATAAAAAATGGTATATAAAATAAGAGTTTTAGAAAAGTATTTATTAATATTACTTAGGATGCTTCAAAAAAGAGCCCCTAAGGTTTTAGGTTTTAATTTCTTCAAAATTAAATTATTTCAAAATGATGTTAAAACTTCTCTCATAATATATAAATGTTCCAAAAGTATTGTGAGGAAAGTTTTCCCAAGTTACTTGATTAACTTCACTTATAGCAAAAGAAAATAAACTATACAAGTAGACATCAAATCCATTAATTCTAACACAGAGAGTACTACAAATATGTCTTTAAATAATATATTAATTAATATTAAGAACAATTTATGAAAGATAAAAGGGTGATGTTTAATAAGAAGGTTTTAGGAAAATAACCAAATTTAGTATATCAACATTTAAAAGGAATAAATGATATAACCTTTCCATTTGATAAAAATAAACCTTAATTGTAGGTACACAACAGTTTCTAGGTCAGTTGTCAAAAATTTGCACATTCATTAAGGACACACCTATGGGTTGTGAAAGATGAATATTCTGCTTGTTTTTATATGAAGATAATCTGGGAATGACATTTTACTAAGTGGACCGACATGTGCCTTTCTTCTATAAAAAATACCTAGTTCAAAGTGATTAATAGCAGGAAAATGATTACCTTTTGTCCCATGACAATTTCTACTGTTTGACGTTCCATAAACTAATTAAGTAGAAGCATAAAACTGCCAATATTTGGCCATTTTTGACCTACAAACACTAATTTCATATATTTTGACCTATCATATATCTGCCTTTATAGTTTTCACATGATATTCTAGGTTTGGGTTGCACTTTCTCCAGTAATTCATACTTTTATTCAAGAATTTGCTCATTTCTTAATACTCTCAGACTTAAATTACCTTCCTATCTCTTATGAAAATTCATATTATTTCCTTCTTTTTTATTTTTTATTTTCCCAGTACTGGGGATGGAACCCAGGGGCATTCAACCTCTAAACTACAACTCCAGCTCTACTTTTTAGTCTTTATTTTGAAACAGGGTCTTACTATGTTTTGGAGGGCCTCACTAAGTAGCTGAGGCTCGCTGTGAACCTGCAATCCTTCTGTTTCAGCCTCCCAAATATTAGAATTACAAGCCAAGCTTATTTTCCTCTTTTTAAACCTGTATTGTCATGGTACTCCTTTATCTGCATGTCTCTGTCTTCGATAAGAAATATTTCTATTGAAGCAGGGCACGGTGGCACACACTTGTAATCCTACCATTTGGGAGTCTGTAAACTGAGAATTTGAGTTCATGAACAGCCTCAGCTACTTAGTGAGGCACTCTGCAACTTAGTGAGACCCTTTTTCAAAATAAAGAATAAAAAAATATGGAAAATTTCTTGGTCCATCCCCAGTGCTGCAAAAAAAAAAAATTCTATTGGGTTTGTTTGGTCAATTCTTGTCAGCTGTGTCTGCATGAGCACCTGCAAAGATGAAAGCAGGTGAGGGTGGTGTCCCTTCAGACCCCAGGTGGTCACATGTCTCATGCCACTGCAATATCATTGAACTCTACTTCAGACCCTGCCAGTTACTTACTTTAAGTTCTTATAAAATGGAGAAAACAGCAGGATTTATTGTAAAGGATTACTGTGAAGATTAGGTAAAACAATAAACAGAACTGAACATTGTCAACAGATGCATTGCTATATAAAAGACAGTTTTATATTATCTAGACTGACTCAATCTATTTTCAATATAGAATTCAAGGTACTATAAATATAAAACTGAATGCATTGTGTCATTTTTTGTAGAAACTCTACCCAGCATGCCAAGAGAAAAAATAATAATATGAATCATCAAAAGTTTTCATAAATTCTATTTATTGTATTTTCCTATATCCCCAGTCACTCAAATGATGTCTTTTTTGTTGTTATTGGTGTTGTTATTATTGGTGGTGTTGTTTTGGTATAAGAGATTAAACCCAAGGGCAATCTATCTCTAAGATACATTCCAGCTTTACTTTATTTTTATTTTAAAGCAGGGTCCCCATAAAGTATGAGGCTGGGCTTGAACCTGCAATTCTGCTGTTTTAGTCTCTCAAATACTAAGATTATAGGCATGTCCCAGTGCACTAGGCTAGATTATGGATGTTTGTTGTGTACGGTCTTACCTTTTCAATTTATCTTTTCTCCTCTCCTATATTTAGAAGGTAGCAATAGGTTTCAGGTAAGTAGATATAAGTAAACAGTATTGACATCAAATCAATATAACATATCATATCAGGTTTTTTTAAATAATTTTATTTTTGGTGCATAAAATAAAAAAAATAAAAGTAAAAATAACATTATAGCATAATCAAGTAGGTTTCTGCTGCCCTGTGAATTTTCTTGAATTAAAATTGTGAATCAGAGAGCCAAAAAAATGAATAAATAAGTCATCCAAGAGATAAATAATTTTACTTGAAAAGTAAAATAGCATCCTTTTCATTGTCATAATGAAAGAAAAAATGAGTATTCCCAAAAAAGATAATAAGCATTTTAATATTTTTGTATAGAAATATATTTGTCTTAATGAAACGTGTGCATGTTCAAGGTTAATCCAGTAGAATTAGTGACACCTCACACGGACTGATTGCATTAGGTTAGTGGTTTCTGATTTCTTAAAGCATCAGAATCCAATAAAGCATGTCTTCCAAAAAGCCCAAATTACAAATCAAGTTAAAGAGTAGGTACTTTTCTTGTAGAGGAGGCAGTGTTGAAGCTCTCCTCACTAATTTTATTTCTACTCTATATGAGCCAGGTCAATTAATATTAAATATCACAAATATAGAGAGAATGTACAAAATATCTATTGTCTTCTTAAGACTTCACACACAAAATAGGCTTTCAGTTTTTAGTTAAAAGCTTACTTTTAATTTAGGGGATCAGGCAGTAAGATAAATTTGTCCCTGTTTAGAAATAAAGAGCATAGGCCGGGCGTGGTGGTACACACTTGTAATCCCCGCACTTGGGAGGCAGAAACAGGAGGATCGCTCAGGTTCGAAGCCAGCCTCCCTGGCTTAAGAGACCCTGTTTCCGAATAAAAAATATAAAATAGGTCTGGGAGTGTGGCCAGGAGGTAGAAGGGTTCCATACCCAGTACCATCAAAAAATAAAAAATAAGAAAAATAAAGAACATATGCCAACAAGATAAAAATTTGCAATTTGTTATCAATTTTACTTCAAGAGTTATATATACAGCAAAGTTACTGATAATAATGATATCATCCTGTTCAGTTATCAACATGAGAATTGCTTTCACCATGAGGAAAAGATATTATACATGTGATTATTATACAACAAGCTCTTTGACAAGCTAAGATATATGATCCTAAAAAAGAATCCTAGAAGTTAAATGCACTTGTCAGGTTTTAAAACTTAGAAACTTAGGTACAGAATGTTAGCCTTCTAGGCCCTGTCCTCAACAAATCGATACAAAATCATGTATTCTGGAATTAAAACATTACCAATATTATACAATTCATAATCATCATTATTTTACAATTCATCATCATAATGATGATGATAATATCGTCATCATCATCATCATCATTATCATCATATCAACATCATCACCATCATCATCATCATCATCTGTACTTGATACCAGGGATAGAACCCCAGGGTGTTCTATTCCTGAGCTACCTTCCTGGCCCTATTTTTATCATTTATTTGAACCAGGGTCTCACTAAATTGTGGCGGGCCTCACTATGCAGCTGAGGCTGGCCAAGAACTGCAATCCTCCTGTCTCAACCTCCTAAGTACTGTGATTACAAGTGTGTGCCATCATGCCCAGCTCTCAGTTTATTAAGCATGGATTAGATGGATTTTTTTCTATTTATTCATTTATTCAATATGAAAATATCAGAATTTAGACAGAAATATGTTATAAGGAAAATATAAATCAATGTGGAGAAATGTACACATTGTATTAGTTTCATAATGTTCTTTATGCCTAGGGAAAGATATCTTTTTACAAGTGTAATTGAAAATTTGAATGTGTCATCTTGCAACTGAAGATAGTTTTGTTTGACATTGTTAAGGAGGCTTTTATTCTAAAAAAATTAAAACAGTAACTTATTTGATCAACTTAATTTTTGGAATTAATCACAATCTCACTCTGTAATCTTGACGAGCATATCATTTCTGACAATAATTAATTACTTGATGGAAACATTCATGTCTTGAAATAAAAGAATTGATTGAAAACTGATTTGTTCATATCTGCATTACTGCACTGTTTTATGATTTGAGATAGGGAGTGGAGCTTATTTTATGTGGAAAACTTCCTATAATCGTTATGGGTCAAAAGAAATCATACAAATTGCTCCTAAACTTTAAACGCCTTATTTTCTCAAAGCAATTAAACAACTCATTACATTTGCACATACTTTGGTAAGCCAAAAACTACCCATTTATCTCCCAGTATAAAAATGAAGAACTTCAGCATATCATAATGACTGGCATTCAGATGAGGATGTAGTAATAAAGAAGGCTGGAAGGAAGAAATGTAGGAAGAGAGGAGAGGAAAAGGGTTTGATATTTATCAGAAATGTTTTGACAACTAAAAAATTTAGCTTTTAGATTTCACCTAATTTTTGTATAAGAAACAATTGTATCATAATCTTTCTTAGAAAGGGGAAAACACACATACTATATATGGCCTCAAAATACTTTAATATTATCCATCAGTGTGACGGTCATTTTCTTCAATATGCCTAATTATTTTGGTAAAGTAATTTATATATTCTTTTATTTTTAAATTTCATTTATTTATTTTGCTGCACTGAGGATTGAGCCCAGGGACATTCTACCTTTGAGATACACTCACAGTCCTATTTTTATTTTGAAACAGGCCATCGCTAATTTGCTGAGGCTGACCTTAAATCTGCTATCCTCCTATCTCATCCTGTCAAACACTGCGATTACAGACATGTACCACTGTGCTCAGCTGAAATCGTTTTAATAAAAGTGAAAAGTAGTAATAGCAATGATCATTTTTATGATTCTGTACAAAAATAATAAAAATTGTTCCTATGTTGTTGTTTTTTTCCCCTAGGCAATTCAGACCATCAGCGCAGTAGACAGAGATGAGTCCATAGAAGAACATCGTTTCTACTTCAATCTATCTGCAGAAGACTCAAACAACTCAAGCTTTACCATCACAGATCATCAAGGTGATAACATTCGCGCATAACGATTTTTAAGTTTATTCTTGTTGAGTCAGATTAGAGGTTTATAAAATGTGTGAAATTGATTCTACATTGTCCTCACATTAAGGAAATCTTGAGAAATTAAGCAAACAAGTGACAAGAACCATAGGATAATAGGACACCAAACCCAAAGACCAGTCCATCCATCCATCCTTCCTTCCTTTCTTCTCTTTCTTTCTTTCTTCCTTTCTTTCTTTCTTTCTTTCTTTTTCTTTCCTTCTTCTTTCTTTCTTTCTCTCTCTTTCTCCTTTCTTCCTCCCTCCCTCTCTTCCTTCCTTTCTTTCTCTCTCCCTCTCTCTTTCTTTCTTTGTCTCTTTCTTTCTTTCTTTCTTTTCCTTTCTTTCTTCTTTCTTTCTCTCTTTCTTTCTCTCTCTTTCTCCTTTCTTCCTCCCTCCCTCTCTTCCTTCCTTTCTTTCTCTCTCACTCTCTTTCTTTCTTTCTTTCTTTCTTTCTTTCTTTCTTTCTTTCTTTCTTTCTTTCTTTCTTTCTTTTTTTCTCTTTCTTTGCCGTACTGGGGATGGAACCCAGGGCCATTCTACCTCTCCACCCCCAGCCTTAATTTTATTCTTTACTTTGAAACAGGATCTCACTGAATTGCAAAGGGCCTCACTTAGTAACTTAGGCTGACTTGAAGGCCAGTTCTGAAATCGCTGGCTCCCTTTCTCGCTGCAGGCCTTCGAAGCAGAAGCACTTGTTAGCCATCAATGGGTGTCAGTCACGTCCAAGTGCAGCCCTGCAAAGGCAGCTGTCATTCTGCCAGCCGTGTTTCCCTCTCCCACTCCCTCATTCATCCCAAGTTAACCTCACTGCGAGGCAGGCATACGCTCCATCTGAGAAGAAGGTGGTACAAGCCTACTTACAGTGAGGTTAACTTGACAGTCACAGGTACTTGGAGTCATTAATTTGGGTCTAACCATATCTGAAATTGGTTTGGTTTTCTTTTTGTTTTCCTGTCTAAACAAAACTATTGTACAAATTAAGGGATAAAATATTCTGAAGGACTTTGTGTGGAGGGACAGAATTTTATTTTCTCTGTGTAGAAGTAGGTTAACTCTAAAAAGCCATTCTGTATCTTTCCCATTTGCTTCAGGAGGAGATTTTTGGCCATATTCTAAAATTATATTTTAATTTTTTATGCCTCCACTATACGAAGTACTAAAACGTCTGTCACTAAATACCTGAGCTACCTTTCCTTGTAGCTGAGGTTAACTCTGTTTTAGAAGTTATCTTTCATAGGAGAGCCGGGCAAACATGTTTTTGTCTGTTTCATTCTCATCAAATTCCACAGGGAAGGTAACTCAAATATATTTAGCACAAAAGCACAAATATCAATATAAAGGTAAATTAGTTTAAATGTCTTTATACTAATATAAAATAAGTTTTTGAGGCAAAATAAATATACTAGAACATAAGAAAATGGGTTTAGTTTAAGGTTTGTGGGTACAACTAATTTAATAAATACTTGAAAAAATGTGAACTGTCTCTTACCTCTTAAATCTGCCTAGTAAATAAATTTACATGGATCTTTATAGACTTCAAGGACACCATCTTTTTAGCATTAAAATATGTTGGGAGTAGTTGTAAGTAGGCATGCATTTTTAAAGGCTTCTATTTATTTTAATCCTAGGGTTATTGTCTTCTTAAGTCAGTCTGAGGGCTACAGAACATATTTGGGGTTATAGAATATTTAGGATTACAGCTAAGCCTTGCTGAATAAAAAAATAAAAAAGACTACAAGGAAAATATAGTTCTGAGACACAAGAAATTACATTGAAAACCAGAATTTTAGGATATGTTGAAATATATGTGGTTAATTTTCATTAATATTTTGAATGTCTTCTTTATATGAATTAAATGGTATGACAACTATTTAAGGATTCTCTGAGTTTTAAATATAAAATGAGTGTGAAAAGTCACAATGAAACACTAATGGGATCTTATTTGCAGAGTAAATTATTTCCTTTTTCAAATTAGAAATCTTGTTGTTTTATGTCACATGATGTAATAGATAACTGAAAATCTTTTGTTACTTTCAGTATTTGAGAAAATAATGGGTTCTAGGTATGAGGAAAGTGTTAGGTGTAATGAAGCCAAATAAAACTGGCAGTATCAGCATAAATTTAATGTTAGGTGTATGATTTTAGATCTAGTTTTTGTTTTTCTTATATGACTTTTTAAATTTTTCAAAGTCATTTTGAACTGTTTTAAATCATTTTAGTACTTAAATCATTAGGACTTACATAAAAATAGCAAAGAAGAGTTTGGGGAGAATGCATCATTTTAATTGTCTTTTCATTGATATTTTTCATATATACTCGATCTTCTTTGATCATATCACTATATTATTGCTTCAAGTATGTATGATGTTTGTTTATTCTTTTTGTATGAATTTATTTTATGTTGCTGAAAATTATATATTTCTGTTTTAGATAACACAGCTGTGATTTTGACTAACAGAACTGGTTTTAACATTCAAGAAGAGCCTATTTTCTACATACCCATCTTAATTGCTGACAATGGAATCCCATCGCTGACGAGTACAAACACACTTACCGTACATGTCTGCGACTGTGGGGAGAATGGGAGAACAGAGACCTGCAGTAGTAAGGCACTCATGTTTTCCATGGGATTCAGTACAGAGGTCATAATTGCTCTTCTGGTCTTAAGTATGGCAATATTTGGTAAGTTGTACTCAACTGAATACATATTTATTTATTTAAAGTAACATGATGAATATATAAAGCAGTTCATTATAGTAACATTGTATGTACAGGTGTGTTTACTTGCTCTTCTAAATATATTATAGCTTTTAAACTTGTGTATATAAATACATTTATATACACATCACATTTGAAGCTTAAAATTGCAGAAATATATACACCAAAATTTCAAACAAAATTGTTGACCCTTGAATTGTCGAATATGTGTATATATAGCCATTTATTAATCTGACATATATTCATGACAACAAATTAAAAATTCATAAAAAACTAATTATAATGATAAAGAGCCTCTGTTGAATGTTTAAAGTACTGTAGGAGATAATCCTTGGTTCTTTGTATATGTTAATGAATTTGAACCTCACCATAACTGTATGAAGTAGCAATAGTTGTCGTATCCATTGTGTAGAATAAGAATTGGAAACTACAAGAGTTGTAAGTTTTCTCAAGAGTCATGCAGCCTGGAAATGATATGCAGGGGTACTATAACCACAACTCACCACTATGTTACACTATATTTCATCTAATGAGAGCATTTTAAAAAGAGAAAATTATACTCTTACCAATCTCCAAGCACCCAGTATATTATTACTAACTCTAGTCTGCATGTTGTACAATAGATCTCTTAAACTTAATCCTAATGTCCACTTGAAGTTTCACAGGTATTCATTGACCAATAGCTCCCCCATCACCCTCCATCTTCAAACTCTGGAGATGGAGAGCCTTCTACTTTTCTCATTGTGTATTGTCTCACTTTGTATTGAGGTGATTCTGGCCTCATGAAATAGATCAGCAACTATTCCCTCTGTTTTAATTATTTGGAAGATTTTGAGGAGTGTTCTTCAGCTGTTTAGTAGAACTCAGCTATAAAACTATGAGGTTCTGGACTTTTCTTTGAAAGAAAGTTTATTACTGATTCAATATCCTTATTTGTTATTAGTCTGCTAGTATTTCTAATTTTTTCTTGGTACAATCATGGTATTTATCCATTTCTTATAAGGAATTTAGAATTTTATACTTTTATTTATTTTCTTTTGTGGGTCTGGGGATAGAACCCAGGGGTATTTGAGCTCAAAGCTATACCCCCTGCCCTATTTTTTTTAATTCTTTATTTTGAAACAGGGTCTCACTAAGTTACGGAGGGCCTCACTAAGTAGCTGAGGTTGTCCGGGCGCCACAATTCTCTGGTTTCAGCCTCCTGAATGCTGAGATTACAAGCGTGTGCCACCACGCCTAGCTAAATTCATCCATTTTTTATAAGGTTTCAGTTTATTGAATTGTCCACAGTTATTTCTTAAAATCATTTACTTCCTGTGTTGCCAGTTTTAATGTCTCCTCTTTTATTTCTAATTTTATTCATTTGTTTATTTTTACTTTTCTTTTTACATAAATATTATCCAATATATTCTGATTGTGAAATTTTTAACAAAATTACTTCAGATTTGTGTGTTTCAAATTCTACTTAATAAATTCTGAATTACTGCATAGAATCCAAGGTTTAATAAAGGTTGGTTATACTAAATACAAGCTCACATACAAATATTTGTAGACTCATACACATATATAAATGCACATATATCAATTTTTATTTAAAAACATCATGAGATTGTTTTTACATATTGTTAAAGTTATCTTATGCAATTAATATTGGTTTTGGACAAATGGGTATTATATTTCAAATACCACATAATTGGGAATTTTTGAAGTTATCCAGTATCACTGAGCACAGGTTCAGAATCAACTTTCTGGATCTGAGGATGGGTTTTCTTTTCCTTACTGTATCTTTCTGAAAATTTGATTTAACATTTTGGACTTTGCTTTTCTCATCTTTAAAAGATATAAAAAGGACACTCATAAGAATCAAACCAAGAAAGAAGTATAATGCTTTGATAACAATGACTAACATTTATTTAATAGAAAATAGACATTAACTTAGAAAATTATTATGCCACAGATTTGGTCTCAACAAGAAATATCAAAATATTCCGTTCTTGAACTTCTATTAGCATGGATCATTGGTCACTAAAATTGCAGAGTACATGTAGAGGGGAAATGTTCATTATTGTACTTGGTTCTATTTTAATATTTGAGAAAAATAAACTTGGACTTTTAAATTGATCATCATAAAAAAGAGTTCGCTATATATTTTCCCTCGAAATCATCAGCAAGAATGAATCTTATACTTCCTAGTGTTATATTAAAAGTTCAGTATATGATTATCAACAATAAATGCATACTTTTATCATAATAATCAAATTTAAAACTTTGTCTTGAGTTTGCAGCAATGGTGAAGACTGTTAAGTTTACCGTGTGAATGCTAATGTATATTCTGATATACTTTCTTCATTAGGGTTCATTATTTTGGTGTTGGCTTTAAGACAACGGAGAAAGCAGACTCTATTCCCTGAGAAAGGTGAAGATTTCAGAGAGAATATATTCAGATACGATGATGAAGGGGGTGGAGAGGAAGACACTGAAGCCTTTGATATTGCTGAACTAAGGAGCAGCACCATAATGAGGGAGCGAAAGACTCGGAAAACCACCACCGCAGAAATCAGGAGCCTGTACAGGCAGTCTCTGCAGGTTGGCCCGGATAGCGCCATATTCAGGAAATTCATTCTAGAGAAGCTGGAAGAAGCGAACACTGATCCGAGTGCCCCTCCCTTTGACTCGCTTCAGACCTATGCTTTTGAGGGAACAGGATCAGTAGCTGGCTCCCTCAGCTCCTTGGGGTCAGCCATCACTGATCAGGATGAAAATTTCGATTACCTGAATGAATTGGGACCTCGCTTTAAACGATTAGCATGCATGTTTGGTTCTGCTGTGCAGTCAAACAAATAGCTGAGAACGAAAGACATGCCACTGTGTGTTTGAGCAATTGGCCATTTTTTGATAGATCTGTCTGCTCTCGTTTTCTTCTTTCTGCTTTTACTGGTGCACCATAGTTTCACATCATAATGTAAATCACGTTGACAATGACATACATGCACCAACCTCTTGGTGCCTCCCTCCCCATTTCTCCCCCTCCCAATACAAAGTACCCAGATTGATGCTGGTATATATTCACGTGTATACACATAGTCTGGCGTAGTGTTTTGATTAATGAACGTAAGTCTTCCTCCACCCCTACCCTTATATCTCCTCTCTGGCTCCCCTGAGGTTCCTTCTCACCATCTGGAATTTCTTTTGTATCCCAATTATTTCCTCTCCTGCATGTATTAAAGAAAACACAAGACCCTTCACTCTACAATTGGCTAACCTCACTTAGCATAATGTTCTGCTCTGGTTTTCTGTGGAAGGTGAGAAGCTCTTGTTTATACTTGTGTGATTTCCTTAGAATAAGTGTCCATGGTTGTTTCAAGCTACCCACATGGTGTCCCTGAACAAAGATGTTCAAAGATATACTAATGATCAGATCTCAGATGCCAGTGCAATTCAGCTCTAGCAAGTGACTGAAGTAGTTATCCGGAACTTTTTTATCTTCATCCAATTCAAATCCTCAAAAATTTTCAAACGCCTAATATGAGAAAAGAACTAAGATAGGCTATCTCACTATTATTTTATTCATTTATTTTTTTCTCTTACAAGGTAAGAATAAAGTGTCTATTTGTGTTACTTTTCTGATAATATATAGCAATTAACTTTTACACTTGGAAAAATCTGGGTGGTTTCATAGAAGTGTAAAGGAATTTTGCATGATGAGCAGGTTTGTGACTGAGATTCCATGAATCACTCTAGTTTGATATTTTAAAATCTTTTTTGAAGACCATTCTTTAAAACTCACTGAAAATTTGTACAAATATTTGATACAAATAAAATTAATCACATATTATAATTTTTATTGTTTTGATATTACTATGTATAAAAGGGGCTAGAAAATATGGTAAGTTTTTTGTAAATTATTTTCATATGCAATCAAAATATACTTTTTGTCAAAATTGCAATGAAACAATACATATCAGTATTTTCTCATCATTAAATATAAATTTAATGACACTGGTGGAAAGTGTAAACATTTCAATGTAAATTTTTATTTCTACTAAAACTGATACAAAAAGCCAGGCGTGGTGGCGCACACTTGTAATCCCCGTGCTTGGGAGGCTGAGACAGGAGGATTGCACAGGTTCACAGCCAGCCTCAGCTACTTAGTGAGGCTCTCAGCAACTTAGTGAGACCCTATTTCCAAATAAAATATAAAAAAGGTCTGGGAGTATAGCCCGGAGGTAGAAAGCCTCTGGGTTCCACCCCCAGTACCACCAGAAAAATAAAAAATAAAAATAAAAATTATACAGATAAATCAATGGAGTACTAGATTTAAACTTGAATTACTAAGTTACTTAAATATGAGTGATTCATACCACTCAATACTGAAAAATAGCCATGCGTGGTGGCTCATGCTTGTAATCCCCCTGCTTGGGAGGCAGAGACAGGATGATCGCGCTGGTTCGAAGCCAGCCTTGCTGCTTTAAGAGACCCTGTTTCCCAAAAAAGCAAGGCTGGTTCAACATATGCAAATAAATACATATTATTCACCACATAAATAGAACTGAGAACAAAAACCACATGATCATATCAATAGATGCTGAAAAAGCATTCAACAAAATCTAACAGCCATTCACATGAAAAACTCTGCAGAAAACTGGAATAGAAGATATGTTTCTCAACATCATTAGGCAATACACAATAAACTCAAACCAACATCATATTGAATGGAAAAGACTATAAGAATCCCTCCTAAAATCAGGAACAAGACAAGGATGCCCACAATCACCACTCCTTTTCAATGAAGTCCTTGACACTCTTGTCATATCAATAAAACAAGAGAAAGATATTGAAAGAATTCAAATGGAAAACTAGAATTTTAAATTATCTTTGTTTGCAGATGACATGATCCTATATTGAAAAGACCCAAAACACTCCAAAAGACTACTAGAGCTGATTAACCAATTCAGCAAAGTGGTGAGATACAAAATCAAGGTAAAAAAATTAGTTGCTTTTCTATATGCAAAGTGGTGAGATACAAAATCAAGGTAAAAAAATTAGTTGCTTTTCTATATGCCAACAATGAATCCACAAAGAAAGAAATAGAGAAAACAATTGCATTCACAGTAACCTCAAAACCTACCCAAAGACATAAAAGATCTCTCTACAATAAAAACTATAAAACATCAAAGAAAAGCTGGCGTTGTGGCACATGCTTGTATTCCCCGTGCTTGGGTGGTGGAGACAGGAGGATCACGCAGATTCGAAGCCAGTCTCACTGGATTAAAAGACCCAGTTTCCAAATAAAATATAAAATAGGTCTGGGAGTGTAGTCTGGAGGTAGAAAGGTTCCATCCCCAGTACCACCAAAAAAAAAAAAAAGAAATTTAAAGAAAGAAATTGAAGAAGACCTTGGAAGATGGAAAGATCTCCCTTGCTCATGGACAGGCAAAATAAATATTATGAAAATGGCCATTCTGCCAAAGTGATCTACAGAGTCGATGCAATTCCTATCAAAACACCAACAACCTTCTTCATAAACCTAGAAAACTCATCATGAATTTCATATGGAAAAAGAAATTACCCAGAATAGACAAAGCAATTCTCAGCAATAAGAACCATGCAGGAGGCATCACAATCTTTGACTTCAAGTTACACTGAAAAGCAATAGTAGTTAAAACACATGGTATTGGCACGAGAACAGGCACACAGACCAATGGAACAGAAGATACAAAACCAAACCCAGACACTTATAGTCAATTGATCTTTGACAAAGGGGCCAAATTCATATGCTGGAGAAAAGACAGCCTTTTTAACAAAGAGTGCTGGGAGAACTGGCTATTTGTAGAAAGATGTAACTAAATTCTTATCTCTAGTCATACACAGGAATCAACTCAAGATGGGTAAAAGACCTGGAAATCAGACCAGAGACGTGAAGCTATTAGAGAAGGGCATAGGTTCAACACTCCAACATATAGGCACAGATAGTAACTTCCTACACAAGTCATCCAAAGTGCAGGAAATTAAAACAAGATTTCACATGTGGGATGGTATCAAACTAAAAAGTTTCTGCTCATCAAAGGAAATCATCAGGAACCTAAAGAGAAAGCCTACAGAATGGGGGAAATTCTCTATCAGCTACCACTGCAGAGGGCTAATATACAGAATATACAAGAAGCTCAAAAGGCTATGCCAGCAAAACAAACAATCCAACTAAGAAATGGGCAAATGAATTAAATACACACTTCAAAAAAAGAGCCACAAATTGACAATAGATACATGAAAAAAATATTCAACATCATTAGCCACCAGGGACACGCAAAGCAAAACTACACTGAAATTTCATCTAACCCCAATCAGAGTGGCAAGCATAAAAAAGTCAAATAATAACAAATTCTGGAAAGGATGTGGGGAAATAGGGACTGTTACATTGTTAGTGCGAGTGAAAACTAGTTTTTTCACTATAGAGATCAGTGTGGACATTCCTTAGAAAACTGGGAATAGATCCACCATATGATCGGGCTATCCCATTCCTGGGTATTTGTCCAAAGGGTTTAAAAATCAGAAAACTACAGTAACATATGCATACCCATGTTCATAGCAGCACAATTCACAATAGCCAAAATATGGAACCAAACTAGGTGTCTATCAACAGATGAATGGGTTTCAAAATTATGGGAAATACACACAATGGAATTCTACTCAGCAATAAAAAAAAAAAAAAAAATCATGTCATTCACAAGAAGATAAAAAGGCCTGGAGAACATTATGTTAAGTGAGATCAGCCAAGCACAGAAAGAAAAGGTATACATGTTAGCCGGGCGTGGTGGTGCATGCATGTAATCCCCACGCTTGGGAGGCAGAGAAAGGAGGTTCACACAGGTTCGAAGCCAGCCGCGCAGTCTTAAGAGACCCTGTTTCCAAAAATAAAAAAAAAAGTATAAAATAGGTCTGGGAGTGTAACCTGGAGGTAGAAGGGCTTCCAGGAACCCCAGTACCACCAAAAAAAAAAAAAAAGTACATATGTTTTCTCTAATATGTCCAAGTTAGGGAATATTAGATACACCAAAGGGACTCCAGATAATGGAGTGGAAACCTCAGCAAAACCAGAAAAGAGGGTTAGCTGGGGAAGAAATCTGAGGTTAATTAATGAAAAAGCTAATTCAAATATGGGTACATGTGTGAATATAACGTAGCTAACATGGACACTCAGTATTGGGAAGAAGGGAAAAAGCGGGGCATGGGGAGAGTGAAGGGCGCCAAGTACTGTGTGAATAGATGCCATTGTCAACATGATCTACCTTATGATGTGAGATTATAGTGCACCAATAAGATATAATAGAAAAATAAAAGAGGATGAAATATCTCATTTGAAATATAACTTAGAAGACATTAAAAGTAGACAGAAAGATGTAAACTGCAATGAGTTCTGTTTTAATAGTATTATTTACTTAAAAGAAAGTAAAAGTGCTAAGCAAAAGTATCTTAAAAATCAAAATTATTAAGATGGCGGCAGCCAGGGTCACAGTGGCAAACGTGGCCACCAAAAAGGACATCCATTCCTCAGAGAAGTCCTGGACACCAGATTTTGGTTTAATATCTCAGACAACTTAAGTAGACATTTCCAGCCGTGACTTTCTATCTAAAATACAGAAGTGAGAGTGAATAGTGGCAGAATTAGAAGCAAGATGACAATGCATTGCCTGCCACGTAAGAAAAGTGATGTTTGGAAGAACATCCCAGAAGATATTAGAGAAAAGACCGCTTTAGCCACGCATCCTGGGGAACTCTTAACAACATACCTTGTAAGAAAAGTGATCTATGCCGGGCGTGGTGGCGCACGCTTGTAATCTTAGCATTCGGGAGGCTGAGACTGGAGGATCACGGTTCCC